>NC_092348.1:96231559-96831559 GCF_963676685.1 Mytilus edulis
GGAATTAAATGCTAGTAAAGATCACGGGGGTTACTTCTTATATTTTTAGTGATATGAGTGTGCCGCAAAACAGGCTCGCTTTTTGTGCCCTTCTGGTTAGAACAGGGTCCTTTTTTCATGTCCTACTGGTTAGAACAGGGTCCCTTTTCATGTCCTGCTGGTTAGAACAGACTCGCTTTTTCATGCCCTGCTGCTGAGAACAGGTTCTTTTAAAAAAAAAAAGTATATGTCTTTGAGATTTGTCCAGAACAGGATCGCTTATTTAACTGATTAAGATACAGTCTAGAATCTCAGTCTAGAACAGCATCTACTTTAAACGGTCTAGGTATACATTTCCTGAGCGTGTCTAGAACAGGGTATGTTTTTCAATATTTCTGTTTAGAACAGGGTATGTTTTTCAATGTTTTCTGGTTAGAACAGGCCTGGGTATGATTTGGCAAGTGCTGTCGGCACAGTTATACTCAAAAGGATAGTCAGTACCCCCTCTCCCGGGTAAAGATAGGGTTGGATTTCATTGAGCGCCACTTAAGCTCGTCAACATCATCTTCAATGTTGCGCAATCTGGAATCTACGTTTTCACCACGACCTTTATGGTAGAGAATGGTTTCATTGGCAAGCATACCACATCTTCTTATGTTTATATATACCAGGAATAGAGTGTACATCAATGAAAAAGCAGGTGTACAACTAAAATAATCAAAAATATATAAAATGTAGTGTTATAAATTGCAGAAACCACCTCGTTATTCACCGAGTTACAGAAATCCATGTTGGTATCCCGATGATTCAGACAAGCTGTCCTGTCTTCCGTATTTCCTCCAGATCGGGATGTCTAAATGTGCTACCACGGATTTGTTCAGCAGATTGATTGCACATCCTGATATCATTCCTTTAAGTGGTGCTAATGGTAAAAACAAATCAATCACGTGGTGGAACCTGAGGTTAACAGGTAATGTCTAGGGGTGTTACTAGTAGTTTGTCGGATTGATTTCACATCCTGATATCATCCCTATAAGCGGTGTTAATGGTAAAAACAAACCAATCACATGGTGGAACTTACGGTAAACGTAATGTCTCGAAGTATTAGTTATAGTCGGATTGATATCACATCCTGATATCATCCCTATAAGAGGTGTTAATCGTAAAAACAAGTAAATTACGTGGTGGAACCTGAGGTTAACAGGTAATGCCTAGGGTGTTAGTGGTAAAAACAAGACACTCACGTGGTTGAACCTGAGTTTACAGGTTATTTCTATAAGGAGCCCCGCCCCCCTCCCCCCCCCCACATAAGTATTAGTTATTCGTATTGCAACAAATACATAGATAGTATATTATATTGATGTCTACAAAGATAGCCTAGGATCCTGTGCCAACACTTACTTCGCGCAGTGAATCAAGATCACCGATCCAGCCTAAGTAAAACCATATATGATAAATATAATTATGCTGAAAGTTCTAAAGGTCAAATATGAATAACTAGAAATATAAATACTAATAAGAACCGATGTTACAGAAATAAAGTAGAACTGTATAATCTACGAACAGTGGAATTAAGCAATGACTGACCTGAAAACTTATATTATAATATCTGCTTACTGTGGTATAAAAATATCCCTTGTTTAATTAAACTGTTTCTAGATAATATAGTTCTTCAGTATTTCCTAATGTGTTGCTGTTCTTATTCATTTCGCATAATGTTGATTGATAATGTTTCCACTGAGGCGTCAAACTGTTTATTAATTACCGAATCAGTTCAATGCAACAATTGTTTTTTTTAAATGCAGTTTTTTTCCTTCTAGCGTAACGTCTAAAAACGATAAGGTATTTAACAAGTTAATCGCCATACTCTTTAACAGTAAAACGTTTAAAACGTTTGTATACGCTTCAAGATCGTTCGACTTTAACTTAAACGTATGCGGGTGAACACCCCAAAATAGAACGTCCAAGATACGACCGGGACGCGTCTCAAATACGTCCAAGAAACTTTTTTCCTTCGTAGCGTGCATTCCGTCTAAATTAGACAAACGCCAGACATACGCCAACATACATTTTTTGAATGCCCGATAAACGCTTAGGTACGCTGCTCCTACGCCCAATGTACGCTTAAAGCTCGTTGTGCACACGTTACTGATATGATTGACAGGTTTGAATGCATCGTATTGGCAGCGTACATGATTTTGTAACACGCCCGGTGTACGTCGGAGCTATACGCTGATGTGTGACGCCGGTATTAAAACGATGTTGACTACTCTGTTCTTTTTAAAAGGCTGTTATGAATTGATAGTATATAAATAAAGGAACTAAAAAATCAGTAATATACGAAGTGTCCGTGTGCTTGCGAGATGTATGCCATTTTCAAATATTGCTTTTTATTAATGCAATAAAATTATAAAAAGAAAAGTACCGTGGACATTTTTTTAATGGCACTACATCGATAAAACCAGAGGATTCCAAATATTTGACAAAAATTCAAAAACAAAAGGAGCGAACATCGGTAATTCAAGTATCCAAACGTTTATTTGAAACAGATAACTCATAAATCATTTTTATTTTGTTCTATAATTTTATTTAATACAGTTATATTTAAAACTTGAAATTTTATAAATGTTAACGTTTTGAAAATGCTATATTTATTGTCTTTTATATATAAATATGAATATACAAACCATTTATGAATAAATTGACATTTTTTAACTGAGCATATGTGCAATTATTCATTACGTTGACTGGTACCAAACATCAGATGTGCAATGTAATATTATGCGCATCTGTTCAATTTATTTTATTCGATCAATCAGGAGAGGCGTACTAATTTCCATAATATAAAAGTGCTCTTACAAAAACAAACACCACGTTTATTTGTATTTTTTTTAAATTTATTCACGTAGGAAGCACATGGCAGCCACCATACAGTGGAGGGAAGCGTGAGAACTTTAAGCAGTACTCCGAGTATTTCTCAAATGCAGCCAAAGTAATAGAGTCGAGTAAAGATCAAACCGGATATCATGGAAAAGTTACAGGTAACCTTACAAAACACCATGGCGACATACGTAAAATTGAGAAAGGAAATGGTGAATATGTCAAAGCGACAACCACCCGACCATAGAGCAAACAACAGCCGAAGGCTATATATCATATTCATATAAGTGTAAAAGTAACAAATAACCTTATAAAAGCATCATGGCAACATATGTACATTGTCGGTTATATGAAGTGCTTCTCTAGATTGCTTGTGTGCTCTATTTTGTGATTTTGTAACTTAGATTACATGTTTTTTTCTAAATTAAGTAGATATAAGAAAATGTCGTATGAGTGCCAATGAGACAACTCTCAATCCAGGTCACAATTAGTAAAGAACTAAACCATTAATATAGATTTAAAATACGGTCTTCAACACGAAGCCTTGGCTCACACTGAATAGCAAGCTATAAAGTGCCCCCAAAATGACTAGTGTAAAATCATTCAAACGGGAAAACCAATGGTCTAATCTGTATAAAAAACGAGAAACACTTATGAAGTCTATGAACCATATTAACAAATGACAACCATGCACTAAACATCACATTCCTGACTAAGGACAGATGCAAACAAATACAGCGAGATCAAACGTTTTAATAAATACCAACCTTCACCCTTACCTGAAACAATCACAACATAAAAAGACACACTATAAAATATCAATTGAAATGGCTTAAATCTTTCAAAAAAGATATATTAACAAAATTGAACATACACAGAACCAATAAATTATTCTATGGCACAATGACCAAGAAGAGTCCACCTACACGAGGTCGCTATCTTTTTAGTGTTGCGTCTCTGTTGTTTCGTAGTTCTCTTATATTTGATACGTTTCCCTCAGTTTTAGTTTGTAACCCGGATTTGTTTTTTCTCTATCGATTTATGAATTTTGAACAGCGGTATACTACTGTTGCCTTTATTGGACGTCATCTCGATGGTTAATTTGATATTGTCTGGACTAAAGTATACACGAAACGCTGATACATTTTATCGAGTCCATGCATTGCTAATTGTTTATTTCAGACTTATTGTTATTTAGATTTACGTTTTAGTATGCTATAAAACTGTATGAGAATTTTAGTCCAATCGGTGAACATGAATATTACAGCTAATATAAAAAAGAAGATGCGGTTTGATTGCCAATGAGACAACTGTCCCAAGAGACCAAAATGACACAGACATTAACAACTATAGGTCACCATACGGCCTTCAACAATAACGCCTCTTTTTAAACCTATACTGAGATTTACAATAATAGGGTTTATAAAGACGCAGGGAGTATTTGGTGATCAGAAGAAAGATATATATATATATTATATATAAGCTATAGGTTCAGAACCTTTGTGTTTCACACCTCTCCATATACGTACATATTTCAGTAAAAAATATTACTTACGGTAGACATGATTCCCAGTACGAACGTCTGTTATCTTGGAATTACACTGTAGAAATCAAACTCATGTCTCTGTTTAAATTGGTCAGCTTAACAAAAACAAAACAAGTGCTATTCTTACAACTGTACTAATATACTTTATTTATTTATTTGTATTTAGGAGAAGGGTCACCTACCTATTTATGGATGTTGTATTTATGGAACCGTATACCACAAAATACTTACCTAACAAAACCTAAAGTGTTGGTTCCACATCTTATACGCCATGTCCTTCCTAAGACAAAGTTCATTGTCACTTTACGAGACCCTATAGAAAGGTAAGCTTACAACTAAAACAACTTCCCCATGAAAAAATGACCTAATCATAATTTGGCTATTACTTATGTACTGTTGGTGATTAAGCTCGTCGAGTGTTTCGATTATTATATATCCTTCAAGTTGGCTTTCAAATATCCAGCTTTGAGCGTTCCTAATGAAGTAAATCCAGAAAAGACACCCTTCATTAATTGTTGGGTTTGATTTTAACATTTTTTACACGTTATAAAATTTTTAAAATTTTAAAAGATTGATATGTCAACATAAAAAGTCAGTAAATATTTTTAGCGTGAGGTTTACAACCCCTGATAATAGGACTAAAGCATGAGGTTTATTATCTTTGATAGTCAGACTAAGTAATCTTGGTTATGCTTTTGGTCTACTTTTTTTTATTATGCATGTGACTTGTAGATTTATTACCGATGTTGATAGTAACTATTTAGTATTTTTTCAAGCGGTTTATTGCCCTTTAACGAATTAAGAAATTAGTAGGAAATTAATTCAAACTCCCTTAAGCAAAGATGACCTTATATTCTGCTTTCTGTTTTGCATTTACTGCTCGCTTAAAAGTGACACGTATTTATAACGTAAAGTCAAATAATGTGATTTGTAAGTTTGCCATCATCTTTTTCAGAATGTATTCAAGTTACCATTTTTTCAACAAAGATAAAAAGTATGATAAGTTTGCTTTCCACGAGACAATGAATTTTGCTATTGATAAATTCATGGAATGTAAAGCTATGAAAGGTGACAGACAGTGTGTCCTAGATCCTGACCTCCGTGCAACAATCTCTACAAAGGTAAGAGGAATTGCCTTGAACTCTGACCAATGTTATGTGCCATCAATATTGACCTTAGTGCTACAATGCATACAAAGATACCAAGATGAATTGGCTTGAACTCTAACCCATGTGCTGTAAACCATTTGTTCTTTAAAATGAAAAGTCCGATATGACTTACGATGTTCATACCTAACTTTTGCAGTCTTAAAAAACATATTCTATCTTATTAAATTAGAATTAAAAGCAACTTGTGTTTTATGACATGATTTCTTTCTTAAACCACATCATTGTTTTACAGGTGCGGTTATTGAACAGTATGTATTACTTGTACATCAAAGAATGGCTGGATGTATTTCCAAGAGAACAATTTATATTCATCAAAATGGAAGAATATGTCACCAACAAAGAGGAAGTATTGAACAGAATATTCAAATTTCTCGGACTGTGTGAGTAAAAATCCAATATTTTATTTCATTTGAAATCGATAGTAAACCTGTTCGGATAGGAGTCAGATACAACCATTTTTGGTGGGGTTCGTGTTGTTTATTCTTTGGTTTTCTATGTTGTGTCATGTGTACTATTGTTTTTCTGTTTTTCTGTTTGTCTTTTTCATTTTTAGCCATGGCGTTGTCAGTTTGTTTTAGATTTATGAGTTTGACTGTCCCTTTGGTATCTTTCGTCCCTCTTTTACAAAATATCACATTATCTAGAGGAAATCTATTATAATAGGAATAAACCCAGAATAATTCTATCTCACATAATTAATTGTTGATCTAGGCAAAAAAGAATGAAAACGCTACTTACGATAGTGATCCCATTATTTGTCAAGAATCAGTTACAAACAAAGCTAAATGTATTGGAAAGATGTTAAATAAGGACGCATGCACTTACATTTACTTAGGCACGCGATATCAAACATTTCTAGTTTTCTCGCTTCTTGACGGAGCGGTAACATTGGAACATTCAAAATTTGTTTGCATTAATTATAGATGTATTCGTGAATATGTAGGTTTCTTTAAATGTAGCTTGTATTTACATGGACTTAGCTAAGAATTTAAAAACATATGATCCTCAAAGTTAGACTTAATGGTAAGAACCTTAGACTGTACTTAGACATCTGAACGTGTAATTACTATTAACGTATGTTTTGTAGCGACGTTGTCACCAGCAGAAATGAAAAAATACGGATTGTTGTTAACGAAAATCAGGAACAAGACAAAGGGAGGCAAACAGTACGAACCAATGTTAAATGCAACGAGAGAAATGTTATACAATCTTTACGATCCGTACACCAAAATGTTACCACAACTACTGAACGATCCCTCCTTCGCGTGGTCAAAGGTGTCTTACGAAGAATATGTACAACGCATGCTGAGGAAAAAGGTGGCTGGCTAATAATAGTTTACAAACTCTTCAATATATTTACTTGTAGAATAAATTCATAAAATATGTTAGTCTGCTTAATTATTTGTAATTCTATGAAATATTAAAATATCAAATACTAGTAAGCATTAATTCCAGTACCAAAGTTAAAAAAATCTAGTATTGAGAAACAAACTATCACATATACATGATTTCTGGTGTCACAGTTGTATTGTTAGAGAACAGTAGTCTACTGTAGTTCATATCACATAAATCGTTCAAAACGACAAAAAATCAAAGGAATTGCATGATGATTTTTTTATATCAGCTGAAGTAATGGAATGACTCGGTAACAATCTCGCAAGTTTTATAATGCGTTTTTAAATATCCGTTAATATAATGGAGTTGATTGAGTAACAGTTTTACATGTTTGAAATGCTTTGTGATGTATCAATTGATGTAATAAATCAAAACAAAGTTTAAATGTAGAGTTAAATGAAACCTATTATTCAAAAAAGTATAATCTCAAAAATACTGAACCCCGAGGAAAATTCAATCGGAAAGTCCCTAATCACATGGCAAAATCAAATGATAAAATACATCAGATGGACAACAACTGTAATATTCCTGACTTGATACAGACATTTTCAAATGTAGAAAATGGTGGATTGAACCTGATTTTATAGCGCTAAACCTCTCACTTGTACGGCTGTTGCATTAATTTCTATTATATTAACAAAGATTCCAATTGGGGTTTTTAACAGAAAATGACGTGTTTACTGTCGTCCCTCTCCTTTCATCAGTTTATTATTACAATTATTAAAGGTACCAGGCTTATAATTTGAAACGCCAGACGCGCGTTTCGTCTACAGAGTGTATGTATATGTGTCATGTGTAATGCCGGCGTCACACATCGGCATGTAGACCGGCGTGCAACAGACGTACAGTAAAAATTGACAAAGTCCGTATACATTAGTTGCACGCCATAGGAACGCTAAGCAATCGTTAAACGCGCGTTGCATAAGTTTGAAGTACGTCGAAATGCAAAGATATACACTTGGTGAACGCTATAACTCCAGGATTTTTTTATGCAGCATAAAAATTTTCATCCAGCTTAAGCGTTTGTCAAGCGTATATCTGTACGCTTCACACACGTAATGCATACGCTACAAGCTAGTTGAAAACGCTACAGATAAGTTTGAGACACGTTTAGGGCACGTTGTATACGCTTCAAGATCGTTCGACTTTAACTAAAACATATGCGGGTATGTTTTACAAACACCCCCATAACTTATCGTCACAGACACGTCGAAAGAACGGATTCTCATGCCAGATACGACCGGGACGCATCTTAAATACGTTCATCAGACCTTTTTTCCTTCGTAGCTTGCATTCCATCTACGTTAGACAAACGCCAGACATAAGCCAATATAAGTTACTTGCATTGAACGCCCGGTAAACACTTAGGTACTCGTCTCGTACGTACAATACACGCTTAAAGCCCGTTGTGCACACAGTACAGATATGATTGACAGGTTGAATGCATCCAAAATTACTAGCGTATTGGCAGCGTACATGATTGTGTACCACGCCTGGCATACGTCGGAGCTATACGCTGTGACGCCGGTATTAACTATGAACAAATTTTAGCATAGGTTACAAAAGTAGGACCAAAATAGTAATACTATGACATGGTATGCTACTCGTTTATATATCTTTACATCAGTACAGAGAAAACAATGACATATACAGTAAACATAATATGAATACAATGATATACAAAGTTTCTTAAGAAAAGCTTTTCGTTTACAAGAAATTAGTTCTGAAAATTTGATTGCGTAAAATGAACTTTGATATAATGCGTATTGGGCAAAAGCCGTACATTCAAATATGTAGTGATACTCATCACCAACTTGCTTATAAGTACATTAGCTTCATAAGCGGTTTGACCTTTCTATATGTTACAAACTGCCACATTCTAAAGGCAGTTGTCTATTTCTTGTTAAAAAATTCAAAATTGATCAAAGATTCAAGCGGGTTGCGCAGGATGTTTCTTAAGCAGGGAAGGATGCTATATGACGGGATCGCCGCGATATAGCGTTTTCGTGTTGATGCTGTGTAAAGCAACCACTAGTCAATCATTCTATTTAACCCCGCCGTATTTTTGCTCCTGTCCCAAGTCAGGAGCCTCTGGCCTTTGTTAGTCTTGTATGGTTTTTAATTTCAGTTTCTTGTGTATAATTCGGAGTTTAGTATGACGTCCATTATCACTGAACTAGTATACATATTTGTTTAGGGGACAGCTGAAGGACGCCCTCGGGTGCGGGAGTTTCTTGCTGCATTTAAGACCCATTAGTGGCCTTCAGGTGTTGTCTACTCTAAGGTTGGGTTGTTGTGTCTTTGATACATTCCCCATTTCCATTCTCAATTTAATTCTATAACGGGATGATTTCAATTTCCTAATTATCAATTTCACGTTTTTGAGCAGTAACATACCCTCTTCTCCGTCGTTTCAATTTATACTTTATGCTCGTGCATGTTCACACTATACGAGTTTCATATATATAGGAGTGTGCTCCTTACGCAGGATCTGCTTCAACAGACTAATGAGGATAATGAGGAGGAAAGATTAAAAATTATACTCCATAAATTTTATGGACACCATCATGAATTGGTTGATCTATACGATGTGTCTGTGTCTAAACCGATGACAATTTTACTAGTTTACTATCTTAAATCGCATTGCCATACGACATGTGTCCGTACTTAAACATCCAACATTCAGGTATTAGTTATGATGTTTCTTTTGTGAGTACGGTTTGCTATGTGTTATGTACTATTGTTGGCGGTTTGAATACTGTATTTCTGGTACATATCATATATAACAAATGTTAACAAATAGCTAACGAAAGGCACCAGGTTTAAAATTTAATACGCCAGAAGTGCGTTTCGTCCACACAATACTAACCGGTGACGCTCGGATGAAAAAAGTTCGAAGGTCAAAACAAGCACAAAGCTGAACAGCACTGAGGACCAACAGTTCAAAAAAGTTGTGCCCAATACAGCTAGGGTTTTCTGCTTGGAATAAGTAAAGGCAACAGTAGTATACCGCTGTTCAAACTCATAAATCCATGGACAAAAAACAAAATCGGGGTAACAAACTAAAACTGACGGAAACGCATAAATATAAGAGGAGAACGACGATAACATCCTTATTATTTAGAATAATTTATGCTTTTGCAAACAGTAAATTTTATAAAATGATTACATAATAGATATACATGATAAAACCGAACTAACTACAGAGTAAAAACGGATACATTACATAAACCAACATAATCCAGCACAAAAAATACACACCCGAGTTAGCCAAAGCCTCAACGTACAACAAAGTGACGTCACATTTGAAATTGTAAAAAAAACCACAAAATGACGTCACATTTGAATGACTAAAACTATTTCTAAAAAATAAGATATAATTAGAATTGATTTAAGATTATATTTGTAATACTGATATTATATCTAATAACAAAGGAAAATTGCAATACTTATTAATATCAAACTGAGATAGCAATTAGACAATTTACTATATTATATAGCTATGTTGGTGTTTTTCTGAATCAAACTGCAAACGAAATACATCGTAAAAATTACGTTGAACCAAACCAAAATCTAATAAATGAAGGCGGTGATTAATTTTCTTTACCATAACACACGAATATAACAGAAAAGATGTCAAGACATTTGACAAAATCCGATGAGAATTACAAATATAACATCAAAACTAAATACATGAATTTGGGATAGAAAAGTATCGTAACACGTCTTATAATGCGAATTCACACTCAACAAAACAGTCACAATCGGGAATAAGTCACGTTCGGTAAATAAAAGACTAGAAGACGTAATGACAAGCCACAATCTAATACGTGGTAAAAATGTCCTTAGCTAGTTTGGACAAAGACACATCGTATAGATCAACCAATTCGTAATGGTGTCCGTCAAATTTACGGAGTGACAATTTTAATCTATCCTCCTCATAACTTTGTTGGAGCAGTTTCTGCGAAAGGAGCACACTCCTGTATATGAAGTCCGTATAGTGTGAACAAGTACGAGAATAACGTATCAATTGAGATATGTAAACACCATACGAAAGGGCAGAAGGTATGTTACTGCTGTGAAATGGAAAATTGATAATTGGGAAGTTGATATCGTCCCGTTTATCATAGATTTTCGTGTGAAGTCGTCCATCTGCGTCAATATTGAGGAAAAGATCAAGGTATGAAGCAGTCCTTCTAGTATGAGTAGTATCCTTAATTTCTAGTTCACTGGGAAATATGAGATGTAAGTATTGGCTGAAATATTAGTTATTCAATGATAGAACATCATCAATATATCGGAAAGTAAAATTAAACAATTTCGCGAGGTGCTTTTTCTTTTTGTCTTTTAGAAGGTTTTGAATGAATTCTGCTTCAAACGAGTTCAAAAACAAATCGGCCAGTAGGGGTGCACAATTAGTACCCATTGGAATACCGACTGTCTGTTGAAATATAAATCCTCCAAACTCAACAAATATATTGTCGATCAAAAAGTCCAACATTTTGATATCATCTTCTGTATATTTTCTGGTAGATTCAGTGTGGTTCTTCACAAAATATGAATTATTGTAACCCTAAACAAGAAAGGAGTAGGTCCGGTAAGGGCCGATTTTGGCCTCAAATATCAGGTTCATCTAACGACAGATTTTGGACACTTTTTAAACACTTAAGTGTCTATTTCAATTAATTCAATTAGTTTATGTGAAAGATTTGAACTGATATAGTTTTTAAAAACGGTCCGATTCAAGCTTAAATATGAAAAATCTGTCAAATATGCCAAAACACGTCACTTTTCAGATGGTTTTTGTCAAAAATGAAAGTGGCCGCATCCGTGTTCACCCTCAACCTTTATATATGTTATGTATTATCATCAAATACAACTTACATTTCAATATTCTGAATGATCACGAATGCGGCCACTTTCATTTAAGATAGAAACCGTCTAAAATTTAACTAAAATGTTAAAATTGTGAAGATTTCAGTAATTTAGCATGACTTAAGGATGCTAGTAACCGATATATGTGCATTGTATTGTCAAAAACAGCCCATATTTATGTAGCAGAAGCATTCTACTTTCCAGTAAATAGATAAAAGATTACATTTTCACAATTTTGTAAAACTGCTATTTTTTGGGGCCAAAAAGGGGTCTCACTGAACCTTCGTTTACACTTTTTAAGTTTAAAATTATGCAAAACAAATGTTTTCTATGCACAGCGACAATGGCATTTGTTAGTCGTTGTAGGATTTCTTATTTCCGTATTTGGCCTGGTATTTTTCGAAATGGCCCTTTCCAAAAAGCAATATTAAGTCTTGATTACTATCGGCAGGGCAACGTCATCAGTATTGCACATGCTGATTCATCTGTATTATGTAGACGAAACGATCGTCTGGCCTACTAAATTATAATCCTTGTACCTTTCATAACTTTACACCACTCGGTCGATGCCTCTGCTGGTGGACGTTTCGTACCCGAGGATATCACCAGCCCAGTAGTCGGCACTTCGGTATTGACATGAATATCAATTAAATGGTCATTTTTAAAATTTTCCTGTTTACAAAACTTTGCATTTTTTGAAAAACTAGGGATTTTCTTATCCCAGGAATAGATTACCTTAGCCGTATTTGGCACAACTTTTTGGGAATTTTGGATCCTCAATGCTCTTCAACTCTGTACATGTTCGGCTTTATAACTATTTTGATATGAACGTCATTATGTAGACGAAACGCGCGTCATGCGTACAAAATTATAATCCCGGTACCTTTGATATCTTAGGACTGAATTACTCATATCATTTAATAATACTAACCACTATACTTTATATGACGAGGTCATACGAAGTGAAGTATTGCGAAGCACGTTTTGAACGGATATGGTCTCTGTGAGAATAAATAAATTTGGTGTTTTTACTGTCTTCTGATTGGTTAAAATTATTAGTTTTATTTTTAATGTTGTAAATTTTGATGGCGACACGCCCACTCTGACGTTGTGTTTTCATACGCCAACATGTGTGTACGTTGTTATTGTTAATATAAATAATATAAAAAGTTCTTTGAGCCTTATTTTTGATAGAAATTTATTTATAATGAATGGCTATTATCTATTTTGATTTTATTGAACCATAAACTAATTTTTGACTCTTCACATTTTACATAATCCGCTTCGCTGATTATTCAATGTGAAGAGTCAAAAATTAGTTTTATGGTTCAATAAAATCAAAATAGATAATAGCCATTCATTAAATAAAATGTGCAGACAAATGACTTATGTTTAAAAACAAATCGTAAAATGAGAAAAGTTCCCATAGAAATTATATAATAGCCGGTGCACAATTCCTAGGTTACTTCCTCACATTCTTATAAGGCCATTGTTTATATTCATATCTTATATCATCACTGATTGCATTAAAAAGTTAATCGGAAACAAAGGTCCAAAGTGAAGTGTTCTAACAAGTGGTGTTACATTAAAAATACTTCAATACTTCAACTTCCTCATTATCTGTTGATCAGTGAAATAGACATGTGTAGATAAGTTCCGTCGAAAATGAATTATTTGTTGACAGTGGTTTGTATTCTGGATTCTCTGAGTTGTTTCATGGTAGGCTCTGTGTCAGGTATGTCAGTACTATTATTCATCGGTATTAGTTCAGAAATACATTAGTTGAAAGAATGAATTAACGATTTACAGGAGTAGGTTAAATTTGCTCTCATAAGTAAACATTTCAAAAGTCAAAAAGTAAATTGTACCAAAATATACAGACTAAGTATTTCCTTGGCATTTCATATGTGTTTTCTGAACTTTATGATATTACTGCATGAAATGTACCCGAGGAACAGTATATTAATATCAACCGACAATAACTGCAAACACACGGCATTTTATTTATTGCTTTGTTTATTGATGTGTTTTTTGTCATCTCTTCATCTCTTATATGGGTGTTATCGCGTTAAGTTATTGCCATGAGTTGAAGTTTTTTCATATTCTGTTTTGTGTTTTCCTGATTCGATCAAGTTGCAAAGATAAGTCTACCTGGGGGGGGGGGGGGGTGTTCTCGAGGAAAAGTAACGAACGATCTAGTGGCTACGACGGAGAACATCTATGGCAATATGCGACATATATTAATAATAAACTCATCATAGACACCAATATTCTATTTTATATTTACGCCAGATGCGCGTTTCTTTTACAAAATACTCATCAGTGAAGCTCGATTCCTAATAGGTGAAAAAGCCGTAATAATAAAATTAACGGTACCAATTTTCTTCCACCAGATGCGCATTTCGACAATAAAGTATGAATTGAAAAGATTTTCCAAACACAGCGAAGTTAATCTATTCCTGAGGTAGAAAAGCCTTAGTTTTAAAAAAAATTTAAAAGTCTAGTAAACAGTTAATTTATAAATATTACCATATCAAAGATAACTCATGTCGGCACATAAAAGAGGGACGAAAGATATCAAAGGGACAGTCAAACTCATAAATCTAAAACAAACTGACAACGCCATGGCTAAAAATGAAAAGGACAAATAAACAAGAGCACACACGACACAACATAGAAAACTAAAGAATAAGCAACACGAACCCCACCAAAAACTAGGGGTGATCTAAGGTGCTCCGGAAGGATAAGCAGATCCTGCTCCACATGTGGCACCCGTCGTGTTGCTTATGTGATATCAAATCCGGTAAATAGTCTAATTCGGTAGGTCACATTCATGAAAGGGAAGGGGATTGTAGTTACGACGTAAGGAACATATCCGATATCATTTGTGAAACGGTTATTCCATAACGGTCAACCAACTCGTGATGGCGTCCGTAAAATTTACGAAGGAATGATTTCAACTTCACCATTTGGAACTCTTGGTTTAATAGCTTCCTTGTGAGCAGCAACCCTCTATCAAGAAAATCATGATAGGAAATGCAAGCACGGGAATATCGTATCAGTTGGGAGATACATACCCCGTATGCAGGTGCTGCTGGAATGTTGCTACTTAGGAATAGAAAGTTCACAATTGGAAAGCTGAAATCATCTCTACTATATTAAAAAATAAAGTAATTATACGTTCTTATGTTGTACTGTTATACCACTGTCCCAGGTTAGGGGGAGGGTTGGGATCCCGCTTACATGTTTAACCCCGCCACATTATTTATGTATGTGCCTGTCCCAAGTCAGGAGCCTGTAATTTAGTGGTTGTCGTTTGTTTATGTGTTACATATTTGTTTTTCGTTCATTTTTATACATAAATAAGGCCGTTAGTTTTCTCGTTTGAATTGTTTTACATTGTCTTATCGGAGCCTATTATAGCTGACTATGCGGTATGGGCTTTGCTCATTGTTGAAGGCCGTACGGTGACCTATAGTTGTTAATGTCTGTGTCATTATGGTCTTTTGTGGATAGTTGTCTCATTGGCAATCATGCCACATCTTCTTTTTTATATGAATTTTTTTTTCACTCATTAATGAAAGTGAATTAGTGAAGTAATAATTCTCTTAGCACTAGTAAGGTTCAATTTTGTCATATTAAGCGAAGAAACATTCATGATGAATAATTCACTTGCAAGTAAATAAATCGACCTCATTGAATCCGTATTCTTGTGAACTTCAATTTAACCCCTTAACTAGATATGTTTAACGCATGATCTGTGCGGTTTTGGTTATTCAAAGGAACATAGTCTCAACATTGAAAGTGAAACAAATGCAAAACATTTAATTGACTGATTCGATACACTTAAAAATCACTCATAAAATCGACGATTAACATATGTCAACTCGGGTGTCAGGACTTAAATACATACGAAACAAAGCTATATACTATCTAGCCCATGTCCTGTAAATTGTTTATTTTAGACTTTTTTATAATTTGGATGAATGTTTTACATGGTTATAAATCAAATATGAGAATTTGAGTCAAATCGTTGATTATGAATGTGACAGCTATTTCCCCTTTAACATTTCATTTTCTTAAACACTTGGTTAGTAAATCAATCTATCAAGCGATGACTTTATCATTTAGGAACCTTTGTTAAAAAGCTTCTGGAATCGCTTCATATTCGTTAGTTTTCATTTAATATTTTTGCTGTTTGTCTTTTTTCGATTTCCAATAATGCAGTCTTTTTTTCTTTGACTTATTATTATCTTATCATATCCTATCATACAAACAAAACCAAATCTTTAGTTTAAACATATTTTATTTGCCTAAATATGCAAAAGGGATGAGACGCAAGTTAGTCGAACTTATATAGTCTTCTCCCATAACAATTTATAACAACAGAATATTTACAAAGCATGCATACAAACAATACATTATATATGTTATTAGTTACATGGTGTGTTAGAGACCTAATACGCGATATATTGGGTAAGTAACTTACCCAATATATCTCGTATTAGGTCCCTAGAATACCGTGTAACAAATTTATCTTACCGACTATCTTTTACATTTGCATGTGGTACTTAGACTAGCGACATACCAATTAAAGGGATTCAGTCTTCAATACTTAGTTTAAACATATTTAAGAACCTACTTCCATTTGTCTATACAAAACAAATACCAACAATACCAACAAGATAGCTTTAAATTTGTTTTATGAGTGTATTTCAATCGTTCATTATTAGTTTGTTCGTCTGTTTGTACCTTTTAGATTTCATTTTTGTTTTGAAAGGGCAGTTACTCCTTACTATCCCCATATGGATGCTTACCCAATATAGTAACTAACCATGTATCTTTTAGGACACCCTAAATCAAATTTATATAGTCACCATGTGTAGTCTATTAACTAATCATATCCCCATAAATCTATAAGAGGAAAAGATGGTGTGTGATGATGTGAATGGTTATACATAATACGCATGTATTTGCACTTTATAATGTGCTATATTACACAATTAGAAACCTTTTATACTCTTTAATAAATTCCTATACATTCTTTACAATTCTGTCATTTTCAACATTAGTTAAAGACGTATCACCGGAGGTTAAGATGATCAAATTTAGTGAAGAGTGGAGAGTTATCTGGTAACCAGTATACATAATTTGGTTCTTATATTGCATATTTAGGACAAAATCTTTACATTACAGGCACACTGTCGAAACCAGTTCTCACTTACGACAAGAAACCTTTTGTTGGAGAGCGCATTCGGTTTAATTGTTATTCAAGATATATAGGTACTCCGTCAAATTTATCGCAAAAAATTGGATATAAATTTAATTATAACTATAGACACTCTATGGACTCTTTCCTAGATATCACCCATTCCGAAAAGGGCAAAAATGTGTCCTGCCAAGCGTCAAATGAAATAGGAGAGTTATCTCCCATCAGCAACGTCATTACTCTTGATCCATACTGTGAGTATACGCATTTTATTTTAAATATTTGCCGTTGTTATCCATTTTCTTAATTCATTTAAATTTTGTAAAATACGCATACATTTTCTTTTCAAACCCAAAAGTATTTCAGAAAAAACATATTTACAACTAAGTTTCCAATTCCTCAAAGGACTTGAACTTCTATGGATTTTCCTAATATGAACAAAAATATGATGTGTTGTTGAAGTAAACTACACAGAAACCAACCGACAAAAATAACAACAAGACATCTATAAAGGTTATCATCTCATGAGAAGGCAACAATCTTCATCAATGGACAAACACAATACTGTATATACAAAATGTCAAGTTTTAAATCGCTCCCAAATCTTGAGATATCAACTATTACTCAAGGCCAGATGGGCCGTTTTGATTTTTTGGACAAAAGTAGAACTGTTTGATTTGGAAGATGAGAGAATTGATATAAAAAGATGCCTGACTTAATCTTATCTATATAAGATGTAGAAAAGGACATGGATTCTTTATACCAATGCTTTTTGATATGGAGCATAATCTAGTAAAGTTTTTAAATACATGTCTTTATTATGCATATTGTTTATTTTTCACCATGCTGCTAAATCTTAAAATTTTCTTTAATGTTCTGAACAATAACATATGTTCACTGGATTAAATAATAAAAATAGGAAAACATCCTATTTTTGTCCGAAAAGTTTTACCGTTGGAAATTCACTTTTCCCGTTTCATCAGGGATGCCTATAGATAACAGTATTGTATTTTTGAAAAAAAAGAAGAAGAAAACGCCTGTTCAAAGGAAGTTCAAAACTATTGTTTATATAAGAAATAAGATGAAACAATACTGATAAAAATAATTCCAATAATTTAACAATGCATACGGAAGAAAAGTTATGGGTAAGTTTCATCTACTGAACTTGATATACTCCGAAAGTATGGAAACACCTTCTTGTCTTCATATCTTTATAATATATACTCTGAAAGTATGGAAACACCTTGTCTTCATATCTTGATACACTTGGAAAGTATGGAAACAATTTTTTAATGTTTGTGTCATTTGGTTCTTGTGGAGAGTTGTCTCATTGGCAAACATACCACATCTTCTTTTTAACATTCATATATTTATAAACTCAGAAAATATGGAAACACCCTTTTGACTTTAAATCTTGATATAATCTGCAAGTAAGGAGACATCTTCTTGACTTCATATCTTAGTATACGTGTCTCTTTATTTCAATACACTTCGAAAGTATGGAAACACCTTCGCGTCTTTATAGATAAAAGACGCTGTGGTATGAGTGCCAAGGAGACAACTAGTGCTCTTTATCTAAGTTTAAATTTATAAAAGTAAACCATTATAGGTCAAAGTACGATTTGCAACACGGAGCCAGGACTTATACCAAAACCAAACCTATAAAGGGCCCCAAAAATGACTAGTGAAAAAACATTCAAACAGGTACAAACGGTATAAGTTATATATATATAAATAAAAAAAAACAATCCCCACCAAAAATGCAGGAGATCTCAGATGCTTCCGCCCCACATGTGGTACCTGTCGTATTGTTCATGGTAGTACAACCCCGGTTATAAGTGTAATTTTGTAGCCCACATTTGGAAAGGTGGGATGGGATGAGAACTTATTCGCTATTATCTGTGAACAGGATATTCTATAACGGAAAACCAACTTGTAACTAAAAAACTAATCAAAAGTACAAATTCTACCACGTCATTGCAGGTAAAGCATTCAAGTAAGGAAAATAAATTAAGAAGCTCATTTTACTCATGATTGGACTTATTTAAAGTTTTCGGGAGGGAAAATACGACTTTCATTTAGAGAAGATAAGAATTGCTATTCTTAAACAAGTAATATACTATTGAATAAATTATGTGTTTTCCTCGGAATTCAGTATATTTTTTTTTACAAAATAAAAAAGTATAACCATTGCAAAATCATGATATACTGTACAGGAAAAAGAAAGAAGCATTGATGATGTAAATTTCTGGAAATCATGATCCCAAAATTATGATTTATATCAAAAGTTAATATTAATCGTGCCAATTATTCATAGATTGACATTTTTAACGTTTTTCACACTTGTGCAACAGATGGACCTGAGGACATCACAACATTACCTACAGGTAGCGTTTACAATGTTATAGAAGATGAAACCGTCTCAATTGTCTGCTCGGCAAAATGTTATCCTAAATGCATCTTTGTATGGAAATACAACACTGATATATTCAGACAGTATAGAACAGGCAGCATTCTAACAATACAACATGTTAATCGATCACATGCTGGAGAATATAGATGCCGTGCTGATCATATCTCTGACTCTCAAAGATTCCAAAGAATCGACAGAATAATAAATGTCCAATGTGAGTTTAGTTTTTATTTGTATGTACATGTAAAAGTAAAAAGTAAACCAAATAAAGGCAACAGTAATATACTACTGTTCAAAACTCATAAATCGATAGAAAAAAACAAATCCGGGTTACAAACTAAAACTGAGGGAAACGCATTAAATATAAGAGAAGAACAACGACACAACATTAAAAGGTAAGACACACAGAAACGAACTAAGCATTAGACGAAATCCGATGAGAAAAATAAATAAAACAAATATAACATCAAAACTAAATACATGAATTTGGGATAGAAAAGTACTTATAATAATGTGAATTCATACTCAAATATAAGAGGAAACAAAGGACACAAAAACAATACAACGTTAAAATGTAACACAAACAGTAACGAACTATAATATAACAATGGCTATATTCCTGACTTGATACAGGACAAAACAACAAAAATACCCAACGCCAAGAAAAATTCAAAATGGAAAATTCCTTATTAAATGGCAAAACCGTAAGTTCAAACACATAAAAAGTAAAATCACAAAAATACTGAACTTAGAGGAAGATCAATTGGGAAAGTCCATAATCACATGGCAAAATCAAATAACAAAACGCATCAAAAACGAATGGACAAAAACTGTCATATTCCTGACTTGGTACAGGCATTTTCAAATGTAGAAAACGAATGTAAAACAACTGTCATACTCTTGACTTGGCACAGGCACCTCCTTATGTAGAAAGCTGTAAATTAAACCTGGTTTTATAGCTAGCTGAACCTCTCACTTGATTATGTAGGAATATGTGCTTGCCTACATACTTAGTTATTGTATGGCACTAGTGTATGTTCAAAAGTACATAGCACATGCTAAACCTAATATTACAGTATATTGGGTATTTTCAGTTATATAAATGTCAAGTTGGACTTTTTTACTAAAAGGCAAGTACCGATATATGATTCAGTGGATGCACAATGTTTAAGCTTAAGTTGATGACAAAAACAAATAAAGGATCAATTTATTGTTATCTCCATATTCATAGCACGTATGGAAAATTTAACAAAGTCTTGTTGTATCTGAAGGTCGACCAGCAAAACAAGTGGCAATTTTGAATGGTGAAATATTCACAACACTCAATAAGAAAGAGGTCGTAGAAATTTCTGTTGTATCTGATGTGGGACCAAACATAACGTGGATCGACGAAACTAGTTATACATGGGAGCGTACAGTGATGGACAATTTGAAATTCAACTACACGTCATTTATAATAGCTGAGAATTTATCCGACTTTGGCACATATGGAGTACAGATCTGCAACAACAATTGTTGTATAATAAAATTTATTCACTTGAAACAAATGATCAATCCAGGTAACCAATTTGTGCAATTTTAAGATGTTTGCCTATGAGACAAATGCCCACCACATGACAAACACGTAGAAGTTAGCAACTATAGGTCATCGTACAGCATTCAACAATGGGCAAAATTCATACCGCATAGTAAGCTGTAACATGCCCCAATACGACAAATGTTAATCATTTCTTCTTCCAGGAATTCAAACCAGAAAACTAACCTCAAAATAAAACAAAATTTGACTCTACAGCACAGCTACTAAATTGCAGGCACATACATATTGTTTTGGGTCTAATTTTACTCTCTTCAACTTTGAACTTGTTTGGCTTTATAAATATTTTGATATGAGCGTCACTGATGAGTCTTATGTAGACGAAACGCGCGTCTGGCGTACTAAATTATAATCCTGGTATCTATGATAACTATTTATTGATGTGTAATTCATTGATATGTTTGGTAAACATAAAGGTCTACCTGATAGTAGAAGGAAATATGTTATATAAAGTTTATGTATCACACGTTTGGATCTGAAAGCATTATAAAAATACTTTCAATCTCAAAACTCAGAAGCAGATACAAATAAAGTGGAAAGAAAAACAGTTGATACTGCATAAACTACAATAGGAGTGAAAGTTTAGGTCAATATCATTTTTTATTATGCCGGCTTCCACGATTCTCTCAACATTTCGATAAACTGAAAGAAAGAATAGTTATCTTCCAGTCTTTAACAGTTGTAAATTTAGTTCCCTGCAAAAATAAAAATGTATAACAAAAAAAAAAACGAATTCCAATGTTACAAAAGGGAAAGTCCATAAAAACTGAAAAAAACTAGACAGAAAGATCGATTAAAACAAATACCGCCAGAAAAATAATATGATTTTAACTTTCCAGTGATTGAATGTATGAATTATAACTTTACTCTTTTCCAGATGGCTTCAGACTTTTAGATTATATAGTTCCTATAACCGGTATAGCTGCGGGGCTTTTTATACTCATTTTAGTTACCATTTTTTTGTGTAACAGGAAAAGGCATGTAAGTCATAGAACCATCAAAGTGGCACCTAATGTCGAATACAAAAGAAAACCAAGATGCCACAGTTTTGAAGCTGACGAACCGTTATATGAAAATAAAAATACATTAAAAGTAAATAACCACTCTGAGGAACAACAAACTTCATACGAGAATTTACGAACGGAAGACAAGAATTGTCATGACGAGGGGGAATATGCTAATTTAAGACAAACATAAACATAAAAGAAGAAGAAAATGGAAGGAAAACGATCAACAGTTCAGAGTTGTAACCAATCTTTCTTTATGTAAAAACTGATTTTGTATAGATATCAAGAAGTTTTATGTACAAGACAACTCGTACACAACCAACGAGCTCTTCCCGACTTACTCTTATCCATATTTTGTACCATTTGTATGTATTTATGTATATATTATCAATATAAATATATCATGTGTAAGTTATTTACTGTAAATTTATTCGTTATTTTGTATTTCATAATTGATCCAGTGATATTATATTTTGTATAGTTATTTTGTATGATAAAGAGGTATTTGCTGTGAATGAAGTACAAAAGTCTTTGAATGTTTAGTTATGCTTGTTATTAGATATTTGAGTAAGCATATATTTGCAGTCTTTCATATTATCCCACTTTTTTTGTAATATATAATGAAAAAAAGGCAACACAATCTGTCAATTTGAATATATCCAAATAATTTTTTTTTAAACAGTGACTAAGAATAATCCTGATACATAATTTCCTGGATAATGGCTTTACGTTTTGGAGCGTCTAAGATCACTCCCAGCTTTTTCTGGGGTTCGTATTGCTACTTAGTCTTTATTTTTATGTTGTTTCCTGTGTACTATCATTTGTCTGTTTGTCGTTTTATTTTAGCCATGGCTTTGTCCGAGGGTATCACCAGCCCAGTAATCAACACTTCGGTGTTTACATGAATATCAATTATGTTGTACTTTTTATAAATGTCATGTTAACATGAGTATGAATTTTTCAAAATACTAAGGATTTTCTTATCCCAGGATTAAATAACCTTAGCCATATTTGGCATAATTTTTTGGAATTCTTGGTCCTCAATGCTCTTCAACTTTGTACTTGTTTAGCTTTATCTCTTTTTGATCTGAGCATCACTGATGAGAAAACGCTCATCGGCGTATTAAATTATAAGCCTGGTACCTTTGATAACTATTTGTCAGTGTGTTTTTGATCTATGAGTTTGATTGTACCTCTGGTGACGTGATGCATGCCTAGCTTGTAAACACCAACTCTGTGCTCACTTTTATTCATATTCCTTTTTGTATTACATTGATTTACATTTACGAATGTGACCTACCGAGTTAGACTATTAAACTGGTTTGTAATAACATGAGCAACATGACAGGTACCACATGGCGAGCAGGATCTGCTTACCTTTTCGGGGCTACTGAGATCACCCCAAGTTTTTGGTGGGGTTCGTGTTGCTAAGTCTTTAGTTTTATATGGTGTGTTTTCTGTACTATTATTTGTCTGTTTGTCTTTTTCTTTGTTAGCCATTACGTTGTCAGATTATTTTCGATCTTTGAGTTTGACAACCCATTCATCCTACACATATAATGACATCATTTCATTAATTTGAAATCCGAATGACATCGTACATTCCATAAATAGAATAGCAATCGACTACAGTTATATAGAACACGTTCCTATCATGATTTCCTTGATAGAAAGTTGCTGCTCACAAGAAAGCCATTACACCAAGAGTTTCAAATAATGAAGTTGAAATCATCCCTTCGTAAATTTTACGGCCGCCATCACGAGTTGGTCGACCGTATGGAATAACCATTTCGCAGATGATATCGGATACGTTCTTTACGTCTTTTAAAACTACAATCCCCTTCGATTTTTATGAATGTGACCTACCGAATTAGACTATTTACCGGGTTTGTAATAAAATGAGTAACACGACAAGTGCCACATGTGGAACAGGATCTGCTCACCCTTCCGAAGCACATGAGATCACCCCCAGTTTTTGGTGGGGTTCGTGTTGCTCAGTCTTTGATTTTCTATGTTGTGTCATGTGTACTATTATTTGTCTGTCTGTCTTTTTCATTTTTAGCGATGGCGTGGTCAGTTTGTTTTCGATCTATGAGTTTGGCTGTTCCTCTGGTATCTTTCGTCCCTCTTTTATGAACTCTTACTTACTACTGGAGAACTCTGAGATCACCTATGGATTTGGATAGGGTTCTTGTTGTTCAGGTTTTAGGGTTTTAGTTTTCTGTGTTGGTTTTGTATACTGTTTGGTGTTGCTTGGTCTTTTTTCTTTATTGCCACGGCGTATTCTGTTTACCTTCGACTTTTAAATTTGGCATGTTTTATCTCTCTTATACTACACAAATTTAAAACATGTTAAACCTCGCAATATCTAAAGGCCTGTTCCAAGCAAGGAATCTCTAGATCTTGTTAGTCTTATATGTTGTTAGTGTTTGTTCTTTTCGGAGTTTATTGTGGCGTCCATTTTTTTCTTAACTAGTACACATAACCGTTTAGGAATAAGCTGACATTTCCAATTTTAGCTTTCGCTCATCAAACTGGACATAGTTGAATTATTTATCAATTAATTCGAATTTGTTGATATCTTAGCTGTTATGGTTTTCTTAAATTTAGATTAAAAAAAAAACCGTCCGGATGAACTTTATTGAAAACCGTAGTAAACTTATCCTCTAAATTATGGTAAAACTCCAAGGAAAATTCAAAACGTAATAAATAGCCTTCATTACATGGGAAACATAAAAGCTCAAACACCTCAATCGAATGAAATACGAATATTCCTGGCATGGTTCGGGCAAATCAATGGTGTTATAGCTAGCTATACAACTTACTTGTATGACAGTCGCATATAACTATATCATGTAGACAACAATTTGCGAGAAACAAAAACTGATAAATTTATACTGCGTCAAAGATTAAATTTATTTGTCCAGTGTATGTTCACTTATTTTTGTTAATATGTCATTTCAATTGATATTGTACAGTGTGTCTTTCTATGTTGTGATTTTACATAAATCGTTCAAGTAAGGGGGAAGGCTGTACCTATTAAAACGTTAAAACAACTGCATGTATTTGCACCTGTCCTTAGACAGGAACCTGATGTTAAGTGGTTGTCATTTGTTGATGTGGCTCATGACTGTTTTTCGTTTCTCGTCTTTTTATATAGATTAGAGTTTTGTTTTTGTTTGAATGTATTTACACAAGTCATGCTTTGTGCCCTTTATAGCTTGCTGTTAGGTGTGAGCCAAGACTCCGTGTAACCAACAAATGATTATTTAGATGCAGAAAAAACTGGAATGTAGACACTATATAAAAAAGGCACATAAGAAAACACGAAAAACAAGAACACAGATAAACACAACATAGATCCCATTATTCTGCATCATTTTCCGATCGTAAAACCAATCAGTTAGCGATAACATATGTTTTTCAGGAAACTTTCTTATCGAGTCAGTTAATATTTTCGACAGACTGTATTCAACTGTTGACGTTATATTTGAATTAAAATTGTCATTTCAGCTTAAAAGAATGTGAACATTAGTTTATACAGTTCATAGAAGTTTTTTTGTATCAAAAGGATATTTGTTTATTTAGTCTTTGTCCTTTTTTTCAATAAAAGTCATCGTCATTTTATAGATATAGAAAGATGTGGCATGAATACCAATGGGACAACACTCCATCAAAGTGACATTTTGTAAAAAGGAAACCATTATGGATCAAAGTTCGACCTTAAACACAGAGCCTTGGCACACATCGAAAGGTAAGCTATAAAGGGCCCATAATAAATCGAATGAAATTTTTCAACCAGGAAAACCGACTGCCTAATCTATATAAAATAACGAGAAACGAGAAACACTTTTTTATGAACACCATAAACAAACAACTACCTCTGATGTGTAGTTACGAATGGTTTGCCTTTCGCGATTTATATTTTAAATATTTCTCAAAAAGGTTTCTTTATTTTTCGTTCATTTTTTTATATAAATTAGGCCGTTAGTTTTCTCGTTTGAATTGTTTTACATTGTCATTTCCGACGCCTTTTATAGCTGACTAAACGGTATGGGCTTTGCTCATTGTTGAAGGCCGTATGGAGACATATAGTTGTTAATTTCTGTGTCATTTTGGTCTTGTAGTTAGTTGTCTCATTGGCAATCATACCACATCTTCTTTTTTTATATTCTACAGTTGAGGACCACTTATAAAAAAGGTGCTTCAGCATGTTGTTTATTTTCGTCCAAATTTCAATATATAGGGACTTAAAAATTAAAATAAAGATAAAAAAACGGAAACCAGTTCTCGTTCAAACAAGTGGTTTGTAAAGGGGAGGATCCACCTAATTACATTGAAAACAAATGGTAGGAAAGAAACGACACGAAACCACTTATTATATACTTCCTGCTTCGGAAAACAGTTTTTAGCTTTATGTAAAGTAAAAGCAAACAAAAAACAAAACAAAAAAATCACATGAGACGATATGAACATCATGAAAGTAATTTTTATTGGTATCAATGGATTTCTACTGATTCTATCATTTGTATCAGGTGGGTAAATTTTTGCAACCTCGTATTTAAAAACCATACTCTTTAAAATTTGATTTTTGAAAATATATTGCTGCTATTGACAAAACATTGCATAAAAGTAAGAGCACAAGTCATTAAAAAAATTGACAATTAAAAACGGAATTTAGAGACAAGGGTTTGAAGATGCAAGGAGCACAAGAAAACTAACGTTAGACTGTCTCTACATTTGGAAATTTTCAATTGTAACCCACTATTATTGTAATCAAAGCACAATTGTTACGTTTCAAGATGCAGACATACAGTAAACCAAGCAAATAGAAACTAATTAAAGAGAGAAATGTTTCTACATATTTAAAATTAATAAATCAATATTTACAAAAAAAAGAGTCGCTAGATACTAATTGGACATTAAAAAACAAGTCTAATTGACATCATAAAATGATAAATCCGATACCCTTTTGGAGTTTACTTTCATCAGGAACGATTGAAGCCAAATATTTAAAATTCAAAGATCATGATGATGTTAACGAACAGGAACTGTTTCAGACCTATATGAACAAATTCTTCAAAGTTTAACTTTACCTGAGTGAGTTGAAACCTTATTTTCATTATAATTTAAAAAGCTATAAACAGACAGGTTTATAAAAGTGTGTCACAAATTATGTCGGTTCTGATATACTAACCACTGCGCTGATGAGAACTTGAAGCTTATACGAGATCCTCATTTGTGATTATTTATCTCTTACATCTACAAGTTTTAAACATCGTTAAAAGACTGTCAGCTCATTATATGGTATTTCTCATCTCAAGACTATTTCTCCTTTTAAAACCTGGGTATACTATTTCCCTCATGGTCTGTGTTTTAGATTATGTCGGTGTTTACATTTTTGATATAAAATTTCTGGTTGTGTAGATTTAATTTCTTTATGTTTTGGGTTGGGTTTTTTTTGTGTCTGTTTCTTTAAATAACAGCACTAAATTTGTAATTACAAATGTACCACTGTGAGTGTTATAAAAAAGACATTTCATTTGAATTGAAGAAAAATGGTTTAAACATGAAAAAAAGGAAGACTTGTGATGTCTATGAGCATGTTAATCATGGACTGATCAAATAACAAGTTGTTTCTGAGAGGGGTTCAGGTATTATAATTGGTTTTTATAACGAATAAATTGTGTGCTGACATCAAAAGAAAATGAAATAGAGAACAGGACAACATCATGATAACAATTCTCAAAAAGTATACTTACAAAAAAACTGAACTCCGAAGAAAATTCAAAACAGAAATTCCGTAATTACATGGCTAAACCAAAATCTCAAACACATCAAACAGATGGATAACAACTGTCAAATCATTGAATTGGCACAGGCATTTTTTATGAAGACAATTGGGGATTAAACCTAGTTTTTTATGAAGACAATGGGGGATTAAACCTGGTTTAAACAATTCCATTATGATTAGCATCAATAGATTAAAATGAGTTATGAGATCATTTTTGTTTTTTTGTTTTTTTTTTATATTTCGAATATTTCGAATTTTAAATCGACATAAAAAAGTTGTAAAGGCTAATAATAAATAGCAATTATTTTTTATGTTTACAGGTCGACTGTTGAAACCAAAGATATCTTTTGACAAATATCCGTTTGTTGGCGAGCGAGTACATTTTAAATGCAATTTAGTTAACGAACGTAACAACAGTTATACTTATTTCTACGGAGATAAACACTCTCGATATAATTTTTTAGATGTCACTCTTTCTGATAAAGGAAGGAAAGTATCTTGCCAATCAACCAATCGCAATGGCGTAAAATCGAATTTCAGTAACGAGCTGACATTGGATCCACATTGTGAGTTTTAATTAGTATACGAATGTTAGTTTTTAGGTAACTATATCACAATATATAACATAGATAATTTTTCAATGCTTAATAAATGCAAATGCGCACTGCACATGCATTAAATATTTACATATCTTAAAGTTTGGTCGTAGATTTTAAGCATAAAGCTAGCTTAATATACCCTTTTTTATTGGATATATTTGTGCCCAAAAAAGTAAAATCACAAAAATCATGAACTCCGAGGAAAATTCAAAAAGGAAAGACCCTAATCAAATGGCAAAATCAAAAGCTTAAACACATCAAACGAATGGTCCTTGTACAAGTCAGGAGTGTGACCATTCGAAGTATAGAAGAGAATAATTTAAAAAAAAAAAACGATTGTACCTAAGGATATGCCCTTATCACAATTCAATGATACAAAATAACTAGTATAATGGGCAACTTATTATTCTAAATATGTCTCTAGGACATCTAATAAGGCTTGAATATTTTTCATCAAACCAAAACCTTCTTCCCCATTCTGATAATATTTTTTATTATTGCAAAAGTTTTTACTTTATTGATATGTTGCATTGATAAAACAATACAGTTAAATGTTTCCTTATTATTGAAGGACAAGCAGATACACTTGACAACCACTTCCTTTGATCTTTTATGGATAGTTGTCTCATTGGCAATTATATCACATCTACTTATTTTATATTGGTACTTATGGAAGTGTGTTGAAAATTAAACTAGAGTACCTCTTCCTGTTTTGTATCTGTAATCAGAATAATAAACACAAGTGTTATCACACGCACTGTCTTGAAAATGTACCATGATTGTCTATAATTGATATAAAAAGATTAAAAGAGGAAGAATATGAATAAAAAGATACCAACTTCTTATGAAAAAAAATGTTTTGACAGAACCATCAGAATCTCCAGTGAACAGAATACAAAAAGTCCTTCGTAATTCAGTTTGGCCTCCTTCCTTCTTTGTGTCTAGCATCTATGATGAATCTTGTGCAGACTCGCTGCTAACGAAACTAGTATACTAAATTATAATACTGGTACCGTTGATAACTGTATATGTACTGAATTTGCATTTAAATCATCAATAATATGTGTCATTTTTTTGTTTCGCAAAAAGAAGCTGATGTTTCCCCTAATCGTGCAGACCCTGCAAAAACTGGCAAGATGACGAATATCAATTAAGGCACTGATCCTACTTTTAAATGGTATTCTTAATGAGTTATCTACATTCATCCCTCTTTCCTTAATTTCAACATTTAATTATAAACAGGGTGGCAACAACACAACAAATATTATAGTACCTACCATTTATTATTTAGCGTTTTATGTTATGCTTTATTTACAGATGGACCGGAAGACGTTCAGATATCTCCTACAGGCAATGTTTACAATGTTACTGAACATGACCGACTCTCCCTTGTGTGTTCAGCAAAGTGCTATCCAGGTTGCAACTTTTCTTGGACATACACAAAATGGCAGAAAGCTTATCTATGGAGTAACCTTAAATTCAACAAAGTGAAACGAGTAAACGGTGGACTGTATAGATGCCACGCCAATCACACGGAAGTAACCACAAAAACTAAAGTGAAAGATATTACTATAAACGTTCTCTGTGAGTAAAACATTATGCAAAAGTAACTGTTATAAGTTTATCTTTCAGAAACAGTTAGACAACGGAAACGCATGCCAATTTGTGAAAATAACTAAACAGTTTGTATGCACATCAAAATCAGTAGGACCAAAATAGAAGAGACAAAGCTATATCTTGCTTTAGGTTTTATCCGGCCACGTTTCTTAATCTAAAGACTTCCCCCTTTCTTATTCGACTTGGAGTTCGATTTTTTGTGACTGTTTATTTCTATGATTATGTTAAATGTTTTTAAAACAAATGTAAAATACTTATTTCAGCAACAAATTAGACGATTTTCAAACTATGACTTATTTTTTTTTGTCAGATTCTCCGACTTTCTCTGATTATATACGATTTGACACTAACTTTACAATGTCATGGAGATATACCTTCCCGGAAGGCAAGTTCAATTTTCTAGTATACATCCAGAGCAATCCTACATCCAGCATACGAATGATCAGTTCAAACCTTTATACACAAATAGCTGCACAGTGCTCTAGAATGGGGGAATCAGGTTATTACAGACTAGGACTACCTCGCATGTCATGTGAGAACTCGGGAAACTATACATTAGTAGCAAGCAATGGTATTGGTATGAGTTCTCATAGGACAGTGCAACTAACTATATTGTGTAAGTTTTTATTATCCTTTCTCTCTTTCAAAGCATTTAACATATGTATATCTGTGCAATTGATTTCTTATCTCCGATGTTTTAAGTGTACCATAAGTGGATTATTAACTGTGTTACTTTATTCCAGCGCACCTGAGTTTCTCTCCTTAACAGGACTAGGATTATCTAACGCGTGTTTGTCTCTTTATGTCAATTATTTAATTGTTTCAAGCGGCAATTGTTAGAAGTAAAAACAACTGTTATAGTTAATAATCTAATATTGAAATAACTTGATTTTAAAGGCAAGCCTAAAAAACTTCTTATTGCTCCGAACGAAACACATACTGAACTTGGACAAGAATGGATTGTGCAGTTATCTGTTATATCTAATCCAAAACCAAACGTCACATGGGTAAACAGAACCAGCAATCAATGGGAACTGATAAAGGTGGAGGATTTGAGATTCAAATTTACTTCAGTTTTAAAGGCTGACCAGCTGTCAGATTATGGAGTGTATGGAATAATAATATGCAACACTATTGGATGTATTACAGAATATGTCGTTTTACAACCAAAAGGTAAACAGAATAAATGTAAATAGAATAAAACGAAATTGCAGGTTGCAAGCAATTAAATATCCTGGGGATAAGTATCACAAAATTGATCAAATCAAGTAATGTTTAAAGCGACATAATAAAGTTTACACCTAAAGTAGTGACAATTCGAAGAGATAATATGTCGAAGTCATCGAAAAACAAAATAGTACCATATCACAATGATTGATTTAAAGATGATGAACTTAAATTACAGCCGGTTATCAGATCAAAGGATATGGTATTCAAATGTAGACATCTTCCTCCGCACACGTTTAAATTTATATTGGCGTTTCCATCAGTTTTAGTTTGTAACCTGATTTGGGTTTTTTCTCAATCGATTAATGAATTTCGATCAGCAGTATACTACTTTTGCATTTATTTAAATTAGTTTGAAAACTCCTATTTAATAGATATATTCGGGGGCGGTGTAGATTGATCTTGTGAATGCATATGGTATGATAATAACTATTATTATAATAAAATATCACGATTGTCGAAAACAGGATATCAGTTTAATTCAAATCCACTCAAAAGTAGTAAGACAAACTCACAAAAGGTGGAAATGAATTATAACGTTAAAAAAATCCACCACGAAAATGTGGACGAAAGATACCAGAGGGACAGTCAAACTCATAAATCGAAAATAAACTGACAACGCCATGGCTAAAAATGAAAAAGACAAACAGACAAACAATAGTACACATGACACAACATAGAAAACTAAAGAATAAAAAACACGAACCCCACCAAAAACTAGGGGTGATCGTTCCCTCTTTGAAGCGATCACAACAAAAAACAAACAGTACTCAATTAAATGCATATATGGAGAGTTGTCTCATTGGCACTCACACCACATCTTCCTATATCTATATATCCTAAGTATCAAAGTAAGAATGTAGATATTTCACATATTATGTCTATCACTTGTTCACACATTGTTCTCAATATAATGAAATTGTAAGTGACTGCCATGCAAGTGAGAGAAATAGCTTGCTATAAAAACCAGTATATTCTATCATTTTCTACATAAAAAGCCTATAACAAGTCAGGAATATGACAGTTGTTATCCATTCGTTTGATGTGTTTGAAATTTTGATTTTTCTATTTGTTTATAGACTTTTCGTTTTGAAGTTCGGTATTTTTGTACATTGTTTAGCATTATCCGAGTGTTTGTAATAATTCGCTTCACTTTTGCAGAAAAAAAGGATTATTTAGTGTTTGCAGTTTCTGTTGGTGGAGCAGCACTGTTCTTAATATGTATAGCCACGTGCTGGTTTTGCTGTAGAAAAAAACGACAGCAAAACAAAGCAATAAATGAGCAGCCTATAAACAAAGCAATAAATGAGCAGCATAAAAACAAAGCAATAAATGAACAGGCTAAAAACAAAGCAACAAATAAGCAGACTAAAAACAAAGCTATACAAGAGCAGCCTAAAATCAAAGCTATAAAAGAGCAGCCTAAAATCAAAGCTATAAATGAGCAGCCTAAAAACAAAGCAATTGTTCAGCAGCCTAAAAACAAAGCAATCAATCAACGGCCTAAAACCAAAGCAACCAATCATAAGCCTAAGAACAAAGCAACAAATGAGAAGCCTAAAAACAAAGCAATCAATCAACGGCCTAAAACCAAAGCAACCAATCATAAGCCTAAAAACAAAGCAACCAATCAACAGCCTAAAACCAAAGCAACCAATCAACAGCCTAAAAACAAAGCAACCAATCAACAGCCTAAAACCAAAGCAACCAATCAACAGCCTAAGAACAAAGCAACAAATGAGAAACCTAAAAACAAAGCAATCTATCAGCAGCCTAAAAACATCACAGAAAATGGTGATCACGAAGATGTTGAACATTTTTACGATGATATAAGCACTAGCTATTTCCCGAGTGTACATTACCGTAATTCAGAACATGAAGACACCAACGCATATACTAATCCTGGATATGTAAACTTACAACAGCCAAAGCAAGAGGTGGATAATCGTAATAACAAAAATGATTCATCGTCAAGAAAATATGTGAACATAAAATAGTAAAAACCGTTGTTTAGCAGTTTAAGCTATTTAGTCACACACACTATTTCAACTATTTTGTATTCGTTGTTCTATCTTTTTTGTACAATTTAAATGTGTCAAATGTATTTTTTTCTTATTATTTTTTTTTATCGTTTAGTAGTAGTTTACATTTAAAAGACAAGACAATGTCGTTAAAACAAATCTGAAAGAAAACCTGCAGTATTACAAATGGTATATGGTATGATTGCCATAATATGAAAAGCCCAGAAATGACAAATGCAAAACGATTCAAATGAAAAAACTGACGGTCTAACTTATGTAAAAAAATAATGAACGAAAAACAAATATGATAGAAAGCTACAAACGACAACCACTGAATTACAGGCTCCTGACTTGGGCCAGGCAAAACTGAATGAGACGGGTTTCAACGAGTTAGATGTCTCCCAAACCTCCTCCTTACATGGAAAAGAGGTGCAGCAGCACAACAATAGAACACACAATATAAAACAATTAACGAATAACAAATATGATAGGTAACATCAAACAAAACCACATCTCATCTACAGGCTCCAGACTTAGGATAGGGGCATATAGAATGTGTCTGTAAGTGATAAATTTTTGCCCTAAAATTGGACAGTGTATTAGGTAGTGAGGTATAGCACAACATTATAACAACCCTCCTCCTTACTAGGAAAAGAGGTGCCGCAGAACAACACAATTACAAACAATAAACGAATAACAATTATGATATACAACACCAAACAACAACCACATCTCATATACAGGCCCCATACTTAGGTAGGACAGGGGCATATAGAATATCTTTGTTAGTGCTAAATTTTCGCCCTAAACTCGGACATTGCATGGTATATTGGTACAGCACAACAATATAACAATCTGAAAAAAATAGGATTGAATGCTCTTCAACTTCATACTTTATTTGGCCTTTTCAACATTTTGGATTCGAGCGTCACTGGTGAGTCTTTTGTAGACGAAACGCGCGTCTGGCGTAAATATGAAATTTTAATCCTGGTATCTATGATGAGTTTATGAATAGTTTTACACTTTATTTATTTTGTATTAATTCCTCTAAATTTATCTAAATAAAAATATGAAAAATTGTATTTTTTCATTATACATTTTTGGTTTGTATATATAGAGCATATAAATGAAAACCCCAAACCATCAACATAAAATAAATACAGAGTTCAACATTCAATCTAAAACGATAGACAAGACCAGTATCACATGGCAAGATCTAAATTGATTATTGGTGGCCGACAATATCTAAAGATAAAAGAATCGAGGAAGAAAAGTCTCCTTCGTCTTTGAAGGAATATTCATTCTATGATTATTGCTTCTGAAAACGCTATATAAAGAAAAAGATTGTTAGCCAAAACATATTATCAGCTGTTCTTTATTTTCTTTAATTATATATTTATTTCAATCAGTGCTGAGAATTTTTTTGAAAATTTTACGAATCCGCAAGTACAAATTTGTCCATAACAATTCGGGACATTGCATTATGCGTTTCCTTCAAATCATAAGAGAAACAAAATTTAAAATAGAAGGCGTTCTTTTCTGCACAAACTTTCACATGAAATAGTTTATTTGTCTCACTTTTTAGTTTATTTGTCTGTCACGTTTTAGTTTATTTGTCTGTCACTTTTTAGTTTATTCAAAGTTGAGACACAATGGCTATGAATGTTGGAAGTTGCATTATTGAATAAAGGATGCGATTGGCCATGAATTGTATTTTATTTTAACATTTTCCCGTTGAAAACAATACTTATCCACTTTTGTTTAAAATTGCTCGTTAATATTTTTTTTCTATTAATTTTTAAATTTGATTATCTCGAATGAACAAATGTTTTCTTTATGTTTTTATAATCTCCCTTCCCTCGATAGATTTATTTGTGTTAATATGTGGCAAAACTATTATTTAAACTGTATACTAATAAATATCGTACCAATTACCAAGACAGGAATATGACAGTTGTTATCCATTTGTTCGATGTGTTTGAGCTTTTGATTTTGACATTTGATTAGGGACTTTCCGTTTTGAATTTTCCTCAGAGGTCAGTATTTTTGTGATTTTACTTTTTTTATACCATACATAAGATAATTCCTGATAATTTTTATAGAGTAAAATATTAAAGACGAACACATGCGTAGTGATCTGGAAAGAAATGTTTGTTTCCAGGATAGCACAATTCAAGGTTTTTTAACGACCTTGACCAATGGGGATCTTGGACGGTCGGTATCTCGAATATCCTCTGTTTGATGCTCTGTTATGACTATGGTCATGGCTGCAGATTAATGTTAAGTATACAGGGACATGATTTCGAATTTAAAGTGGATCTTGTAGGAATTGCCATGAGGAGCCTTTGTAGTAATCCGCTCGCGAATACATCATAACCATCAGTCAGAATTATTAATATTAGGTATTTAGACCACAATGTGGATCAATGTGCATTGATCTCCTACAATTTACTGTAGGACTGAAAGGAACAGATTTAGAATAGATGAATTGTCTTTTTTTTTCAAGTAATTGAATAGATTTGTCATACAATTTTAAGTTCTTACTTTTAGAAGAATTGATAACAGAACAGTTATCGTCGGCAACTATAGAAGAGGGACGAAAGATACCAAAGGGACGGTCAAACTCATAAATCTAAAACAAACTGACAACGCCATGGCTAAAAATAAAAAAGACAAACAGAAAAACAATAGTACACACGACACAACATAGAAAACTAAAGAATAAACAACACGAACCCCACCAAAAACTAGGGGTGATCTCAGGTGCTCCGGAAGGGTAAGCAAATCCTGCTCCACATGTGGCACCCGTCGTGTTGCTTATATGATTACAAATCCGGTAAATAGTCTAATTCGGTAAGTCATATTCATGAAAGGGAAGGGGATTGTAGTTACGACGTAAGGAACATATCCGATATCATTTGTGAAACGGTTATTCCATAACGGTCAACCAACTCGTGATGGCGTCCGTAAAATTTACGAAGGGATGATTTCAACTTCACCATTTGGAATTCTTGGTTTAATAACTTCCTTGTGAGCAGCAAACCTCTATCAAGAAAATCATGATAGGAAATGCAAGCACGGGAATATCGTATCAATTGGGAGATATATACCCCGTATGCAGGTGCTGCTGGAATGTTGCTACTTAGAAATGGAAAGTTCACAATTGGAAAGCTGAAATCATCTCTTTTGTCGTAAAGTTTTGTTTTCAACCGACCTTCATTGTCAATTTCTAGATGTAAGTCAAGATATGAAGCCGACTTAACTGTATCTGTAGTATCCTTTATCTCTAGTTCGATTGGATAGATGCGTTCCACATAGTCACCAAATTTTGAATTGTTTAGTGAAAGAACATCATCTATATAGCGGAAAGTAGAGTTAAAGGATATTGCTAACTTCTTATCTTTCTTCATAAGAAGTTCCTGCATGAAGTCAGCCTCATAATAATAAAGAAACAAGTCGGCGAGTAGAGGGGCACAGTTTGTTCCCATTGGAATGCCGACAGTCTGTTGAAAAACACGTCCTCCGAACGTAACAAATATGTTGTCAATCAAGAAATCAAGCATCTTGATAATATCAGTTTCAGAGAATTTTTTGTTTGAATCAGAGTGATTCTTTACAAAGTAGGATTTATCCCTCCCTAAGACAAGATACTTGTATCTACGTTGGCCATTCTTTTTTATGAAGCAAAGTAATACCAACTCTTTTAATTTGTCTTTTAGTTTGGAATGTGGAATACTTGTGTACAGGGTAGAAAAGTCAAATGTTTTAATACTGTTACAAGATGAAAGAGAGTTAGATTGTATGTACTCTAAAAGATCTTTTGAATTTTTAAGTATCCACATCTGATTCACGTCACCTCTAGAATAGGCAGTTTCACAATAACATTGAAGCCCGTCTTTGATTGCTGATAAAATAGATGTTAATAATTTAGAAAGAGGTTTCGTGGAGCACTTGGAAGACCCAGCAATATACCGTTGCTTGTAAGGACACTTATGTAGTTTAGGTATCCAATACAGTGATGGAAGATCCAGTTCTTCATCCTTGGTTGAAATTCCAAAGGAAAATAGAACAGACCTATGATTATTAGTAGTGTAGGACATAAAAAAAGTTCTACTTTTAAATTTGTTCTAGTCGTGACCTAAACTATATTTCCTGTTCATTTAATGGAGAAAAGTCAATCTAATTAAACGTAGTTCTCTGATTTCATGAATTATAATGAAATCAGAGTTTTGTATTTTAACAAGTTTGAGAGAAAAGGCATTGTACATAACATTTGTGTACTTTACATTTCAATTTTGAAACTTATTTTAATTGCTAGATGTGGCATGTGCTGATGTGTTAAGCTGACTTACGTCAAACTGTTTGATAAAATAATTATGATTTTATGGTTAATTTTGCATGGTTTCAAATGCATATGTATGCCCACAATACTTAAAGTCCTTAAGCTTCATCGGGAACTGATCAGGCTCATGGTCGTCCTGACATGGATGATTATTACACTTTCAACTAATGAATACTCATATATAAAAAAAGAAAATGTGGTATGATTGCCATTGAGACAACTGTCCACGAGAGACCAAAATGACACAGAAATTAACAACGATAGGTTACCGTAAGGCCTTCAACAATGAGCAAAGCCCATACCGCATAGTCAGCTTTAAAATGCCCCGATATGACAATGTAAAACAATTCAAACGAGAAAACTAACTGCCTTATTATATAAAAAAATGAACGAAAAACAAACATGACTGTCCATAAAATGAGTCAAGAGGTAAATCGCCTCGATTCTAAATAAAATTAGAAACCAACATCAAATTTGCCAATGGACAAACAGATATAGCAATGAAATTCGTGACTTTTACAGGAACTAATACAACATCTTCTTATATCTAAATGATAATAATCCGGAAATAAAGCAGTTTGTTTAGAAGTTGTTGTATTTTTTAACATCAATTTTGTTTTGATTGAGGGTTAGAGATCACAGCTTAAAAAGGCAACAGTAGTATACCGCTGCTCCCTAAGACAATAACGATCAAAACCAAGGAGTAAACAAAGACTAAAAAAACCAAAGGACATTTACATCAACAGTTATTTCTTTATCTTTAATTATAAATAAGAAATAAGAAACAGCACGAACTCCACTAAAAACCGGGAGTGAAATCAGGTGCATAAAGGCAACAGTAGTATACCGCTGATCAATAAAGGCAACAGTAGTACACCGCTGCTAAAAAAGGCAATAGTAGTATACCGCTGATAATTAAAGGCAACAGTAGTATACCACAGATCAATAAAGGCAACATTAGTATACCGATGCTCAATAAAGGCAACAGTAGTATACCGTTGCTCAAAAGTAATAAATCGAATTTGAGAAATTAAATCTTGGTAACAAATAAACACCGATGAAAATACACCAACTATAAGAGGAACACAACGGAATAACATAAACACGGAAATGCAACAGATACAAATCATAGCATACATAGAAACGGAGTATTTGATAACAACTGTCATATTCCTGACTTGGAATAGAGCATTTAACAAAATGGTGGGTTGAACCTAGTTTTATAGCTAGCTTAAGTCCAACTTAGTATGGCAATTTCGAAACGTGTTATGAAGGAGGTTCGGGATTACAGCAAACCAGGTTAAGACAAAACAAGCACGTTTAACTTTAATGAATGTTAAATGTCCTTATGAATAGTAAAAGAGGGGCGAAAGATACCTGAGGGACATCCAAACTCATTGATCAAAACTAAACCGACAACGCCATGGCAAAAAGAAAAAGAAACAAAAAGGTCAAATAGAAAAACAATCGTAAACCAGACAAAATATAGAACACTGAAGACTAAGCAACACAAACCCCACCAAAAACTGAGAGTGGTCTCAGGTGCTCCGAAAGGGTAAGTTTCGATTAAAAAAAAATCACTTCAAATGTTCATCATTTAAACAATAAGTGATTGCTGGTAGTAAGGTTAACCAAGGTTAACGTATGGATTAATTACAATCATTTTCCAATTCCAACTTACCAACACATATACGGCAAAATCAAAAATGCACTCAAATTTTAAAATTTTCCTCAGCCTGTAAAAACGTAAAGTCTATGCATGACTGGTTGTTATGATAAGCACATAATTCAAATTTTAAACTTTCCAATCTATGATTGATTGATTGTTTGGTTGATTGATTGATTGATTGATTTATTAATGTTTGTCGCTTAAAGTCAAATGCAAAAAAAAGTTAAAACACAAGCACTGTAGTTTTTCTGGTTTCATGTACACTATTTTACACTTATATGGAAATAATCATATAAAACCAATTACTAGTACCTATGGAGGACTTATTTAATACCAACTAGATGTCCTAATGTGAAAGGAGACGAAAATATGAGAATCATAATTATATCGCATCATTAAATCAGGTGAGAAAGGGGAAAGTTTTGTAAATCAGACAACTATCCACTTAACTTTAATTGAGATGAATGTAAGCAATTATAGGCAACCGTACAGCCTACAAAAATGAGAAAAAAACATACCGTATAGTCGGCTATAAGAGAGCACGACATGAAAAATATGCTACAATTCAAATATAATCTAATGTCAAATCAATTTACGAAAAAAAAATATGATAGACATTAATCAAAGACAAACACTATTTGAAGGTGCCACTCCTCCCCTCCCTCCCTCCTTCTTGGCATGGGACAGTTGTGTTACAGTGCATAAGAACAACATATCAAATCAGTTAAAAATAACTTAACTTCTCAGATCGGTAAAAAGATATATTTTGTTATAAGTTTGGATTCTTGACTTATTAAAGTTAAATGAAACGGGTAGGTATTAATCAGACACAACATTGATGTATCATTGAAGCATGCTGTAAAGGGGCATATTACGTAAATGGTGTCAGACATATAACCGTCTGTTCAAGTATTATATCCTAAACCAGACATATTGTATTAATAATATCACATTCTCCTGGAAAGGCTGTCATATGTTTTAATCAAGCAAGCAGTACAGATAATATATGATCTAATATAATCTCTCGATACAGCTAAGTAATAAAAAATGCCATGCATCGTGTGTGGGTGTGTGTGTTTACATAAAGCATCGTGTGTGGGTGTGTGTGTTTACATAAAGTTAAAAAAAGAACATGGAAGATGCTAATCACCGAACTCCGAAACAGCGGTTACGTCCTCTTTACTACGCTACGTTGAGCGAAGCAACGTCACCACTGTTTCGGAGTTTGACTAATCACAGGATGGCAATGTCAATTGTACCAATCATTGACACATTATAATGTCAACACAATTAATGGTGTTCAATTCCATATGTCAGACATATACTTATTAATAATTTACGTTTTCTAGGAATGATTGTCAGATTAGGTTCTGGTTTATGTTCCAATCACATCATTACCGAAAGAGAGACAAATGAACATCTAGATAAATCATAACATCACGTATAACATGAAACACAGCAAAAACGTAACAATTAGAAGATACAGAGCATAAGTTCATAATCAAAGCCGTTAGTACTAGAATGTACAGAGTGAACATCTATAATTATACAGAAAACTATGATTACTAAAGGAAACCTACTCAAATTAAACATTTAATCAATATATAACCTCCCCGTGAGTATAAATGCACTTGTCTCTAGAGAGAGAAAGGAATGTAACAAATGGAAGCATTTAACGACCTTGACTGGCTATACAACCCTTGCACCGACGGTATAAATAAGGAATGCACAGTTATCAATGTCCCTTATATTCAGCAAATAACCATATAGTATTATTCTTGATAATAATGATGTTTTTGTCCCAGGCGGATTACCCTGGCCTTGCAACTTTTTTGAACTTTTGGTCCTCGGCGATCTTCAACTTTGTAGTTGTTATGGCTTTCAAACTTTTTCATTTGAGCATAGTTTTGTGTGGACGTAGCGCACGTCTGGCGTATAAAACTATTTTTTAACCTGTTACCTTTTGATGATTATTATTCGTTTGTTTCTCTGTCCTATATTTTCTCCGATTTATTTATTGTGGCCATGTCTTGTAATGTTGTCATTTTAATGTTATATTAAACACTGCCATTAAAGCGGGAGGTTTGGCATGCCACAAAACCAGGTTCAACCAACCATTTTTTTTCTTCATAAAATGCCCTGTACCAATAGTTATCAAAAGTACCAGGATTATATTTTTTTACGCCAGACGCGCGTTTCGTCTACATAAGACTCATCAGTGACGCTCAGATCAAAATAGTTAAAAAGCCAAATAAATACAAAGTTGAAGAGCATTGAGGATCCAAAATTCCAAAAAGTTGTGCCAAATATGGCTAAGGTAATCTACTCCTGGGGTAAGAAAATCCTTAGTTTTTTCGAAAAATTCAAAGTTTTGTAAACAGAAAATTTATAAAAAATGACCATATAATTGATATTCATGTCAACACCGAAGTGCTGACTACTGGGCTGGTGATACCCTCGGGGACGAAACGTCCACCAGCAGTGGCATCGACCCAGTGGTGTAAATAGTTATCAAAAGTACCAGGATTATATTTTTTTACGCCAGACGCGCGTTTCGTCTACATAAGACTCATCAGTGACGCTCAGATCAAAATAGTTAAAAAGCCAAATAAATACAAAGTTGAAGAGCATTGAGGATCCAAAATTCCAAAAAGTTGTGCCAAATATGGCTAAGGTAATCTACTCCTGGGGTAAGAAAATCCTTAGTTTTTTCGAAAAATTCAAAGTTTTGTAAACAGAAAATTTATAAAAAATGACCATATAATTGATATTCATGTCAACACCGAAGTGCTGACTACTGGGCTGGTGATACCCTCGGGGACGAAACGTCCACCAGCAGTGGCATCGACCCAGTGGTGTAAATAGTTATCAAAAGTACCAGGATTATATTTTTTTACCCCAAGTCAGGAAAATGGCCATTGTTACATTATAGTTCGTTTCTGTGCATTTTACATTTCGATGTTGTGTCTCTGTTGTGTCGTAGTTCTTTTATATTTGATACGTTTCCCTCAGTTTTAGTTTGTAACCCGGATTATTTTTTTCTATCGATTTATGAATTCTGAACAGCGGTATACTACTGTTGCCTTTATGGAACTTCATAGAAAGAGTAACAAAACGTGAGATCAGTTTTAGAAAGTTACCTTAGATTGAATTAGTTATTGATTACTCGACATGTTATGGTAAAATAGATTTTCAACTGTTTCGTTTCTTATACTTCTTTTCTTGGCATTTAAATATTTAACTTTGCGAGTTCCTGTGAAAGTAAATAATTGGGGTTTATTTTCAATTTTTTTTTACAAACTCTTTGCATCAACTAAAGGTCAGCAGAATGCTTGATAATCGTTTTTTGAAGTAAACTTTCTCTTTCCATATTGGCTATGTTATTTTAAAGGGGAAATAGAAGCCATATTCATCACTAACCTAAACGTTTAATCTGTTAATTTTGATATAAAAATGTATAACAAATTAAACTTTTAAACAGATAACATAAATTCAATTTGAAAAAAATAAACAATGAGTAATTTTCAAACAGTTTCAGCATTTACAATGAAGAAACATCCCGACCTCACAAAAAAAATCTTTCCGCTCCTTTATTCAGACCAATTAAAATAAATTGCTTACTCAATAAGGAAGACAGTAGTCGAAATGCTGTTCAGATACACGAAACATTCAATGTTTAATTGTGACACAAGTATTGCCTACACTTGTAAAACTTTAATAAAAAAATAATATGCAAGAGGGGGCGAAAGATACCAAAGGGATAGTCAAACTCAAAGACAGAAAATAAAAAAGACAAAACCCAGATGATTTATAGTACACAAGAAATAACATAGAAAACTCAAGACTAAGCAACACGAACATCACCAAAAACTGGGAATGATCTCAAGTGTCCCGGAAGAGTAGGTAGATCCTGCTCCACATGTGGCACGCGTCGTGTTGCTCATAGTAGTACAATCCCTGTAAATATTCTGCTTCGGTAGGTCATGTTCGTGAAAAGGGAAGAGGATCGTAGTTACGACATCAGGAACATATCCGATATCATCTGTGAATCTGTTACCATAACGTTCAACCATCTCGTGATGGCGTCCGTAAAATTTACGAAGGGATGATTTCAACTTAACCATTTTGAACTCTTGGTTTAATAGCTTTCTTGTGAGCAGCAACATTCTATCAAGGAAATCATGATAGCAAATACTAGCCCTGGAATATCGTATCAATTATGAGATATATATATATATTCCGTATGCAGGCGCTGCTGGAATGTTGCTACATAGGAATGGAAAGTTCAAAATATGGAAGCTGAAATCATCTCTTTTGTCGTAAAGTTTTGTTCTCAACCGACACTCATTGTCAATTTCTAGATGTAAGTCAAGATATGAGTCCGAGTCGGCTTTATCTGTTGTATTCTTTATCTCTTGTTCGATGTGATAGATGCGTTCAATATTTTATCAGAAAATCAAGAATGGAAATGCACTAGGAGTGTTTTTTAACATTGCTATATGGAGAAAAAAAAGTTCAAAGGAAAAGAATTCGGATTTCATTTTTCTTGATCTAGTTTTGGTTTTATCTGTGTTTTTGTTGTTGTTGATTTTTGTTTTGGGGGATAGTTTGTAGATATTAGTAGACGTGTCACGGTACTTTTCTATCCCAAATTCATGTATTTAGCTTTGATGTTATATGTGTTATTCTCATCGGATTTTGTCTAATAACTAGTTCATTTCTGTGTGTGTTACATTTTAATGTTGTGTTGTTGTTCTCCTTTTATATTTAATGCGTTTCCCTCAGTTTTAGTTTGTAGCCCGTATTTCTTGTTTTTTTCTATCGATTTATGAGTTTCGAATAGCGGTATACTACTGTTGACTTATTTAAGTTCGTAAATGCATATTGCCTGAAAAAAAAATCTTTTTATGAAAAAGTAAACAAAATAAGTTGCATTAATCCTTAATAAGGATTTTGAAAAAAATCCATTGACTGTCCCTTTGGTATCTTTCGTCCCTCTTTTAGCATTTGATTTGCGTTATAGTTTTTATTTCATACTATAACATTTATCTACTAATCTATCTCTTTTTATGATTTTGGATTTATGTCTTCGAAGTTTTGAATTCTGAGGTTGAATTCAAACATTTATTCGATAAATTATAATCCTAGGAATATGATGACTGTATGCTCAGTATTATTATATCACTGACTCTATGTGATGTTATGTCTATGAAATGTGCTAAAAAAAAAAGACTGATTGCAATGTTCTGTTTTTTAATTGATTTGGAATCATTTCCTTAGAAGTATTATTTACAGTGCGAATTAATCTCTCCGCGGATGATTTCATTTTTCATTTCCACTTTCAGACACCTTATCAAACAAACAGACGTAACATTCTTCATTAAAGATGGATGATAACTAGTAAAACTATATAATTAATCTGTCTTAAAAAAACAATCTAACAAAAAGTTGGAGAAATAAAACTTAATGGCTGACTAAAAATCCACTGAAATCGTACAAAAATGGATTAAACTACATCAAATAAGAATGCGTATCGATAAAACAGAGGTGGAACTATTTATAAAAACACGAGGTTCCGATCAAGAATTTAAATCAAGTTCAACCTGATTATTAAAAGTGATAGAAATAAACCATTACTGCTGTTTACTGATGATGGTGTAGCTGAGTCATTGTATGCTCTCTTTCAAAACTTAGTCTTCTATCAGTTAGATTATCAAAAGATGGTAAACATTCCAGTAATACTCCTCACTGTCGTCTGTTGGTAAACATTCCAGTAATACTCCTCACTGTCGTCTGTTGGTAAACATTCCAGTAATACTCCTCACTGTCGTCTGTTGGTAAACATTCCAGTAATACTCCTCACTGTCATCTGTTGGTAAACATTCCAGTAACACTCCTCACTGTCGTCTGTAATATTACCCTTCTTGTATTTGTTCAAATTAATCACTTTCGTTAAGACTGAAATAGATGTTTGAGTGTAGACTGTAAAAGTCATTTTGTAGATGGAATGGTTGTCTGGTAAACGAAAAATCACACATTTTTCATCTTTGATCTGACCAGAATAAATAAGTAGAATTTTATTTCCCAGTTGTCCATCGATTCTTCAGTCTTCTTAGACAGTTTGGAATCTGACATTTACAGATTGTCTGGAGAAAGATAAACGTCCCTTTACCCCCCTTACAGCTGTGAACATAAATTTAATATGCACTTTTATTCTAATTTTTTTCTTAAAATGTCCTGTTCCAAGTCAGGAATATGGCAATTTTATCATATACTTATGGTTAACATGAATATCAATTATGTGGTCATTTTTATAAAGGAGTAGGTCCGGTAAGGGCCGATTTTGGCCTCAAATTTCAGGTTCATCTAACAAAAGTTTTTCGACACTTTTTAAACACTTAAGTGTCTATTTCAATTGATTCGATTAGTTTATGTAAAAGATTTTAACTGATTTAGTCCTTAAAACGCTCCGATTCAAGCTTAGATATGAATAATCTATCAAATATGCCAAAAAACGTCACTTTTCAGATGGTTTTTGTCAAAAATGAAAGTGGCCGCATCCGTGTTCATTCTCAACCTTTATATATGTTTTGTATTATTATCAAATACAACTTAAATTTCAATATTATGAATGAACACGAATGCGGCCACTTTCATTTCAGACGGAAACCGTCTAAAAATTAACCAAAATTCTAAAATTTTGAAGATTTCAGTAATTTAGAATGACTTAATGATGCTAGAACGCGATCTTTGTGCATTGTATTGTCATAAACAGCTCATATTTATGTAGCAGAAGCATTTTACTTTCCAAAATATAGCTTAAAGATTACATTTTCACATATTTCTAAAACTGCTATATTTTGGGGCCAAAAAGGGGTCTTACTGAACCTACTCATTTCCTGTCAACAAAAATTTTTCGAAAACCTAAGGATTTTCTTATCCCAGTCATAGATTACCTTAGCCGTATGTGGCACATTTTTTGGGAATTTTGGATCCTCAATGCTCTTCAACTGTGTACTTGTTTGGCTTTCTGACTAATTTGGTATGAGCGTCTTATGTAGATGAAACGCGCGTCTGACGTATTGAATTATAAGCCTAGTATCTTTGATTACTATTAGCATGTCGAAATGTATTATTGTATTGTTTATTTATACTGTTGTCATGTCATGTAATGTTGTCCTTTCAGTATAATATTTTTATATTTAATGTTGCCTAGAAAACTCTAAATATTCTCGAATTAACAACAACAACAAATTAGTAAAATGTTTTCAATTTTATTTATTTTTAACATTTATGTGACCATTTGAGCATAATAACCAACAAACTATAATACACAGTAATTTACATACAAACGTACATACCACGAATTAGAGAACGCAAACTTAACAGTTCAGCATAACTTAAACTTAAAAGATTTCATGTGGTCCCTGATTTTCCAGACACAAGACTTTATTATGCGCCGACATTTTTTTTTTCAGACATGCCTAGGCTTCAATATTAAGGAACAATTTTGCCTGACAAGTCTGATTTTTTTTCTGAATTTATATCTTATTATTGTGTTAATGAGGCATGGAAAACTTCCACCATAAAATAGCAGAAAAAAATCGGTCCAGCTTTTTAATGAAGACAGCATTTTATTAGACAGGAGGAATTTATTCCCTCACGTAGCTTGAAAACGAGCTTGGTGACCTATAACCTTTAGTAGGAAAAGGGCGATATGATGAGCGTTATGACGAGGTATAATTCAGCGTTATGGTGAGGTATAAGTCAGTCATTTTTTGTTTATACCCCATACTACTTTAATGTTTATGGAATCTGCAACTGATACTGTAAAATATCAGCAGAAAATTACAAATTAAGCCTTTAGAGGAGCTCAAAAAGGCTTCAAAATATGTCGAGTAGCTAATATTTTACAATACCAGTAAGATGAAAGTCTGAAAATCTTTTTTGTGTGGGATTGTATCTAGTGTATGTCATGATATAAACTATAGTTTATCTTTGCTTTACATGCAAACAGGAAGTAAACTTGATAAGATTGTGTCAATTATTTTGACGTCGGAAATAAATCCGGGTTTTGGACAAGCATATTTAACGTCACAGTGCAATTTGATGTAGAGATGAGCAGGATGATATAGACACAGGAAAACCAACAAAATCAAAGGTTTTACTATTAAATTATATATACGTTGATTTGTCTTTCGCAGAATATAACATAGCATGTACAATATCCAGTCTAATTACATACATTCAGAGCTATATGCAACAATGTAACATTATATCAGAATACTAATTATATAAAATATAGCGGTAGTAAGAATTTAAGTCATCCATTACTGTAAAAAAAACAACAGCAACAGTAAATTTCCATTACCACAATGACAAAAAACTTTTAACTGTAGCATAATTTACATGATTGCCAAATAAATACTGGTCATAAAAAGACAATACAATTCCGACAATGACAACAGTTTTATATCCTTTATAAAAGCTCTATGTTAATTGACTAAACCTAGAATTAATCCGCAGACAGTAATCCTACGATATAAATATGTCACACAATATTTTTCATATAGGGAGGATTAATTTCCGTGGGCAAATAATTTTGAAATAGGATGATTTGCTATAGCTTTTAGACACTTAAATTACATATTTATTTTTATTTCAAGGCTTATCTAATGAGCAAGTGAAAACAAAGTTAAATTTTCAAGGACGGTACTATAGTTTACAGTTTTTCAGCAAGATTTAATTTGTGACATTTTTTCTACAAGAAATCAATTAATTTGAAAGGAAATATCGACTTTTGTCGTCAAGTATACGAGCATTTTAATATATAAAAAAAAGCCTGTTAGTGTACGAAGAATGGATTATACAAAATAAATATGTTTTGAATTGATTTGTTATTTTGTATTATAAAATTTGAGGTAAATTTTAAAGAAATTGATTTTTTTTTTTTTAATTTGCGATAAATTATAACACGAATAACTTTCTGTATTTGCAAAATACTAGTATAAAAATGGATACTCGTGTTTTTCCCTTTCTAATTAAACTTAAAAATTTGATTTATTTGTTTAAATGACTTTACTACACGTTAATCATTCTGTTGCACACAAGAAACCATATTTGATGGCCAAACATTTTTCAAAGAAAAGAAAGCCATCGTATGTAAAATCTTAATCTGTTGGATAAGTTCAATGTTTATGTCGCATATCTATCTTTCACTACAAGTTCTACCCGCATTTTCCAGTTCTATATCTAACCTTCACCGATATTAAGTAGAGCTATGTTGATTAGAACTCGGAAGCTCAATCATTCTAATGCTGAAGTTCTAAAGAAGTAAATACCATCATCTGTATGTTAACCTTGTCGATAAATCCCGGCTAATATTTGTGGTCGATAAGTTCCGACTTCTCTTTGGGGTCGACTAGTCCCGACTACAATTTGGGGTCGATAAGTTCGGATATCTATTTACTGTTCATAAGTCCCGACTACTCTTTGTAATCGATAAGTTCCGACATCCATTTGTGGTCGATGAGTACCGACTACTCTTTATCGTCGATAAGTTCCGACTACTTTTTGTGTTCGACAAATCCCGATATCTATTTGTGGTCGACAAGTCCCGACTACTATTTGTGATCGCCAAGTCCGACTTTTCTTTGTAGCCGATAAGTCCCGACTACTCTTTGTGGTCGATAAGTTGACTACTCCTTGTCGTCGAAACGTTCTGACTACTCCTTGTGGTTGATAAAGTAACTAATTTTGTGGTCGATAAGTTCATGCTTCGTTTTGTTGTCCCAATGATATTTATACAGACTAAATGACAGAGATGTGAACAGTACATACCATAATAATTAGGATCCCAACTTGGTGATGAATATACCTTAAATGTTTCACTAGTACCGGTGCATCGAAAGAAGTAAAATTTCTATCAAGTTACAATTTATAACTCGTACATAGTTCTACTTATTAGATATATGCATATATGTTTAAGAAAACAACTTAATGAATCGGTCCTTATCACAAATTTTATTTAATAGTTCAATTCGACTACAATATTTTCAAGGTTTCTATATCAAAAAATGAAATCTGTCTTTCCCACTTGACAAATCAATTGTTCTTTTTACAGGAAATAGAATGGCGACTTAATTTTTGGCCATTTAATTTGACGCATGTTATATTTCACCTGAACGGTATTTGGCGAGATATGTATGAATATGAGATGAAGATGTTGATGATTCTAATGCAATGAGTTCCAATCCCTTATCCTTCAGCTAACTTTATTATTTTCTCATCATGGCTGTATATAAGGCGTCCATTTTAGTTGACATATCTGAAAGTTTAGATTCCATATTGTTAACTTGATCTTTCAGTTCTTTGTTCGTATCCTCCATTTTTTCCACGATATCATAGACGTCATTGACGGACTTGGATATTTCTATAACACCTATAGCATTTTCGCCAATAGATGATTTCTCATTTTTAGCTTCTCTCATATTGGAAATAGCTTGCAGCAGTTTTCCATGTAATCGAATTCTCTTTCTGTCGCTGACTTCGCTGTGTTTTTTCATTCGCCATAACTGTATGACGTATTTAATAACATCGGATGCCGCGTGTTTTCTTTCTTTGTCTAACTGGGCCCTATAAACAAAATTGTGTACGTATTTTTCGGCTCTAGATTGTTCTAATTTCTGAGCTAGGACAGCAACTAACAGTGCAGTTGTTCCTACGCCCATTAATCCAGTCGATACAGCGACAAATCTACCACAGTACGAGTTTGGGTAAATATCACCATATCCAACTGTTAAAAACGTAATGGCGATCATCCACATGCAGTTGAAAAATGTTGAATGTTCTGGGTCAGGATGGTAGTATATTTCGCAGGTGCGCATTGCCCACGAGCTAGAAAGTAGAATTCCAAGCATAATAAATATTAGGATCGTACCTGGCATAGTTGACATTAACGCTTTGAAAATAAAAACTGTATTGATCTTGACTTTGTTTAATGCGCCCAGGCTTTGTGTAGCTGTATTGGTAAGAAGTCGACTGTGCACCACCAGAAATTTTCCTACTAAATAAAATCTCATCAGCATGAGAATTGATAAAATAGCATCTATAGAAACATCATGTCCTTCACTTTTAGGATCGGTCACGTGAGTTGTTATATTGCCTGGAATTGGATGAATGGCACATATCATCAGCTCAAATAAGATTTTCAAAAATGTAGCGGGAAAGTTTACTGCTAGTCGCCAGTCTTCTAGACTATTGTCAGTCATGTGCAGTTGTATTCCAATCACGTGATATCCAATTACAGCCATTAAGAGTAAAAGGGTCGATACAGATATACCGCTCTTTAAAAATATTGATACAGCATCTGCTTTTGTTATCTTGTGTGCAAATATAAGTTCATTTTCTACTAACATGACAATGACCCCTATCAGAGCCAGTGTGCATTCTATATTTACACAAATCCGACGTCGTTTGATCAGTAACTTTCGTCGACTTAGTCGATAACTAATATTATCAAATTTTCCAGGAGGCCCCAGTGCTGATAGATCTGCATGACTTCCGTTCTGACTGTCGTCTTGCACGTATTTATTATATTTCCCATTCCGGCGGTCTACTAGGGGAATCCCCGGATCTTCCACCACAGTACTACCACTCATTTTATTCTGAAAGACACAAAAATATGAAAATATAGTAAAAAGAAAAATAGTTTTCAATTTGAAACTATGAAAACGTGCTATAAATAAAACATAAGTTCAAGTTACAGCTTATTTATTCCATCAAGATAAATGAGGGCCCCAACACTAACGTCGCGTCGTTGGACAATCTCTTTCCAGTTTTCTATCAGAATTATATGGTATAATATGATTTACTCCATATTGTGCGCTCAAATACATATTTCGTCTCACTATTTTTACTATATACCAGCTTTGATAAGGGTTTGATATGAATATAAATTTTCACTGCTGTTCTCGTACTATGAACAACAAAATTATTCATTTTGTAAAAAAGTTATATTTCCATATTTCATGACTGTATACCTTACAACAAATATATTTTTCATCTACCTGTGTACGTTATTCTATTTGGGGTCATTTTGTCAAATGATATGGTTGTCTTTCCGATATGTTTTAACATCTCGCCCATCATTTTAATCAATTTTTGTATTTTCATTGTGTCATAGATCAAATGTATTCGTTCAGTGTATCAGTAGTCTTTTTATTGAGTTAAGCCATTTCTATTGATATTTTATAGTGGGTATTTATATATTGTGATGTAACACTATTGTTTCGGGTAAGGGTGAAGGTTGGTACCTATTTAAACGTTTAAACATAAAAACGCATTTGTTTTCATCTGTCCTTAGTCAGGAGCATGATGATCAGTTGTTGTCGTTTGTTGGTGTGGTTCATAAGTGACTGTTTCTCGTTTTTCGTTTTACATATATATGAGACCGTTAGAAATTACATCCAATGTCGCATATGTAACGAATACTAAACAAACATAAGATTACATTTGGATAAGACTTTCAGTATTGGTAAGAAAATGATCCAAAGTGAGTCACTTCTTCAAGTAATGTAAAGGAAAATCTACAATGCAATACAGTTGACAAACCAAAAACGTCCTATTTCAGTTAAACCTGTTAAATATTTATACTTTTATTGACACTTATCATGTTAAGGCACGTTGCGCCATCAATACACTGTTAATAGCAGATGATTATGAACAAATATCAATAGTATTGATAAAAAATATAGTCAATACTGAGTACATTGTTTAAATATTATGTACTAATTAATTCAGCAATTGAATGAATATGTTACTAGTATACCATATGTAAAATCAATAAAAGAGCAAATAAAGCGACACTTATAAGCACTGGCGTGGCGCTTCGTGCAAAATGTGATAGCACACTTCATTTTAGATGTCTTAGACCCCTTGTTGATATATATATATATATATATATAGTAAAAAGTAAAATATAAAAAAATGAACTCCGAAGAAAATTAAAAAATGAAATTGTAATTGATCCAGTATGACCCTGTTCACACTAGCATTTTTTTTTTATCGATCTAATTTGAATCGATCTAAATAAAACCAGTTAGCGTTCACATTATCTTTAATCATATCGATCTCTATCGGTCTAATATGAACCACTGCGTTCACACTACAATTAAAAAAGGCAATCGATCTAACCTTTTTGCCCGTAAACCTGTAAACACTGTGTATAAATAGAACTGATTTATCAAATTCATGTGCTGTTACACTGATACACACACTTGGAAAACAAAATTGGATAAAGTTATTGTTTCTCTTGAATCACAATTTAAAATTTTGATACTGGTGTTATTGCAGTTTTCTTTAATTTCGAAAAAAATAACTGTAGCAACGAAGTTACAATACGACGCCCGAAATACTGCGGTTCCTGCAAAGAAAAAAAATCAACATAAGAAAAGAAGACACAGATTTCGCAAATCTATGCTATGGCGAAGACAACATGTTTACAGTTTGTTTTAAGGGTCTTTTAACAGAGAAATATGGGTTAAACAACGAACCTCTGAGATAGTTTTGTCGCTATACATGCGCATACGTTATTTTCGATTCAATCGTACTATACACATGGAAAAAAGTATTGCAACACCAAATTGAAATTCAAATTAAAAAAACACTTTTTATTTTTTTGTTAAATAATTTGTTGAAATAGAACTAGTTAAACATTATTTAGATATCACCTGAGTATAATCAATAAATATCGACTCTATCAGTTTTTATCTGCACATGCAGCTACTGTACTCGTAAACACTAAAACAGATGTTTTGATCCTCATTGTTTTCAACACTTAAAATAACCAAGTTTATAAATTTATGTAATTGACACCTTGTAATTGGTCATCCACAACTCATAACTGCAGCAATATGGCAGATATTCAGCATGAGGGAAGCAGGTATGTCGCTGTGATAATTGCACGTATTTTTGGTCATCACCATTCCACTATAAGTCGTTTTGAGAATAAAAATCAGGCAAGAAACGATGTTGAAGACCTTCCGAGGTCAAGAAGACCCCCTATACCATCTGCTAGGGAAAATTAAGCATAATGAAGGTTGGTCAGAAGGAAATCCATTGCAAACAATACAATCCTAAAAAGAGAAGGATGACCATACAGGAGCCTTTAAACAAGAACTGTTCGAGATCGGCTCATCGCTACTGGTTATCGTGCGATAATATCATTTCGGGGACCTTTGCCTACGAACAGACACACAGATGCCCGTATCCAATATAGTGCAGAGCTCGCCAAAGTTGAAAATAAGCGTCGTGGAGGAAGGTCCATTGTTCAAATGGAATTCGGTTTATCTTCCTTGGCGCAATCGTAGCCCGAATTTGAACCATATCGAGCATATATAGGACACAAATGGGCGTAAAGTGCATGAATGGACACCCCAGTTCAAACAAGTCATGAAATAAACAATACCCTTCGTCAGGAATGGTTGCTGCTACCTTAGCAACAAATTAGTCGACTTATGGCAGGAATAAGAAGACATTAAGATGCGGTTATTCGTTTGAATGGAGGCTACGCACAAAGTTCTAATTCTTTGGCGTATAACGATCAACCATGATGTGAACAATCATCTAAAGATTAATTTTGAAATTTCTGACATTGTAAAATTCGACTACAGTGAAAGTTGTAAAATGCACTTTTTTGTACAAAAAACACTTCATTTTGTTATAAAAATTTTGGTAAGATAAACTTTTTTTTTTCATACATTTTTTGTTCGTTTTACAGCCAATGTTATCATTAACTACGTTTCAATATTATTTTACAGTTATTTTATCATATTCCATCCAAAAAAAGAGACTGATTTTTCAAGTTTTAAAAAATCAAGGTGTTGCAATACTTTTTTCCATGTGTATAGTTTAAACCGATCTCTGCGTTCACATCTAAAGTAAGATCGGTTTACTTTAGATCGATTCAAACTAAACTACCTCTTTTGGTGTTTTAGTTTGGACCGATTGAAGATCGATTCAATGCGTTCACATTAGCCCTTAAACCGATCTAAAGTGAACCGGTCTAGTTTAAATCGATAAAAATGTCCTAGTGTGAACGGGGTCTTAGACGCAACGTCAGATATTGCTACCATTTAGTGTAACAGAAAAATGACGTTAAATTGGAAACGCGCTTTATCTAATTCTTCCTGCTTTCCTTTTGGGGTAAATGTAAATTATAACACACAAGTATAAATGCTTTGAGAATCCAATCCAATATGATTTTATAATTAACATAGGATATTCAATTTTACTGCTAGTAATTATGTGTTTTTGGAGGAATATTGCTGCATTATATATTCAAACCGAGTATGATTTTATTCAAGCAGTGACATACAATAGCTTATACTTATGATACTGAAGTTTTCTTACTTTTTGATCGTCTTATAGATGTGTATTTTTGTAATGTGTGCTTCATTTCGTTTTGTTGAAAGCAGGACATTTATATGTAGTGGAGGAAGGAACATGCGAATGCAGTTTATGCCGTCCCTAGCATATTACGCTTGTGCCGACGTCAAATTACGAAAACGGACAAACTTGCAAGACATTTTCATTAATCCGTATTTTTTTATAGATAACCCTGTTATCTTAATGCTATTTGGTGTACCAACTTCAACTTCAAAAGTACTTTTTATTGGTATAGTTATCAAAGCCGAAAAATAATCTTCTCGAAATCAAATCTCTGTTTTTTTGGACGTAAAAGTTTTGTGAAGGCATGAAAGTTTAGCTCGGACATTTCCGCAAGACATTGTAAATCTATTGTTTTAAATTGAATATGTAGCTCAATTTATTTTTCAATTCGAATTTTGGGAGCTAACACTTAGTACAAAACGATGGTGCTTACAATTTAATGATTTATCTCTCAAAATTTTATTTTTGAACTGAAATGTTTCAAGTTTCCAAATTAAATTTCCGATGGGACATTTCCGTACATCATATTCTTTTGTAAATATGCATGCAAATTTTAAATGGAGACAGCCATGTTAACCAATACTGAAATATATCACGTCATACAATGTTCATGAGTTGCGTGAACATTTCGCGAATTGTTTGAGTTTTATGTTTCGAGTTTGTTACATGGGACAACGCTAAGTAAACGTTTTTCGGATAATCTGTGTCTTCCTAAGCCTATGAATATTATATTTTTATTCTTTCTCTATCATAATGTGAAAATTTAAGAAATCAATTTTTATTTTCATGTGTAATTTCAAATATTTATTTCAGCATTTCTATAAAAATTTTCCCGTCAAATATTTACTTAACGCTATTTTTCGCGGTAGTAGCAATATCTAACGTTGCGTCTATATTTATGGTGTAAAATTATATTTTCTAAATGTAAATAAACAATTAAAAAAAGTTTAAATAATTATTATATACCAAAATAGATTCAAAACATCATAAATCATACGTCATTTTGTCATACTTAAAATCTGCTTGCTCAGCATTTATTAATCTGCAGCAGCTGTATCAGTTGAATGTTTAATCTATATTAGAAAACTGTTAACTGTTTAATTCTCCTGTCATAAAAATCCATTCGATTTCACATGAACTGGTATAAAACTGCCTTTCATATACAGTAAGAATTCTATATTCATATTAATCTGTCTTAACGATTTCTATCGTTTATTTACTTTTTAATTTTCTGTATTTTTTCATTGTTTGCTTTTGACTTTTTTGCTATTTTGTACTTAATATCATCCTTAGAACAGGAATGCTTAACTCCATGCTACTTCGTATGGATAATTGAACTCTGCATTTAATTACCCAAGCAGAACAAATTCAAAAGATGTCAAAGGACAGCCTGCGGTCTTCAGATTCTCAAAAACGTACACAACATTGCATAGAAATAAGAAAATAACGACGTACTCTTTGAAAACATGTTTCTGTTGTTTTAATTACACAAGAATTGATGCATGTTCACAATAAAACCGGAAACTATTTTATGTTCCGGGGAGGGTTTATTCCAGGGCTGGCTTACAAAGGATCAGGATCTGTCCTATGGAGGACCAAACTTTATACAATATAAAAAAAGAAGATGTGGTATGATTGCCAATAAGACAACTCTCCACAAAAGACCAAAATGACACAGAAATTAACATTTATAGGTCACCTTACGGACTTCAACAATGAGCAAAGTCATGTGGTTTTTTAAATATGATACAATATTTTGAAACAAAGAGGTTTCCTTAGTATATGTCATAAACATTTCAAGTAGTCTTCAATCCTACTTTTCTAGTTATAGGTATCTTAGACAAAGATCAGATAATTCTCATCTGTTCAGGAGTAAAGGGATAGATATCAAGAGAGCAGGATGCCATGGCTTATTTTTTTATGATTACTATTTGTTTATATAAACATAAAAACTATGACTTATGACTGTACATGAGAGTGGTCTCATTTGCAATCATACCACATTTTCATTTCAATATAGTACGTGACGTCGTCCATGATGTATGTGTGTTTGGCTTGATACCCTGTCCGCTCCTATGTCGTTTTGGTTAATAAAGGGTCATCCGAGCCGTGCAGATTAAATGATATATATACCAACTTGCTTTGTCAATAACTATAACATAATTGCAGCATTCAAAATGTTATCAAAGCTTTCGTGGTTTAATCTCGGCAGTTTGATGGTGGTATGCAAAATATTTAATCGGAACTATATAGTCAACTGAAAAAAAAACCAATTTTTAGTCCATTCTTTGATCTGTAAAATCATTAAACATTGAAATATGTCTGTAACAAACAATCTCTGACAGATTTTAGCGGATATTATGACTAAATCACTACAGCTATCAAGTTACATGTCAAATATGACTAAAAAATTATATGTGCTGAACAATTGATCACGGCTTTTTAATTATTAGTTTTAATCCGTATGCTTGACATACGTTAAATGATCCAAACTACAAAAAAAACCCTTCCCATTAGCAAATAAAGATGGTTTTTGTTTCTGATTTTTGTTTTGTTTGTATGTTTAATGGACAACATATTCACCATCTAGCATGTGAAATAATAAAAAAAAAATTAAACAAACAATTGAAAACACGAATTCTGTACCACTAGTTCGCGACTTATAAGGCATTGTGAAAGCTTTGTATGTCTCATCGTTGGTGGTGATTATTCATTTATTATTAAAAAATATCAAGAGTTCTCGTTTTGCATTCAAAGATTTCCTTAAGATTGATTAAGTATTTAACCTTATAAACTATATATATATCATTTATTCTGGTATCACCTAAGTTGGACAAAGGTATACAGAAAAACACATTAGTTTACATTACATTACATATAAGTACATTTGTTGAGGAAGCATTAAATATGAGTTTTTTTACAACGGTATGATCAGTATAGCCGACAGGTTAACATCAGAGAGAATCCAGTTTGTCATTTATAATTCTAATAAATTGGCACAATTTTCGGAGTTTCGATTTCTGTTTTTGGTTCATAATAGTATTAAATTTTATAACATTACAGTTCGTTAGGTATTTATTGTCAATATGTAGTGTTCTATCTGTCAGGAGACTGCTGCATTCCATTACATAGTGGTATTCATCACCTATCGCAACTCTGCATAACGGACACTTTCTCTGTTCTCGGGGAATGTTTTGCCATCTGCCATTTTCAATCGGCAGTTTATGGTTCATTGTCCTAAACCGCGACATTGTTATTATATCTTTATCATCAAGTACGTTAAGGTAGTGTTCGAAATTGTGTGATGTCTTGTACAGGCGATAATTCAGGGCTTTCGGCGAATCGTTTACCTTTCCTGTCCATGACTGTTTAAACTGATCTTCTAGTCTTTGTTTAATTGTAGATTTAATGTTAGGTGATGTGTTTTGGAATGACCATAAGTAAGAGAATCCACAATTGTCTAGAACACTTTTCATCTTGTCTAATGATCGCGATCGAAATGTTGTTTCTTGTGATAACTTTAAAAGGTATCTAAACATGACAGCAGCGAGCTTACTTTCTTTACCGGTAATCAACTTTGTCCAATAAGATATAATTCTAGTTTTGATATCTATTTCTAGGGGATACCGACCCAATTCTCCGTAAATGAAGTCGGTTTGAGTAGATGGCTTAAGATGTAAAAGTAGCTTAAAAAATTTAGTTTGAACTCTTTCTAGTATATCTATGTTTTCGTAACCCCATATTTCGCATCCATAAAGCAGAATAGGTTTTACCAGTATGTCAAATAAGTCTACGTGGCATTTAATTGATAAATTGTGAATTCTTCCCTTCCTTAAAATTTCGTACATTGCACTTATTGCTTTGTCCTTTAGATTTTGTTTGCATTGTTTAAAGCTGCCTGTTTTGCTGAAAATAATTCCTAAGTAGTTAAAGTGTTTTACAGTTTCAATAAGATGATTGTTGAATCGGAAAAGTTGAGGGTTTGTTGTTCTTCCTTTTGAAAAAATTAAGATCTTAGTTTTATCAATATTTACTCGCATCTTCCAGGTTTCGCAATACTTTTTAAATTTGTTAAGTGCATGTTGCAGTTGGTCAGGTGATTCTGCCAGGATTACAGTGTCATCTGCGTAGAGAATTATGAATAATTTCATTAAAGTTCCAAGTTTTTCTTCTATATCTTTACTAATTGTGTTCATGCCTAAAACATTTTCTGAGATGAGATAGTCTTCTAGGTCATTCAAGTATAAAGAAAATAAAAACGGTGACAGATTTTCTCCTTGTCTGACACCGATTTCACAAGCGAACGGTTCACAAATTTGACCATTATAGCTCAAGCTGGATTTAATATTCTGGTACATGCTGAAAATAGTATTAAACATTTTCCCCTTTATATTGCTGTTCAACATTTTAAACCATAAGAAATTACGATTAACCGTATCGAAGGCCTTTTCGAAGTCTACAAATGCGCAAAATAGTTTCTTTTTTGAGTGTTGTAAAACTTCAATTAGAGAGTTCAGAAGAAACGCGCAATCAATTGTTGAGTATTTTTCTCGGAAACCATTTTGATTTTCTTTAAGAAGAGATGTTTGTTCTGAGAATTTTTTAAGGCGTTCATTTAATACCGCTGTAAAGACTTTTCCGAAACAGCTCACAATAGTTATTGGTCTGTAATTTTTGGGGTTGCGTTTGTCACCTTTGTTCTTGTAGACAGGTTTTATCATTCCTTGGACCCATTGTTTTGGGATTTTTCCGGAGTCGAAAACTAGGTTGAAAATTTTCACATATATGTCGATAAGAACATGAGCTGATGTTTTTAAATATTCATTAATCAGTTTGTCTTCGGCGCATGCTTTGTTATTTTTCAGATTTTTCAGCGCTTTAAGAATTTCATGTTTTGTAATTCTGCTATTTAACTCATCGTTTATTTCTTCATGGGAAATATTACTTCCAATTTGTTGATTTTCTGTATCATCTCTCGGATCACTGTTTAACTCTTTGAAATATGAGACTAATTTGTCGAAATCAATCTTGGGCTGAGCTGTACTTTTGTTTCCATTAAGAAGTCGCCAAAATTCCTTACCATCATTTTGCTTTAGATCATCCATTTTCTTTCGGAAATCGCTTCTGTATTTCTTATGTGCTTTGTTCATTGTATTTTTATATCTCTTCTCGGCATCTAACACAAGTGCTCTGTGGAACGGTGACTTATTTTTATTTCGTTTCATCTTACGGAATTCTGACCTAGCGGCTTTGCAGTCATGGTCAAACCATGGTTTATTTTTTCTATGTTCTGACTTCTTTCCTGCACTGACTTTAAACCCAAAAGTGTTTCTTGCTGAATTTATTAACACTTTGCCTATTTTACCTATTATCGTATCTACTGTTTCTTGCGTCACTACTGTCGTGCCATCAATTTCAGAATTAATATTTTCTATTTCTGTAAGGTTCAAGCATTCTAAGAATTTGTGTGATTTTTCATTAGTCCAATTTTTTATTTTTTGTTCATTTGTTCTAGTATCATCGCTATATTCGGTGCTAACTTCTTGATCTGTTTGTTTCAGCGATATCTCGATTGGGGAATGAACATCTGAATAGAGGCTTGAAAAATCAAGTACTTTAAAATCGGTAAAATGTTTGATAAGTTCTGCGCTGCATAGGCAATAATCAACAACGCTTGAATTTCGACATGTGAACTTTCCATCTATGTCACCTAGAGTTCTCCCATTCATGATGAAGAAGTTATTTCCCTTGCAAAATTCTATTAGTTGATTTCCAAACCTATTCTTGTTTTTATCTCTACTGTTCCTTTTGCGAGAGAAGTCATACTGGTCTAAATTGCAAACAGCATTTATTTGTATATTTTCGATATCCACGACATGAGATTCACTGTCGGGAACAAATATAAAATCATCCTCGGACCCGGTTCTTGCGTTAAAATCACCAACAAGTAAACATTTTGGAAACCTATGTGATAGTTCGAATAATTCCATCTCAATTTCGTTTATTGCATCAATGGATGAATATGAAGTATATTCAGGGGGGATGTAAATAATTCCCAAAAGAATGTCATCTGATATATTTATTACTTTCGATATTTTACACCACAAAACAAATTTACTTTCAGTTTTAATATATTCAATATTATCTTTGAGATGGTTTTTGTACGCTACAGCTAAACCCCCCGATCTTCTTTTGCCAATTTTATTTCTGTTTTTATAAATCAATTCATAACCCTGTAATTGTATATCATCGATATTGTCTAGTTTTGTTTCTACAATGCCAGCAATGTCCGTTTTATACAGCAGTTCCGTAAATTCAGGATATTTGAGTTTTGATTTAATTCCACAACAATTAATACAAGTAAGATTTAAATAATTTAACTTATCATTCTGATTTTTCGAGGACTCTCTCGACCCGTCCTATAGTTGCGTGGTTATGGTTGCCTCATTAATGGCGTCATTGTTTCCAGATTCCTGTCGGGACCTTTTAAAAGGGCGTTCATTTGCAGTTTTGTTTCTATGCGAATTTTGTACGGCTTGACGCAGTAGAACATCCCTATATTCAGTGCCGTTTGGTTTTGTGTCGGGTGATACATGCGGTTTTCCATTGATATATAATTTATCTCTTACAAGTTTTACTTTTTTACCCTCATTCTTGGCCATCTTCATTACAGGGTAGAGTTCTTTCCGTTTTCTTTCAATTTCGATCGGGAATTGTTCGCTTATCCCAAATGTTTTCCCTTTCAGCTTGAATGTATTTTTAAGTACATCTTCAAGCTCATCTCTGTGGATAAATTTGGCTACAATAGGACGGGCTCCGTTCAGTCCGGGTTTTCCAAATCGATGAACGCTACCGAGATTTACGTTATACGGTATGTCCAGTTCGTTTAATAAAAAGTTCTGAATTTTCAATTTGCACGATTCTTCCCGCTGAAACGCTAACCCGGAGAATATTAGGTTATCGCTCATGCTTCTGCATTTTAAGTCTAATACTTCGGCTTTTAATTCCTGAATGATTATGTTTGAGACATTTCCATTTTCCTCCCCTATCGTCTTCATCCTGTCTTTTATTTTAGATATCTCTTCAGTATTTGCTGAATATTTGTCTACTACAGTATGAACGATCTGACCCATTTTTTCAACACTTTCTTCAACTTTCCTATTTCGGTCTTGGATCTCGACAATTGTTTCCTCATTTGACTGTACTCTTGTAGACAAATTTGACAGGCCTTCCTTTATACCATCGATTTTTTGTACTTCTATCTCTATTTTCTCGATCCTATCCGTTAGGACTCGTAGCGACTTCAGGATCTCCATTAGGATAACTCTAGCATCTTTGTCATACAAGAGGTTTTCCGATAATTCATCGTCGGTTTGTTGGGTATTTGCGGCCATTTTGACGTTGCTTTGGTTATCCGATTGTTATCAATTGTTCCGACGTATAGTGACGTTATGACTAGATACAGGTTCCTTCTTGTTTTGCATAAGTTTTTGTAGAAAACGGTTTTAAGAGAATAGGACCAAAAAATCACATAAAGATCAGAGTTAATATCAAGCGAAATCTTCTTACCGTTTTTATATCGTTTTTTTAAGTTGTTCGGCTGATTATATTCAATCTTGTAGCGATTTTGTTCAAGAGCGAATTTTGCGTGCTGCTTCCTCAACAACGTACCGAGTCAAAAATCAAAATGGTTCGTTGACAAGGGGACGAGCATTTGTTTTTCTAGTGGGGGACAGGAGGATTTTGAGGATTTCTTATTTTGGGGATTTCTGTTAAGAGCTGAAAAAAGCCTAACCAAAAACATGTGTTCTAAACTCAAAATGATGAAAATTTGTTTGTAATCTTTTTTTTACTGAAGAATGCAAGCGAACCCAACGTATATATCAATTAAACCATTAAACGATTTGATATATTAACAAATAAAAAAACATGTTGTTAGTTAATGTAAGTTTAAACTGTTAAAGGATTTGATATAACAACTAAAACAGGTTAATGATTTCTGTACTGTGATGGGATTTTCTGGAGTATAATGTAATAATAATTGTCTACTTGGTAAATATTTGGTTATTTCAATTATTTTATCAGAAATATAAGGGAGCGTATTGAGACAATCAAATGTAAACAATAGTGAAGTGACATGATTGATTTTCTAACGTTTGTAGAATCTAACAAACGATTCAAAGTTATCAATGGAAAACCATGAACACCAACATTCCTGATAACACACCTTTTATGGACACATTTACTGGTTATTAATTAACACTGCAGTGATAATTGTAGCTTTGACAATGCCATTATCTCCATTCATTTCATCAAACTGGATTTTTCCAGACGTTAACTTCAAATGTTCGAATTATGTCGGATGTGTTGTGTCGATTGATTGTCGTCTCATCAAAGTCCAGATTTTATGCTTTTAATCAAATTCATGCAGAGAGCAAAAAAATGTTAAAAATCTAATTTATCGTTAATGACATTTTCATAAATTTTTCCTTAAAATTATAAAATCAGATGTTTACCCCACTGATTGGTTGATTGATTGAAGTTTACTTTACGCCACGTCGTCGACACAAAAAGTCTACATCGCGGCGACTTACATCACTGAAAATACTATGTAACATGTGTAAATAAAGCACTTGTATGCTCAGATAAAAAAAATCATAAAAATTAAAAAAAAATATGTAATTGCATACATGTGTTCATAACTTGGCGGTCTCCGAATGTAACAAAAATCAAAAACCCCATTGGGATCTTAAATTCCTGGAAAAGGGAGTCACTTCGGTTCCTTAATCCCCTATATAGAGCTGTCAAATAAAAGATTGGATGGGAAACTTTTATATCAAATATTTATGAATTGAATGATAGCAGTTTCGAGAAAACAATAAAATTTGAAATATATAAATTGGTGGGTACTAGTATTTTAAACTCCCAACTACCCAGCCTCAGGTTTACCAAATGAATAGAATTGACTCCCCCTTTTTTTCGTGCATACTTATGGGCCAGGCTGGCATTGGGGAATGCTAGTATCATTTATCGGTCGTCCCACTGTCTATATCACTCTGTTCAGCTCTTAATATTATTCCGTATCATGTCTTTGTGACGTCAAATACGTTGACCCGGCCTTAATAACTTTGACCCGGACATATCAGCGACGTCATAATGTTTGAACCGACGTTAATAACTTTGACCCAAACTTATCAAGTCATCTTTTGTGTGCTGGTGAAACAAAGAAAACACTTCTGAAACACGCAAATATAGCCCGATAAATCGATTATTAGATTATCTGCATATTGATATTGTAAAATATCAGCTGCTTGACATTATATGAAGGCTACGCTACGCTCACTCGACAAAAAGCTTCATACTATGTCTCGCAGCTGATAGTTTACGATATCAACATGCAGATAACCTGATAATCGGTACGTATTGAGCTTTGCTAGCTCTCTCTATTGTATTGATTTGGAATTGATATCAGATCACATTGACAAGATATTCAATTATTACGGCCCCGATAGTGGACATCAGATCACATTGACAAGATATTCAATTATTACGGCCCCGATAGTGGACATCAGATCACATTGACAAGATATTCAATTATTACGGCCCCGATAGTAGTACTCATGGACAACTTAAAGAAGATATCTCTTTGGAAACCCAGATGGAGCAGGACCATGTTAAAAACGAAACAGAATACACTCTACGAAACACTTGTCAACACAAACAAAAGTATGGATTCGAACATTTCTATTTCTTAAATTGTCAGCTTCAACAGCCACAGAAAGATGTTTTAGAACAAAGAACAGAATTAAAACCTGATTGCAAATTCCCTCATACCTTAGTGCTAAATATTGAAGAAAAAATTCCCTCAAACCTTAGTGCTAAATATTGAAGAAAAAATTCCCTCATACCTTAGTGCTAAATAATAATCTGATTGATCGCGATGAAAAACTAAATGTATTTGTAGTAAAATAAAACATACCCCCTCCTTTTGAGTTGAATGGTTGCTCCCAAGGGGAAAAAGCTGAACTTTTTGTTGTAAATAATCTGAATTGTTATTTTGGTAAAACGGTTATATCGATCGTTTGAAACCTATTCATTATTTTCAAGAAGCTTTTTATTGAAATGAAACAAAAATCAAAGTGTCGGATTCTAGGGGGAATATACATGTATTTACGGAAAATGCCTCAAAAATGTAATTTCTATATTTCGTCCAAAAAATAGTTTGGCATCAAGATCATTTCCGCCAGCTACGTCAGTGTAAAGATATCGTTGACCAAAAAGACCATGATTAATTTCTTTACAATTGTCTACATTTTCAAAAAACATGATAATCATAAAACAAAACCACATACCTTAATTTGCAACTCTATTTAATTCTTGGAGGTTTACAATGTTTTCAGTAGTCTCAACAAATAACGATAAAGACACCAGGCTTAAAATTTATTTTGACATGAATATATTACATCTGTTAATTAAAAAAAAATCTATGAGTTCATTCAAATACTTTCATTCGTTTACCGTTAATACCAATTATTATTATTTATACTAATATTATTATTATGTAATAATATTGTCATAATAGTCACAACCAGTTAACATTAACGCTGTCAGTCTAATTTAACAAAATTAATACAGATTACGTAATTCATTGATTCAATTAACTTACGATGAACTGAAACAGTTAAAACCATTGGAATCTCAGTGATGCATGTCTAAAGCTAAAACTCCCTTACCACGTCACAGGCGGACATCTTTTTCAGGCAGACGATAAATGAAAATCTTTAATATGTTTACATTGTATGATCGTGGTGATTTTTCTATGATGAAATTTAACTAACTATCTATCGTAACAGCTGCATAATCCTTTACAAAGTTCACATCCACAATAAAAAAATATTGACTGAACATATGGTGGAAAAGAAAGACCATGTATTTTTAGAAGGCTGTCACAATCTTAAAAGTTATCAATTACTGATTGATTGATTTGATTGATTGATTGATTGGCGTTTAAAAACTCCACATCAGCAGTATTAGCTATTTTTTGGCAGTTCGTTGTTAGAGGATGATGCCCTTGGAGAACCACAGACATTCAGCAAGAACTAACACTCATAGTCACTTAAGATTGGAGTCGAACGCACCCACCTCGCCCAAGGTTCGAACAAACAACATCAGTGTTGACAGGCTAGTGATACAGTAGTTAAACATTTCAGACCATTCGGTTATCGAAGTCACGGTTATCAAAAAAGTCGTTAAAAAACCATAAACCATATAAAAACGTAGCCATGTGAATTTCGAACTGCAAAAATAATTAATAATAGAAACGAGTCATTTTGTACATATAAAAAAGTGAAACTACTTGCAAAGCATTATCACTTATTGTTTAATCGCATTTAATGGAAAATGGGGATTTTATGGCAAATTAAACCAAGATTTTTTTAGAAAGTCCACAGACTTTAATACATAGAGTTTCGTTAAAAAAAAATTAATATAGATTATTAACTTTGTCCATGATGTGCTAGTGTTTATTTTTTTTAAAAGTTCTAAATAACCTTTATATTCTATTGTCGAGCGCATCCTAGAAAGTGTACTTTAATTTATCTTCCAATATCTTAAAATCATTGCTAGCATGCCATGCAATAATAATCTTATTCTATCTTATTGTCAAATATTAGAGTTCACGGTAAAAAGCTGTGGAATTTCTATAAAATGTCCTTATGTTTAGCATTGGTTCGACACAAGGGTACATAACCCTCAACACTCAATTTGAATGGACCAGATGTCTAATACATGTAAACTTTATGTTGAAATATTCTTACCACTAAGACTTGTTCTACACATTTGTACATAGCAATAGTTTTTCTCTATGATGGAATCCTGATAAGAACGTGAAGTTCGAAGAATATAACTGACAAATTTTAACCAGACTCAAGTGGAGACCAATTTCAAAGTATACACTGGTCTATCGAGTGCACCTTCTGTAAACGATGGAATCGAAACCAAAACCCATATCAGAATGAGTTAAGTCTTAAGTGATCGGTTCATGTTAATAAAAATTATGAACCTAAATACTTTTAACTAGGCGGTCAAGCTTTCCTTTTGATAATTGTGTGACAAGTAAAACTATGGACTTATTCAAACACATCTTTAAGGGTACACTCGACTTTCGTGGCGTATATTCACTGATAATACTGTTAAAAATAAAAACAAATTGGACTGATAGTGATAATAACGCATGGCCTTTCGGTAATCTTGGCTGCAGTTATGTAAAACTAAGTGAGTATAATATATTTTAAATTTTCAACCTATAATAACATTCGTTGCTTTCTACAAAATGCGTATTTTCGATTAATTGCAAAGAAATAAAACTGATTTTCTCTGTGAATGTTAGTAATTGTCAAGTCAGGTTGTGTCGATCACGTCTATGTTTGTCTTTGTCTTTGTGTTTTTATAGTCGAAGAACTATATTTGGAATTGTACTGTCAAATGTTCTATAAACTTCTAAATTTTATATTTGACTTATTTCGATAACAGCATAATTCAGTAGAAACTGGTATATCTGGTTAATCTTAATAACTTGTAAAACTCACTTTAATAAAAGTAACAAAACAAATGATTCTTTTGCTCATTCCTCAATTTTTACGTTGCAAATCATGATTGAATATGGTTTCTTTTCTCTTCCCCCCCCCCTTTTGTACCATGTTATTATCTAAGAAACTCTGAGAAACTACATCTTATCTTGTCATATAACCATGTCTGTCTCGTTCAAGCTTACATTACAAGTAACATTTACATCACTAGACTGAGATATATATAAATATATAGAGACACGTGCTTGCTTTATACATGTATTAATATTTGAGAACGTTATAATAAATTGAAGAAGCTGATGTATGGTTTTCTTTCATAATTAAACGTCAACCAACATAATTATTGCCCCCCCCCCCCCCACCCCTCAAAAAAAAAGAAGAAAGAAATGCGATCCAAAGCAAAAGAGACACAGGTTTTAAAAGTCTTCGTGTTCAAAAATGAGTTTACCATAATGCGGAATAACACAAAAATCAACCATTTGATCTTTATTTTGAAAAATTACAGAAGGAATCAAAATGAAATAGTTCTTCAGTGCTGAAAATATGACGCCTTGAAAAAGATAATTTAATTTACATTGAAAGAAATAAAAAATGTATCATCTATTATCCGACTGAGGATGGCACTGGTAAAAGACAATCAAAAACACCTAAGTATATAGAAGTGTATGTGAACTAAATCAAATAAGCCCGAAGCTAATGCACGACTACAAGTGGATAATACAGCTTGCACATCAAAAATGATTTATTGTAAAAGGAAATTGATTTTGTCAAAAGAACATAGTCCGTGATTAACTCGGTGACAATCAAAATAACCATTACCATAAGTGTCGCATTCTTTATGGAATCAATAACAGGCTTATCGTCAAACAGTTCCTCGAACAGTTCAAGTCATTCTGAAGGATTGAGTATAAACACCCTCAAAGGAGAATAAACTTCCCACGTCTCGCGAGAACACAAACAGTGTTTGACCAACTCATTTAGACACCACTTTTTAAGTAGGCAAAAATTTAGCGGCATCAACTTAAAACCTTCTTGATGACAATTATCATAAGAAGAATCAAAGACAGACATTAACTCATAATTGCTAAAAAGGGTGTAGTTATCCCGATCAAGCATCCGGTACAAGTAAAATTCGAATACTCATGAATGTGTATTTGCTCAATAGCAAATTCTTTTAAACTGACAAAGTATATTGCAGAGCAAGATGAGATATGCTATAAACTTCAATTTATTTTATGGCTATATAATTTGATCAATGATACAAATAGGATCAGACACACGTCTTAACAACTTATGAAGTCTTCTCCTGTATACGGTATGATAACAGTATTAAATTAAATAGAGCATGAACATACAAAACTAATAAGTTCTAACAAATATGAATTAAGTAATTACTGGAATGGTTACATTTATTGGTTTCGGAAAGTCAACAGGGAAAAGTAAAAAGCGGATGAAAAGTGAAGCTTCGGAAGTTGTATGCAGACAGTGCTTTCCTGAAGGTAGTTATGAGCTAAGAAAACCATGTAGATATTTTTTTTAAGACAGAAATAAAGGCAACAGTAGTATACCGCTGTTCAAACTCATAAATCCATGGACAAAAAAACAAAATCGGGGTAACAAACTAAAACTGAGGGAAACGCATAAATATAAGAGGAGAACAACGACACAACACTACAATGTAACTAACACACACAGAAACGGACCAAGCATCAGACAGAAAGACAGCAATTTTCCAAAAACAAGAGTTTTGTACTCGTATGCTGGTTTTGCGATGCGTTTAATATTGATGCTTAGAAATTTTTCACTTCGTAAACAGGTGTAAAATGTTCCCGTATTCCAAGGTTTCATCCCGATACGTAGGGGTTTTGTGTTGTTTCATGGTTGTAGCTTTTCAGCAAGTTTTCTTTCTTTAGATAAACAGTTGAACCTATAAACATATAACCTTGAACACAGAGCATACATATCAACATATAACCTTGAACACAGAGCATACATTATTTTATTCTGAAAATCATTCAAAATATCTGAAAATGTCATTGAATACAATTTTCAAAGGACAAGTGAAGAAAATTGGATCTTTCTTTCGTTGTTGATAAAAGAATATGCTTTATGTATTGGAAATGACATTATAAGGCTGATTTAAAAACTCGCCAGTTTACTAAAGAAATTAAAGACATAATAGCTGTTTGAAGAGGAAACGAATTCGTTCATCATGCATCCCATGGGCTGTTTAAAAAATGTTATTTAGATTTTGAATTGAAGCAGAAAATAGAAAAGAAAGAAAATAATAGCATGCATCAACGTTGATGTGATACTATTGTTTATTCATTTCTAGTGGTACCTTAGAAATTGTGGGGAAATCGAAATGTATTTTGTTTAGTGGGCGGAGACACTGGATCAATATTTGTATGAAGTATTCTAGGTTTTCTAAATAGTAACAAGTATCTATTCGATCGTTTGGGATATTTAAATGTTTACTACTTGAGATCCGGGGCTTGTGTTGAAAACCTGTCGATTTTGGTTTTAAGTTCATTTAGATGTAAGTGTTTAAAACTTGTAACGAGTCAAATTGATTTCCAAGCTGTTTGTCGTTACTATAATTAAAATGGAAATCCATTTTAGTTTGTATCCACTATTTCAACTTTTAGTTGCATTTACAGTTCAAACACTAAGACTATAAGGTTTGGTTAACCATATGATCACAAGTATTATTCCTTCAAGGAAATTCAGGGAGGCACAAAATAAACAATATATAATGCACCACCGTTGAGTACTTGGATTTCTTTGAGTTTTTACTCATATAATTGAATGTTAAACGACAGTCTGTATTAAAAATTATTGATAAAATAACAATATGTTTGTTCTGAAATTTTCATTTCTGGTGAAATATGAAGCACGACACAAGCTTGTTCATCTAGCCGATTTTTGACTGCTTTAAAAATTACTATGTTCTTTAAAAATGTAAAAGTAATAATACAAAAACTCCACAGGTGAACAGCACCAACACCAAAATCAAACTCTTCATAGAAAGTGAGCTCGTCTACAAGTCATGTAAAACGAAATATTTGTTCGGTATGTTGACTTGATTGCAGCTCAAAGTGTTGTTGGGATCATCTCATCAATGTCAAAGTATAAATTCAATAAAAAAATGTATTCCAAAGCAAAGTGTTAATTTTAAGCTCTAGACAACACATTGTAGTCAACAACTGAATTTCGTTTCTTGTCTATAGTCAGCCTTCTGATATAAACTTTCAATTATGCTGCTAATATTTAGTGTGATTAAAATGTTCATGAAGCAAATCAATAGTGTACTATTACAAGTCAGGTAAGACGTTATTTTCTAATTAGGAAAACTTACAAGAAGAAACTAATCTACAAGGTATAACCCTTGTGGAATTGGTATAACTAATCTACAAGGTATAACCCTTATGGAATTGGTATAACTAATCTACAAGGTATAACCATTGTGGAATTGGTATAGCTAATCTACAAGGTATAACCCTTGTGGAATTGGTATAACTAATCTACAAGGTATAACCCTTATGGAATTGGTATAACTAATCTACAAGGTATAACCCTTGTGGAATTGGTATAACTAATCTACAAGGTATAACCCTTGTGGTATTGGTATAACTAATCTACAAGGTATAACCCTTATGGAATTGGTATAACTAATCTACAAGGTATAACCCTTATGGAATAGGTATAACTAATCTACAAGGTATAACCCTTATGGAATTGGTATAACTAATCTACAAGGTATAACCCTTATGGAATTGGTATAACTAATCTACAAGGTATAACCATTGCGGAATTGGTATAACTAATCTACAAGGTATAACCCTTGTGGAATTGGTATAACTAATCTACAAGGTATAACCCTTATGGAATTGGTATAACTAATCTACAAGGTATAACCCTTGTGGAATAGGTATGATAGACACTGCAGATTATTTCGTCAAGCGAATGTTATCAAATTAGGTATTAATAAAGAACACTATGTATGGAATACGATTCTATCAATATAAAAATATAAATAGGGTCACAATATATGTAAATGCATCATACTGTGTTTAGTTTTAAAAACTCTGGCTTTATTCTAATCTGAATAGTTGAAATCCAGAAAAATATGCATGGTAAAACGAAACAATTATATGTGTATTATAGCATAGGGATACCGCACGTGTAAAGGTAATAATAGAGTCAAAAGCATGTGACAACTAGGGTAGGATACCAAGAAGACAATCAAAAACGATAACCCAATGACAAAAAGACAAGGTTATACGAACAGATAAACGACAGCCTTAAATACTACACTGAAATAAAAGATTGAGTGATATGAACCTTTAAAAAACGTAGCGAAACCATTAGCCTCTAAAATATAAGTCTTGAGCGCACGCGAACCACGGTTATGCGCATTGACATCAATAGTATACGTTAATACTCAAAATAAAACGCATATTATTAAAAATACGTAATTTTATCAACTTTTATCGGACTACAAGGTTAACTGTAGTCAGTTTCATGACTATTATAACATACAGTAGCCGTTTTATTAACTTATTTAAAATTATCTATTAGTTTTATAAGACATAACAGTACAATAACTTACAATTGCATTAATAAAAACTTGTCTGATCCTTAGTCTGGTATCCATATACTTCTCAGCCATTTCTGACCAGGAATCCGAGTCTGATATATCTTGAAACAATTTATTTAGATTTTGTACTTATTTCCACACCACACTTGTAAAATACTGCCAGAATAAGACAATAGTTAAGTTAATATGATATTAGGTGTCCCATAGCCATGTTTATTCCATCATTACAAATTTTGATACACATGTTAATTCACAAAACTCAGTCATTTTTATATTTCAATTATGTAAAATTCACTTTAAACACATGTCTCAATTCTAAACTGAATTCCACTTAGATTTCAATTTCAACACTGTTTTATCAGATTTATGAATGGAAATTGATTTTGATATCGACATAATTCATGCCATGCGCCTGAGAAAATGCCACTCAAAAGACCATAATTAGCTAGTAACGGAATCTGAAAACTAAAACCAATACTGATTCTTTGTGACAATTTTAAAATCAAACAAATACTTTACAATTAGTAAATTTCCGATACAAGTTTACGTTAACAAATTGAGATTTCAGCAGGTGCTTGTTTTATAGAAATAACACATCTAACTATGACAATAAATCACAGACACGTTATGATTAATATTTAATTGACTATATAAGTATATTAGATATATCATTGCCAGACTATCCTGTTACCCCGGATATGTCTGTAGGGAAATATTATAAAAAAAACATATTCACTTAAAAGAAAGAAGTAATGGGTACCTTGAAACTTGAATAAAACGTTTCGATGTTTTTACCTTTGTGAATGTTAATAATTTTGTTAAAGTTTTTAGAAGTAAAAGAGGCATTAAGGAACACTAAAAAAAATTTTTTTATATTTCTGCAGAGGAAGGAGTTACTGCCAGCGTTATCTTCACTTATGTTCACGGTATTGCCAGTCGTAACGCCACTAATGCTCATGGTTTTATGACAACTAGATTGCCACAAATGCTCACGGTTTAATGCCAACTAGATTGCCACTAAAGCTTTCGTTTTAGCGCTAGCGGTATCGTCGCTTATGTTCAAGAATAAAAGTCAATAGTATCGCCACTAATGCGCATGGTTTGTTGTTAGCAGTCTCGTCATTACTTCTTGTGGTTTAATGCCAGATGTATAGTCACCAATGCTCAGGGTTGAATGACAGTGGTATTGTTACTTATGCTCAGGGTTTAGTGACAGCGGTATAATCACTAATATTTAGGATCTAATGCCAGATGTTTCGTCACTGATGCACAGGGTATACAATCGGCTGTATCGTGTCTACGGTTAAAGGTGGTATCGTCACCAATGATCAGTGTTAAATACCAGTGTTATCGTCACCAATGATCATGGGTCAATGACAGAGGGGACGTCACTAATGCTCAGGGTTTAATGCCGGAAATACCGTCAATGATACTCACTTTTCATTGGCAAGAGTATCGTCACTAATGCTCATGGTTAAATGCTTTACGATAAAGTAACTGCTGATTAGGATTTAATGCCAGCGGGATCCGTCACCCATTGTTTAATGCAAACGGTATCGTTGATAATGCTCACGAGACCCGCGACTTACACATAAATTTATCTAATTTGAAAATAGTTTTTAATAAAAGCTGCAATTTATTTAATGCAATCAGACAAGCAATTATTTTTCACTTAATCTGCAAAAGAGTCCCCCGATCCAACACAACAAAAAACAAACATAAAAAATTGACTACAAATATTAAATTTTCACTTTTCCATATTATGATTGATATGAAACAATGCATTTTAGTCAGTTTAGTTGAAGTCTGGAGCTGGCATGTCAGTTAACTGCTAGTAGTCTGTTGTTATTTATGTAATATTGTCATTTTGTTTATTTTCTTTGGTTACATCTTCTGACATCAGACTCGGATTTCTCTTGAACTGAATTTTAATGTGCGTATTGTTATGCTTTTACTTTACTACATTGGTTAGAGGTATAGGGGGAGGGTTGAGATCTCACAAACATGTTTAACCCCGCCGCATTTTTGCGCCTGTCCCAAGTCAGGAGCCTCTGGCCTTTGTTAGTCTTGTATTATTTTAATTTTAGTTTCTTGTGTACAATTTGGAAATTAGTATGGCGTTCATTATCACTGGACTAGTATATATTTGTTTAGGGGCCAGCTGAAGGACGCCTCCGGGTGCGGGAATTTCTCGCTACATTGAAGACCTGTTGGTGACCCTCTGCTGTTGTTTTTTATTTGGGCGGGTTGTTGTCTCTTTGACACATTCCCCATTTCCATTCTCAATTTTATTAAAAAAACTATGTCAATTAAACATGCTTTGATACTATATATGCTCTTGAATTTTTACTAGATAACATTTTTGTTCTCTTTGGGTATTCCATATATCGTCAGATTATCGGAATTCCAATGGGGACTAACTGTGCACCACTTATTGCGGACCTGTTTTTGTATTGCTATGAGTTACAATTTATGACAAAAATAAGCAAAGACCCATCGAAACAACATCTGATAAACAAATTTAATAATACTTTTAGATATTTGGATGATATTTTGGCTCTCAATAATGACGACTTCAGTATGTATATTAAAGAAATTTATCCTGTTGAACTTACTTTAAATAAAGCTAATACTAACAATGACCACTGCCCTTTCCTCGATCTTGATATCTATTTCCCTTACGGAAAGCTGAATACTAAAATTTATGATAAAAGAGATGATTTTTCATTTCCTATCGTTAATTATCCATTTTTAGATGGTGACGTTCCCTTGTCACCATCTTACGGTGTTTATATATCTCAACTTGTACGATTCGCTCGTGTATGTAACAATGTTTTAGATTTTAACGAGAGAAATTTATGTATTACTGAAAAATTATTACACCAGGGTTTTCGATATCACAAACTAGTCAAAACATTTACTAAATTTTATCATCGGTATAAGGACATCATTCGTAAATATAGCTGAAACATGCAGACTTCTTATACGTTCAGGTATTTCACATCCAATTATTTATGGAAATATTCTTTATAAAGCACACAGGTGTCAGTATTCACCTCAAAAACTAACAAAACCTTTGAATAGACTTATTAAGAAGGGATATAGTTACGATACTGTTGTCAGGTCATTAAAGATTGCATATTTTGGCGTTAATATTGTTTCACTTATAGGGTCTTTGCATCGGAACTAAACACATTTATTCAAAAACAGTTGTTGGCATGACACGGGTTATGTTCTTCTCATATATGTTATGATGGTATGATACTAAACCCCTAACGGGAAGGATTGTGCCTGATGTTCATATGATAAAATCATAATATTTCAGTTAGTTTAATTGAAGTCTGGAGCTGGCATGTCAGTTAACTACTAGTAGTCTGTTGTTATTTTTGTATAATTGTCATTTTGTTTATTTTCTTTGGTTACATCTTCTGACATCGGACATCGGACTTCTCTTGAACTGAATTTTAATGTACGTATTGTTATGCGTGTACTTTTCTACATTGGCTAGAGGTATAGGGGGAGGATTGAGATCTCACAAACATGTTTAACCCCGCCGCATTTTTGCGCCTGTCCCAAGTCAGGAGCCTCTGGCCTTTGTTAGTCTTGTATTATTTTAATTTTAGTTTCTTGTGTACAATTTGGAAATTAGTATGGCGTTCATTATCACTGAACTAGTATATATTTGTTTAGGGGCCAGTTGAAGGACGCCTCCGGGTGCGGGAATTTCTCGCTACATTGAAGACCTGTTGGTGACCTTCTGCTGTTGTTTTTTTTCTATGGTCGGGTTGTTGTCTCTTTGGCACATTCCCCATTTCCATTCTCAATTTTATTATCCTATATCTTGCGTAAATACCTACAGATATTAGTAACTTGTACGTTTACCGAGTTGATCGAAAAGTTCGATGATGAATTGTAACTATCTAAAACCCCAAGGATTCACTTCTTTTTCACTAGTATCATTAAAGGTTATTAGCGATGCACAATTGTTCACAACTGTTCATTATAACGAATTACAACAAAAAAGACGTGTAAAAACGTCAGGAATAAAAGATAAAGTATGTCCCTAGTGATACTGACTTCTAGTTTTAACAACCAATTCTACTCCTGGACAAAAGACGATAATAAAATCAGGCACGACTTGGTAGATTATTATTGATGAGAGCAACAACCTTCCTATTAAAATACTTCAATTCTTAAGTTTTATAATGTTAATTTTGAATATTGATTACTTTCTTCATGCCAGACCTTTCAATATTTCCGATAATTCCCTCAAATTGTTATGAAATATGCATCAATTACTAATGTGAAGTTGCCAAAAGAAATATGTACGATTAAATAGTAATTTTACCATAAACAATTCACGAAGAAAAGTGCAGCTGTGTTTGACATATAATTCGTTTCCTCGGAAAAAACTATTTTCACTTGGAGTTTCCATAATCAAATTATCGAATTATCTTGAAATTCTCTCATTGCTCAGAACTAATGCTTAATTTGGTATGAGTCTATTTTGAAAAGGGAAAACTAATTTAGATATTAGGGAGTAACCATTTTAATTTAAAGGGGAGGGGGTTTATGGTTTTTTTTCTCTAAGTCTTTTTTTCGACGCTTTCGATCAAACTGGTTTTTTTTTCTTCAAAATTTAACTATAAGGTAAAATGGAAAAAATCTGCATTCAGAATAATTTGAATATTCTTTTCCATCAAATCATTTTCAGAAAACATAACACCCCCCCCCCCCCCCCCCTCCCCCCTTTCTGTTTCTCAAGTTACTGTTGCTGTCTTTTCTGATTCATCCTCCACAGTTTTTGACGATCTGTTGTTTTTTTTTTACCTTTCTTCATGAACAATGAAGGAAATAAAAAAAAGTAATAGGGTGAAAAAGCAGAAAAGACAAAATACTACTCCGAAAACTGTATTGAGACCTCCTACACGTGTCAATCAAAAGTCAAAGTCAGGAACTGGTAATAATGTTGAAATGAACAACGATGGGTATGTTTGACCGACAATTTGGAGACTGTGTTTAAATGCGTATCTTTTATGTGGGGAAAATAAATGAGATATCATATGAAAAAAAGATTTGGTATGATTGTCAAAGAGATACAGTAAACGAAATATATTAGTATAATGAAATAAAGTATAATAGAATAGTTTTATTTCCCAAATTACATAGCCCATAAAGGCAAAAAATCAGATACAATTGATTAACATTATTGGTAACAACAACAATAATAGCAGCATATACATGTATATTTAGAATATAAGCATTGGTCAGAATCAGAGCCAAAAACCACATATATATTGTGAATAAAAGAATAAAATTACATTACATGCATTTATTCTCAAATTATTTACTTGACTTAGTGTCAGTGTTCATACCTGATCTCCTTAATTTCAAAACAGTCACAAAGAATATGTAGACAGCTCTCTAACTACCAAGAACCCTAACAAAGAATATGTAGACAGCTCTCTCACTACCAAGAACCCTAACAAAGAATATGTAGACAGCTCTCTCACTACCAAGAACCCTAACAAAGAATATGTAGACAGCTCTCTCACTACCAAGAACCCTAACAAAGAATATGTAGACAGCTCTCTCACTACCAAGAACCCTAACAAAGAATATGTAGACAGCTCTCTCACTAGCAAAAACCCTAACAAAGAATATGTAGACAGCTCTCTCACTAGCAAGAACCCTAACAAAGAATATGTAGACAGCTCTCTCACTACCAAGAACCCTAACAAAGAATATGTAGACAGCTCTCTCACTACCAAGAACCCTGACTTTTGCTTTACAATTAACGCTTGCTATATAAGTTCTGTTAAAATATAAGGACATACACTACTGACACGGGGACAATTACATAATTCATCAAATGAAAATTTACTGTCTATATTGATGTATTGACAAATGAACTTATTTATGTTTATTGTTGACTTGTGTCTTGGGTAATTATTTTGAAACATTATGATGAACAAACATTTTATGGCTCATTTCTTACGTGACTCAGATACAACTTGATAAATCACTTTCTAAAATAATATACAGTTTGTCAATATTACTTCTTTACCATTGCTGATTAATTATTAAAATTCAAAGAAACTTAAAACTAATAATATCAAAGAACGTCTCAAATGTCAAATTTTGTTACAATTGTAAATGGCTAATAAAGACAAAAAATAAAAAAAATAGTTCTGTGCTTTCCGACATCTATCATGTTAAACTGTAATATACCACGGAATCAATAGTTTACAATTTATCATGAAATCAGTTATACTATTCCGTCAATGATCTATGTGTCAAAGCAAGGGCTGATGGATGAAAGATATGCTTATATTACATAACGAAGATGTAAATCTATCTAGCTTCATCCAGAAGGGTCAATGTGTAGTTACTTAATTCTAGAGTGATATCATGATTTAGTGGAAACACAAACTCGATCTGGGCATCCATAAAAAGCACTATATCACGCGCGACTGTCGTCTGATTATTCATGTTCCAATGATACAGTGAAGCAATTTATTTCAAAAGTGCATAATATTAAAAGTACAAATGTTGTGCATTTAATATAAATATAAGAAGATGTGGTATGATTGCCAATGACACAAATATCTATCAGTATCCTAATAACGTAGATTTTAGTAAGTATAATTCATCGTGCTGCCTTTAAAAATGAGCATTGCATTTCTTATATTTAATAACAGTACAAAATGTATCAGCACAAATTCCATCGATAGTTCTGCTAAACAAGCATACAAAGAAGACCCATTGGTGGCCTTCGGCTGTTTTCTCTTTGATACATTCACCGTTTCCATTCTCAATTTCAAAGAATATATACTCAATTCAATTCAATATTTTATTGGAAAGAGCACAATAGAGGCGTGATCCAAATACAGACAATAATAATGTAAAAACAAAATATAAATAAAATATAGATGCATGTAACAACAGTATATTCTATGGATACCATAACATTCTAGATATATTCTATGGATACCATTATACATTGTAAACTCATATACAGTACGATTATTCTAAATTTTCATAATTTTACTTAGAAAACACAATCACCTATAATGCATATAAGATATATGTGTATTTGCACAAACTATTATAAAGGATTATTATCTGATGAAACAGTATGTTGGTCTCTAAAATCAAGAGCTTATTCTATATAAAATTGAGAATGGAAATGGGGAATGTGCCAAAGAGACAACAACCCGACCATAGAAAAAACAACAGCAGAAGGTCACCAACAGGCTTATATACATACAAATAGATTTTAGTTCATTTTCAGACATAGGATTTTACATTTTGGTAAAATTTTCATCCAAATTATTTAAGTTAATATCATTTATTTTGTAGTTAGATCTAATTTTGTTACATTGAGGACATTCAATCAAGAAATGTATCTCATTTTCAATTTTTCCTGTGCAAAATTTACAAAATCTCTCATTATAGGGTATTATTGGTCTTGCATATATAGGGGTTTCAACAAGCTTTGAGCATTTGATTTTAACATTTGATGAGGGATTTTCTGTTTTAAATTTTTCTTAATTGGAGTTCGGTTTATTTGCTGTTTTACTTTTTAACCAGAAGACAACTATAATCAAGACAATACACCCCAACACTATACCCACATTTATAAACTTTCCGACATTTGACAATGCATCTAAAAACCCCTATGCATCCCCCCAAAAAAACAGAACAATATAGCTCTTCAATATAACATCTATTTTGTACCAATGCGGTAGCTATCCAACAAAGTTCAAATGTAGTTAATGTACGCGATTATAGGCAAACATACGGCCTTCAATAATGTGAAAAACCCATAAGGTGTGGTAGGCTATAAAAGACCACGACATAAGAATGTGAAAAAATTCAAGTGAGAAAACTAATGGCCTAATTTATAACAAAAAAACTAAGACAAAAAAAAAGACGGACATGAACCTACGAACACCACAGAACTATAGGCTCTTTACTTGAGACAGGCACATACAGAATATAGCGGGGTTAAACATGTAACAAATGTATAAAAACGGAGGTCTTAAAAGTCAGAGTTATCAAATCTGAGATATGGAAAGATCCAATAGGGAAATATATGTCAAAGTATTTAGATTCGAGCTATTATTACGCACAAATTACATTTATAGATATTTATAAATAATATAAGATAAACTTACAAAATCTTATTAACGGTGCTTTTTTTTAATCATAGAAAGGTCATTCCAGAGACATTTTTTAACAGATAACTTCTGTGCTCATCATAATTTATAAAAAAAAAAAAAAGAAGATTTGGTATGATTGCTAATCTCACAACTTTTCCCTAGAGACCAAAGGACGTAGATTTTTACCTTTATATTTTAATTTCTTTAATCCGTCAATCGTCTGCTGTATGGATCTTTATTGATTAGTATATATATGTACAGTATGGTATATCTTTTCTATTGAAAGATGATATTTAAGATCGATATAAACCTTAGATGTCTATAGTTGATAGACCAGATGATGGATTGTTATGTATGGACATTTAACGTCCAGTGGCAAATCAAATGCAAATTAAAGACGAGAATACTCTTAGTATGTTAATGCAAAATTAATATTAATCCTGATTTGTACTTTGCCGAAACACTTACGTACTAGATCATAAGATAGGCTAGCATTCCACACATAGAAAAATATCTCTACTTGGGCACATTATTCGGACTCGGGTTTTGTGTTTAAGCCTTACAGCTACTTAAAAGTACTTGAATATTTATGAAAATTTAGGAACAAAAGTGACCTTAATAAGAATAGCCTATCGTTCTAAGGTCAACGGGATACCCTGAGAAGTTTGAACCATAGTTTCAAAATGAGTTTTAAAATGAGCAATGAGAAAGTTAAGAAAATGTGTGAACCGAATCATGTGACTACTGGGCTGATTACTCTAGTAAACGAGCAGCAGTTTGACACAGCGCTTGAAAATGAAATTAGGGTCAAGGAATGGTAAACAAACTAGTTCACATGTTTTGTTAGAATTTACATTTTGATCTCTTACTGAAACTGGAAAAATTAGATGTAGATTACATCTAGTATGTTTGGTATTTTTGTTATTTTACTTTTTTCCTATACATTTTACTTATCAGCCATATGCTGTAGCCAGATTCAACTATAATAATTACAAGATATGCTGTAGCCAGACAAATTCAACTATAATAATTACTAGGAACTGTCTTTGCTTCGCACTTCAGTCAAAGTAGTGTTCTGTGTGCAAAACATCTATGAATAGGTTTAAGGTTTTAAGAAAATTCTTAAATCCCTATTTCCCGATTTTACTTTCCTTATTAGTTGAATGGAATTCATTCAATAGAATTTCGGTGAATAAAAGGGGGAAATTCATAACTGTTTTATTTAAGTTATATATATATAGTTAAACATTCCATAGTTGTATGCACAATCTTGTAAAAAAAAATCTATGATAGGACCCATTTACCGTACTCAAAGCTGTTGAATGGTATTAAAAAAGAACCTGTTTTTTTATGTAATTCTGACCTAAGATTAATACCTTGTAATTAATTTTCCAGTCCACTAAGAAAGCGGATTTTCTTTTAATAAACAATTGTTTATACAACAAGAGCAGAAGGAAGTATCTTAACAGAAAAATAAAGTTAGTATATAAAATACATGGAATTTATAATAGTTGCTGCCTTGTAATAATGTTACTGTAAAGGATGAATTGTCGTTTGCTCCTAATTTATTTTTCCCAATATTTATTGAGGCCAATGTAAAACATCTCTAATTTGGAATTCTTAAACAACAGATGTGCATTCAATTACACGTACCTGCTTATTTCACATGTAATAAAAGTTACAAAATAATAAAATATTTTTACTTTGTTTTATTAAAATAGAATGAAATTCAAAACAGTGTGGCTGTGGCCATTGATTGACACATTAAATTCATTCATTGACTGGGACAATTTACGTGAACGTTTGTCTGTAACGACCACTATTCACGACGTACCTACGATAGACATTTAAACTGTGGGGTCACCAAAGGTTTCTTAACGCCTTTAATTATAAAATAATTCGAAAAATTAATCGGGAATAACCTTTATGTTTTGATTTATATAATTGATATAAATCAAAACATCGTGTTATTTCTGATTAATTTTTCGAATTACTTTATTAAGGTGTTGAGAACCTTTGGTGGCCCCATAGTTTAAATGTCTTTAAAAAGTACATAGTGAGCAGTGGTCGTTACATACAAACGTTCACCTCAATTGTCCCAGTCAATGGATGAATTTAATGTGTCAATCAATGGCCACAGCCACACTGTTTTGAATTTCATTCTATGAAAGCTTACATATCACGATATTTGAAAAAAATGTCCTCTCGTTTCAATGTTGATTTTCAAAGCAAATATCTGACTATAAATTATGTAATATTTAACACATTATATATGGTCAATACCGTTTCAAGGTACTAGTAATCTATAACACTATGTTTTAACGCGACAAAGAAGTTCTATATAACATATAAATGTGGTATGATACCCAATGAAATTTATATCCATCACATTCCAAATGATATGCATGTCACCAACTATAGGTCACTGTGAGGCTTTCAACAATGAGCAAAACCACCCATACCGTATATTCATATATAAAAGACATACATGACATAACGCGAAACAACCCAAAAGAGGAAACCAAATGTCTGACTTTTTGGCGAAACAACAACAAAAAAATTACAGATTTCTGACATGGGACTGGCGCATGCAAAATCGAGAATGGTTAAACTAGTATGTGAACCCTTGACTCTTCTCCTAACCTGTGAAAATGATGAAACATCCTCGTTGTTCATGGTCCTAGCTTACATTCCTCCCCAAGATCGGTTATATTCGTGAATTTATCAGAATTGATTGAAGAAAAAATATATAAATGGGGGGGGGGAATAATTCCAGCATTTAGAAACATTATTTTGACATTCTGTAAAGCATAATCATCAGGGCTGTTCGGCTTCTTAACATGACAAATTCATATCAATAGAAGATAGGTCAGATGAAAATTCCAGGTCACGTGGTAAAAACTAGCATGCATCATGGCCTAAATATGTTATAGAAGTAATTCCAATACCAAAGCAACCATGAAGATACGGCCACATTCGAAGTACGATTCTACTCATGATTTATCAAATTATTAAGTATTTCATAAGTTCTTTAATGGCTAAATGTAAACATTTTTTTTTATTAAAATACTTCTATTTTCATATCAAAGACATGTAGTCATTGGACAAAAAATATCTATTTTAATCGAAATGATAGGACATTTTTTGAGTGGGAACTCACCGTTTTGTCCTATGACTGGATTTGCTAGATATCTGTATTTGATCAATTTGAGCCGGCAGCTAATATTTATGGTGGCCGGTTAAGGCCAGTTTCGACTTCGCGTTTTCGCGTTTTCGACTTCGCGTTTTCGCCTTTTCGCGTTTTTACGATATACATGTTATTATAACATAACATTTTAAATATAATTGGAGACAAGACTACAAAGTATAAGTCATTCAAATGATTGTCATATAAATTTCATATTTGTGACGCATTTTAAATATTTTTATAAATTAGACAATTTCTTTACATTCTTGTTGACAATTACTTCAAAAAAATTTAAAAACAGATGCATTTGTATAAAATGCCTTTGAATATACAATTTGCTGGAAGTTATAGTTTGGACATTTTAAAATAAATGAAATTAATCATTATTATCGCCATGGTTACTTAAATTACATAATTTTTCATTTAATGCTCTTGTTGTGAATCTAAAAATTTTAATATTTAAATTAGCTTGTGTGAAAAAAGTTTAAAATTTAATTCATTGTGGAGATGAGACTTTTGTCAAATAAAACTTGGGACGGTTTTGCGAAGCTTTCCTAAGACCTGTTATAAGATAATAGGACATGTCTTATGATCCTCTTAGGACTATCCAAGACCTCGCCTCAAAACTGTCGTAGGTCGATCTTAGCAAAGATATCCTAAACCTGTTGCATGTTCTTTTAATTTAAACAAAAAGTAACCTGGATTTATGGAAAATTCATGTAAATGTAGAATGTGTTTCCCGTATATTACTAAACGCATTGATTAATATTTCAAATTTTCAAAGATGGAAATTTGTTCATCTACAGGAGACATCAAGGGACAAGGCTGTAGACTATAACAACAATAACTTATAAATTTGACTCTTTTAAAAAGATAATGATTTGTTAGAGTATTTGAAACAAAGAATGTAAAGGAATTGTCTAATTTATGAAAATGTTTAAAGTAAACCACAGATATGAAAATTGATATGACAATCATTTGAATGACTTATACTTTGTAGTCTTGTCTCCAGTGATATTTAAAATGTTATGTTATAATAGCATGTATATCGTAAAAAGGCGAAAAGGCGAAATCGCGAAGTCGAAAAGGCGAAAACGCGAAAAGGCGAAGTTGAAAAACCGATTTACTTCGCGTTTTTTGCGTTTTCGACTTCGCCTTTTCGCCTTTGAGTGGGGACAGGCTTTGGTGCACAGTCAGTTACTGAAAGTCATTTAGTTTACTTTCAACCGCTGTTGGATTTTTTCATGTCTTTTTTGTTAATGACTTAATCATCTGTTACAATTTTTAACTAATATGTATGTACCATACATTTTTTTAAATTTTCAAACACGTGTTGTTCCACTAGCCTACTACATATTCATATTCCTGTACTAAATCAGGAATCTGGTCAGTGGTCGATATCTCATTTTTTGAAATCTCATGTTAAATCGCTTATTCGGTCGTCCATATTATTTTCACTCAAAAACCTCATGATCTCAACATCAGATATACAGGGCCTGATATTTTATATTGTAAAAAAACGTATTTATCACAACTACATAAAAAAACACCATTGAAAAATCAAAATTTGACGAGCACCCGTTTCAAAATGAGATCGGACATGTGACATCAACACTTAATTCTTATACAAACATCAAGGCACAGGTGACACAACAACTATAGGTCACCATACGGCCTTTAACAAGGAGTAAATTAACAACTATAGGTCACCGTACAGCCTTTAACAAGGAGCAAATCCCATACCGCATAGTCAGCTATAAAAGGCCCCAAAATGACAAATATAAAAAACTATTTATAAAACTACATTAAATTTTATAATATCTTTTAAAATAAATTCCTTTCTTACAGTGAACCTGTATCACGTACAGACAAGTACCAAAACTAGAAAAAAGATCAACATGGTTTTATAATTTGATCATAATTTAAGTCGGAAGTATTCGTAATTTGGGCAGAAATTTATAAAAATTCGGAGGTTTTTAGAATATGATTAATAATATATATGCAGCACTATACTTACCAAGATACAACTAATTAAAAATATGTCAAATAGATCAAATACTGTTTAAGCACACGTAAAGATTCTCTTTTTAAAAATCCGTATTACGAACTTTTTGAAATTCCGTCGACAGAGTTTGCCTCAATTTTAAGTCTTCGGACAGTTTTTTGAGAAACGAAATATAAATTTATTTAAAAACTATTTTTTTTTTTTCTAAATATGTAAAGACATTTTTTTAATTGAATCTATATGTCATGTTTTCTTCGATATTTTTATACAGTTCATTGAGTTCTAGATAAATACAAAATTGCAAAATGACGAAATACGCGACCCAATAACGTATCCTTCGCCTGAAATAATGATAGTTAATCCATCTAGCCACGGACTTGATTGAGAATAATTAATCCATCTAGCCCCGGACTTAATTGAGACTTTATGTTTTCCTAAGGGTTTGACTCTGTACACATCGTTACATATATTATTATTTGTTTCCACTGTGAATATTTTGATTTGCTCTTTTGTACTTAAACCTCTTCAAATCTGTTTATTTTTATATCAATTAATATATTCAATTACTAAAAATAGCCTTGCTATATAAAAGTGCATGATTTTCACATTGAGTATATGCAAAGGAGACCTAAACTAAACAATCATAGGAAGAGCTTACCGGTTCGGACATCCCGTCCTTCTTCTTACTGTCCAGTCCTAGGATACCAGTCATCGTCTGACCACCAGTCAGATAAACATATGTCTAACTTGATGTTATTGTCACATCTCAAGTTGACATTTAACATATACAATTCTCGATCAATTCATAAAGTTTTCTTTACAACATGTTTTGAGGGTCTTGACTTTTTACAAAAATGAAGTACTTGGAAACTCCATAATGTCATTAAGTGTTACCCCCTTTTAGGACGATCAAAACATGTCATTTTTTGGGCCCTATAAAGCTTGTTGTTCGGTGTGAGCCAAGGCTCCGTTTTGAAGACCGCACTTTGACCTATAATGGTTTACTATTATAAATTGTGACTTGGATGGAAAGAAGTCTCATTGGCACTCATACTACATCTTCTTATATCTATTTGAATGGGAACTTATATTTGGAACGATACCTCCTTTCATCCGGGTTGGAACCCCCCTTTTAAAATTGTATGTATCCGCCGGGCCCCTGTATGGGTAATCTGAGATACATGTAATAGGGCTAACCATAAAATTTTAGGACACCTGAGAAGCATCATAAGATCATTGGACATCTCAGATACACCGTGACACATTAACGCCTTCATGGATTGGATGTAAGACATACAGTTATTTCTTTAGTATGTTCAATATTTTTAATTTTAGTTTCTTGTGTATAATTCGGAGTTTAGTATGACGTCCATTATCACTAAACTAGTATATTCTCAATTTTAAATATCATTATATAGTAGTAAGTGATGACATACATCTTCCTGATTATTTGTAAAATATATTTTATCAGATACATATTTTGTAATATATGAATTAAGAATATTCCCGACATAATTAGACATTATTACCTAATCTGCCTAGCTGAATTCGACATTATTAGCTAATATGCCTAGCTGAATTCGACATTATAAGCTAATATGCCTAGCTGAATTCAACATGATTACATAATATGCCTAGCTGAATTCGACATTATAAGCTAATGTGCCTAGCTGAATTCAACATGATTACCTAATATGCCTAGCTGAATTCCACATTATTACCTAATATGCCTAGCTGTATTCGACATTATTAGCTAATATGCCTAACTGAATTCGACATTATTAACTAATATTCTTAGCTGAATTCGACATTATTACCTAATATTCATTCCTAACTGAATTCGACATTATTAGCTAATATGCCTAACTGAATTCGACATTATTAACTAATATTCCTAGCTGAATTCGACATTATTACCTAATCTGCCCAGCTGAATTCGACATTATTACCTAATCTGCCTAGCTGAATTCGACATTATTACCTAATCTGCCTAGTTGTATTCGACATTATTACCTAATCTGCCTAGTTGTATTCGACATTATTACCTAATCTGCCTAGCTGAATTCGACATTATTACCTAATATGCCTAGCTGAATTCGACATTATTACCTAATATGCCTAGTTGTATTCGACATTATTACCTAATATGCCTAGCTGAATTCGACATTATTACCCAATATGACTAGCTGAATTCGACATTATTACCTAATATTCCTAGCTGATTTCGACATTATTACCTAATCTGCCTAGCTGAATTCGACATTATTACCTAATCTGCCTAGCTGAATTCGACATTATTACCTAATATGACTAACTGAATTCGACATTATTACCTAATATGACTAACTGAATTCGACATTATTAACTTATCTGCCTAGCTGTATTCGACATTATTACCTAATCTGCCTAGTTGAATTCTACATTATAAGGTAATATGCCTAACTGAATTCGATATTATTACCTAATCTGCCTAGCTGAATTCGACATTATTACCTAATCTGCCTAGCTGAATTCGACATTATTACCTAATATGACTAACTGAATTCGACATTATTACCTAATATGACTAACTGAATTCGACATTATTAACTTATCTGCCTAGCTGTATTCGACATTATTACCTAATCTGCCTAGTTGAATTCTACATTATAAGGTAATATGCCTAGCTGAATTCGACATTATTACCTAATATGACTAACTGAATTTGACATTATTAGCTAATATGTCTAGCGTAATTCGACATTATAAGCTAATATGCCTAGCTGAATTCGACATTATTACCTAATATGCCTAGCTGAATTCTACATTATAAGGTAATATGCCTAGCTGAATTCGATATTATTACCTAATCTGCCTAGCTGAATTCGACATTATAAGCTAATATGCCTATCTTAATTCGACATTATAAGCTAATATGCCTAGCTTAATTCGACATTATTAGCTAATCTGCCTAACTGAATTCGACATTATTAACTAATATTCCTAGCTGAATTCGACATTATTAACTAATATTCCTAACTGAATTCGACATTATTAGCTAATATGCCTAACTGAATTCGACATTATTAACTGATATTCCTGGCTGAATTCGACATTATTACCTAATCTGTCTAGCTAAATTCGACATTATTACCTAATATGCATAGCTGAATTCGACATTATTACCTAATCTGCCCAGTTGTATTCGCCATTATTACCTAATCTGCCTAGCTGAATTCGACAGTATTACCTAATCTGCCTAGCTAAATTCGACATTATTATCTAATCTGCCTAGTTGTATTCGACATTATTACCTAATCTGTCTAGCTGAATTCGACATTATTACCTAATATGCCTAGCTGAATTCGACATTATTACCTAATATTCCTAGCCGAATTCGACATTATTACCTAATTTGCCTAGCTGAATTCGACATTATTATCTAATCTGTCTAGTTGTATTCGACATTATTACCTAATCTGTCTAGCTGAATTCGACATTATTACCTAATATGCCTAGCTGAATTCGACATTATTACCTAATATTCCTAGCCGAATTCGACATTATTACCTAATCTGTCTAGCTGAATTCGACATTATTACCTAATCTACCTAGCTGAATTCGACATTATTACCTAATATGACTAACTGAATTCGACATTATTACCTAATCTGCCTAGCTGTATTCGACATTATTACCTAATATGCCTAGCTGAATTCGACATTATTACCCAATATGACTAGCTGAATTCGACATTATTACCTAATCTGCCTAGCAGTATTCGACATTATTACCTAATATGCCTAGCTGGATTTGACATAATTAACTAATATTTCTAGCTGAATTCGACATTATTACCTAATATGCCTAGCTGGATTCGACATTATTAACTAATATTCCTAGTTGAATTCAACATTATTACCCAATATGCCTAGCTGAATTCGACATTATTACCTAATATGCCTAGCTGAATTTGACATTATTACCTAATATGCCTAGCTGGATTCGACATTATTAACTGATATTCCTAGCTGAATTCGACATTATTAGCTAATATGCCTAGCTGAATTCGACATTATTACCTAATCTGCCTAGCTGAATTCGACATTATTACCTAATCTGCCTAGCTGAATTCGACATTATTACCTAATCTGCCTAGCTGAATTCGACATTATTACCTTATATGGCTAGCTGAATTTGACATTATTACCTAATCTGCCTAGCTGAATTCGACATTATTACCTAATCTGCCTAGCTGAATTCGACATTATTACCTAATATTCCTAGCCGAATTCGACATTATTACCTAATTTGCCTAGCTGAATTCGACATTATTATCTAATCTGCCTAGTTGTATTCGACATTATTACCTAATCTGTCTAGCTGAATTCGACATTATTACCTAATATGCCTAGCTGAATTCGACATTATTACCTAATATTCCTAGCCGAATTCGACATTATTACCTAATCTGTCTAGCTGAATTCGACATTATTACCTAATCTACCTAGCTGAATTCGACATTATTACCTAATATGACTAACTGAATTCGACATTATTACCTAATCTGCCTAGCTGTATTCGACATTATTACCTAATATGCCTAGCTGAATTCGACATTATTACCCAATATGACTAGCTGAATTCGACATTATTACCTAATCTGCCTAGCAGTATTCGACATTATTACCTAATATGCCTAGCTGGATTTGACATAATTAACTAATATTTCTAGCTGAATTCGACATTATTACCTAATATGCCTAGCTGGATTCGACATTATTAACTAATATTCCTAGCTGAATTCAACATTATTACCTAATATGCCTAGCTGAATTCGACATTATTACCTAATATGCCTAGCTGAATTTGACATTATTACCTAATATGCCTAGCTGGATTCGACATTATTAACTGATATTCCTAGCTGAATTCGACATTATTAGCTAATATGCCTAGCTGAATTCGACATTATTACCTAATCTGCCTAGCTGAATTCGACATTATTACCTAATCTGCCTAGCTGAATTCGACATTATTACCTAATCTGCCTAGCTGAATTCGACATTATTACCTAATATGGCTAGCTGAATTTGACATTATTACCTAATCTGCCTAGCTGAATTCGACATTATTACCTAATCTGCCTAGCTGAATTCGACATTATTACCTAATCTGCCTAGCTGAATTCGACATTATTACCTAATATGGCTAGCTGAATTCGACATTATAAGCTAATATGCCTAGCTTAATTCGACATTATAAGCTAATCTGCCTAACTGAATTCGACATTATTAACTAATATTCCTAGCTGAATTCGACATTATTAACTAATATTCCTAACTGAATTCGACATTATAAGCTAATATGCCTAACTGAATTCAACATTATTAACTAATATTCCTAGCTGAATTCGACATTATTACCTAATCTGCCTAGCTGAATTCGACATTATTACCTAATCTGCCTAGTTGTATTTGACATTATTATCTAATCTGCCTAGTTGTATTCGACATTATTACCTAATCTGTCTAGCTGAATTCGACAGTATTACCTAATCTGCCTAGCTGAATTCGACATTATTACCTAATCTGCCTAGTTGTATTCGACATTATTACCTAATCTGCCTAGTTGTATTCGACATTATTACCTAATCTGTCTTGTTGTATTCGACATTATTACCTAATCTGCCTAGCTGAATTCGACATTATTAACTAATATGCCTAGCTGAATTCGACATTATTACCTAATATGCCTAGCTGAATTCGACATTATTACCTAATATGCCTAGCTGAATTTGACATTATTACCTAATATGCCTAGCTGGATTCGACATTATTAACTAATATTCCTAGCTGAATTCGACATTATTAGCTAATATGCCTAGCTGAATTCGACATTATTACATAATCTGCCTAGCTGAAACTGACATTATTACCTAATGTGCCTAGCTGAATTCGACATTATTACCTAATCTGTCTAGCTGAATTCGACATTATTACCTAATCTGCATAGCTGAATTTGACATTATTACCTAATCTGCCTAGTTGTATTCGACATTATTACCTAATCTGGCTATCTGTATTTGACATTATTAGCTAATATGTCTAGCTGAATTCGACATTATAAGCTAATATGCCTAGCTGAAATCATTATTACCTAATATGCCTAGCTGAATTCGACATTATTACCTAATATGCCTAGCTGAATTTGACATTATTACCTAATATGCCTAGCTGGATTCGACATTATTAACTAATATTCCTAGCTGAATTCGACATTATTAGCTAATATGCCTAGCTGAATTCGACATTATTACATAATCTGCCTAGCTGAATTCGACATTATTACCTAATCTGTCTAGCTGTATTTGACATTATTAGCTAATATGTCTAGCTGAATTCGACATTATAAGCTAATATGCCTAGCTGAAATCATTATTACCTAATATACCTAGCTGAATTCTACATTATAAGGTAATATGCCTAGCTGAATTCGATATTATTACCTAATCTGCCTAGCTGAATTCGACATTATTACCTAATCTGCATAGCCGAATTCGACATTATTACCTAATCTGCCTAGTTGTATTCGACATTATTATCTAATCTGCCTAGTTGTATTCGACATTATTACCTAATCTGTCTAGCTGAATTCGACAGTATTACCTAATCTGCCTAGCTGAATTCGACATTATTACCTTATCTGCCTAGTTGTATTCGACATTATTACCTAATCGGTCTTGTTGTATTCGACATTATTACCTAATATGCCTAGCTGAATTCGACATTATTACCTAATATGCCTAGCTGGATTCGACATTATTAACTAATATTCCTAGCTGAATTCGACATTATTACCTAATCTGCCTAGCTGAATTCGACATTATAAGCTGATATATGCCTAGCTTAATTCGACATTATTAGCTAATCTGCCTAACTGAATTCGACATTATTAACTAATATTCCTAGCTGAATTCGACATTATTACCTAATATTCCTAGCCGAATTCGACATTATTACATAATCTGCCTAGCTGAATTCGACATTATTACCTAATCTGCCTAGCTGAATTCGACATTATTACCTAATCTGTCTAGCTGAATTCGACATTATTAACTAATATTCCTAGCTGAATTCGACATTATTAGCTAATATGCCTAACTGAATTCGACATTATTAACTAATATTTCTAGCCGAATTCGACATTATTACCTAATCTGCCTAGCTGAATTCGACATTATTACCTAATCTGTCTAGCTGAATTCGACATTATTAACTAATATTCCTAGCCGAATTCGACATTATTAGCTAATATGCCTAACTGAATTCGACATTATTAACTAATATTCCTAGCCGAATTCGACATTATTACATAATCTGCCTAACTGAATTTGACATTATTACCTAATCTGTCTAGCTGAATTCGACATTATTACCTAATATGCCTAGCTGAATTCGACATTATTACCTAATATTCCTAGCCGAATTCGACATTATAACATAATCTGCCTAGCTGAATTCGACATTATTACCTATTCTGCCTATCTGTATTTGACATTATTAGCTAATCTGCCTAACTGAATTCGACATTATTAACTAATATTCCTAGCTGAATTCGACATTATTAACTAATCTGCTTAGCTGAATTCGACATTATTACCTAATCTGCCTAGCTGAATTCGACATTATTACCTAATCTGCCTAGTTGTATTCGACATTATTACCTAATCTGCCTAGCTGAATTCGACAGTATTACCTAATCTGCCTAGCTGAATTCGACATTATTTCCTAATCTGCCTAGTTGTATTCGACATTATTACCTAATCTGCCTAGCTGAATTCGACATTGTTACCTAATCTGCCTAGCTGAATTCGACATTATTTCCTAATCTGCCTAGTTGTATTCGACATTATTACCTAATCTGTCTAGCTGAATTCGACATTATTACCTAATATGCCTAGCTGAATTCGACATTATTACCTAATATTCCTAGCCGAATTCGACATTATTACATAATCTGCCTAGCTGAATTCGACATTATTACCTAATCTGCCTATCTGAATTCGACATTATTACCTAATATGACTAACTGAATTCGACATTATTACCTAATCTGCCTAGTTGTATTCGACATTATTACCTAATCTGTCTAGCTGAATTCGACATTATTACCTAATCTGCCTAGCTGTATTCGACATTATTACCTAATATGCCTAGCTCAATTCGACATTATTACCTAATCTGCCTAGCTGTATTCGACATTATTAGCTAATTATGCCTAGCTGAATTCGACATTATAAGCTAATATGCCTAGCTGAATTCGACATTATTAACTAATATTCCTAGCTGAATTCGACATTATTAACTAATATTCCTAACTGAATTCGACATTATTAGCTAATATGCCTAACTGAATTCGACATTATTAACTAATATTCCTAGCCGAATTCGACATTATTACATAATCTGCCTAACTGAATTTGACATTATTACCTAATCTGTCTAGCTGAATTCGACATTAATACCTAATATGCCTAGCTGAATTCGACATTATTACCTAATATTCCTAGCCGAATTCGACATTATAACATAATCTGCCTAGCTGAATTCGACATTATTACCTAATCTGCCTATCTGTATTTGACATTATTAGCTAATCTGCCTAACTGAATTTGACATTATTAACTAATATTCCTAGCTGAATTCGACATTATTAACTAATATTCCTAACTGAATTCGACATTATTAGATTATATGCCTAACTGAATTCGACATTATTAACTAATATTCCTAGCTGAATTCGACATTATTAACTAATCTGCTTAGCTGAATTCGACATTATTACCTAATCTGCCTAGCTGAATTCGACATTATTACCTAATCTGCCTAGTTGTATTCGACATTATTACCTAATCTGCCTAGCTGAATTCGACAGTATTACCTAATCTGCCTAGCTGAATTCGACATTATTACCTAATCTGCCTAGCTGAATTCGACATTATTACCTAATATGACTAACTGAATTCGACATTATTACCTAATATGACTAACTGAATTCGACATTATTAACTTATCTGCCTAGCTGTATTCGACATTATTACCTAATCTGCCTAGTTGAATTCTACATTATAAGGTAATATGCCTAGCTGAATTCGATATTATTACCTAATCTGCCTAGCTGAATTCGACATTATTACCTAATCTGCCTAGCTGAATTCGACATTATTACCTAATATGACTAACTGAATTCGACATTATTACCTAATATGACTAACTGAATTCGACATTATTAACTTATCTGCCTAGCTGTATTCGACATTATTACCTAATCTGCCTAGTTGAATTCTACATTATAAGGTAATATGCCTAGCTGAATTCGACATTATTACCTAATATGACTAACTGAATTTGACATTATTAGCTAATATGTCTAGCGTAATTCGACATTATAAGCTAATATGCCTAGCTGAATTCGACATTATTACCTAATATGCCTAGCTGAATTCTACATTATAAGGTAATATGCCTAGCTGAATTCGATATTATTACCTAATCTGCCTAGCTGAATTCGACATTATAAGCTAATATGCCTATCTTAATTCGACATTATAAGCTAATATGCCTAGCTTAATTCGACATTATTAGCTAATCTGCCTAACTGAATTCGACATTATTAACTAATATTCCTAGCTGAATTCGACATTATTAACTAATATTCCTAACTGAATTCGACATTATTAGCTAATATGCCTAACTGAATTCGACATTATTAACTGATATTCCTGGCTGAATTCGACATTATTACCTAATCTGTCTAGCTAAATTCGACATTATTACCTAATATGCATAGCTGAATTCGACATTATTACCTAATCTGCCCAGTTGTATTCGCCATTATTACCTAATCTGCCTAGCTGAATTCGACAGTATTACCTAATCTGCCTAGCTAAATTCGACATTATTATCTAATCTGCCTAGTTGTATTCGACATTATTACCTAATCTGTCTAGCTGAATTCGACATTATTACCTAATATGCCTAGCTGAATTCGACATTATTACCTAATATTCCTAGCCGAATTCGACATTATTACATATTACCTAATCTGCCTATCTGAATTCGACATTATTACCTAATATGACTAACTGAATTCGACATTATTACCTAATCTGCCTAGTTGTATTCGACATTATTACCTAATCTGTCTAGCTGAATTCGACATTATTACCTAATCTGCCTAGCTGTATTCGACATTATTACCTAATATGCCTAGCTGAATTCGACATTATTACCTAATCCGCCTAGCTGTATTCGACATTATTAGCTAATATGCCTAGCTGAATTCGACATTATAAGCTAATATGCCTAGCTGAATTCGACATTATTAGCTAATATGCCTAGCTGAATTAGACATTATTACCTAATCTGGTAGCTAAATTCGACATTTTAAGGTACGAAGCGAAGGCATAAAACGAAAATTTATATATCTGGTTCTCTATTAAAAGGCACGGTTTAAAAAGTTACATTATTTTATTATTTGTTCTGTACTTGATAGTCCTATTTATTTCAGTAAAAATTGTTGAGGGACAGCAAATACGCCAAAGTAAGAGGACCCATAGTGAAGATCCGGACAGGAAGAAAGTGAAAAGCAGAGGAAGCAGTGAAAGAATCAGTGACTAGAATATGACACAGGGTCATTGTCGGTTTCCGAATAGTAGGGATACAAGGATTTGGTATGACAACAAAACCTAGATGGGATACAGCAGATGAGAAGGGAAAGAGAGATTTGGTAGAGCAGGAAGTTCGACAGATAGAGAGCAGGAACATCACGGCGTGAAGCAGCAATATAGCTTGTTAAATTGGAAAGGAGCTAGAAGCAGGGCCTTATCTTGGACTGAGATTTGGAGAATGGAGGAGTACCTTTTGAGTTTCCTTCTGAGATCAGTGTATGCTGTACTACCAAATCCATCAAATCTCTATATATGGGGGTTGATAGAATATCCAATGTGCACCTTATGCAAAGACAAACCAGCATTTCTACAACATGTGTTGTCGTCATGTCAAGTGGTACTGAAAGATGGTAGGTACACATGGAGACATGATAGTGTACTAAAAACAATAGCAGCCAGGTTGGACATCAACAGGAAGAAGAAGAGAAAGGTCAAGAAAAACATCACTTTCATAAACTTTGTGAAGACTGGAGGAAAACACACTTTAAGGCTTTTGGATCCTTGCAACAGCAACAGACTAGCAATTTACTGCAGATATTCAGCAACGTATGAGCTTCCCAGTAGAAATAGCAGCAACATCGCGAAGATCAGATATATGGTAATACGGTCATGGGGAACCAGGCTAACAGTGTTGCTGGAACTGACAGTCCCTTGGGGTCAAAGGATGAATGAGGCATACGAAATGATGACTGCAAAATACCAACAGCTTGTAGAAGATTGCCAACAGAAGGGATGGAGAACTTGATGCCTTGCTCATGAAGTATGGTTCAGGGGTTTTGCGGGATAGACGGTATGGCAAACTCTCAGGACCTTAGGAGGGGTAGGAGCAGAGAGGAAGAAGCTTATTTCAGAAGTGTGTAGACAAGCAGAAGTGGCATCATGCACAGTGGATATGGAGGAAGGGTAATGAAATCTGGAAAAGTGGAAATTAGAGATACTAGTATGTGAACTAAGACATTTTGTGTAAATAATGGACTTATGATAGAAGAGAAGTTTTAACAGCTCCGATGAAAACATCTATCAGTGACAGTGCAGCAGTTACATAAGCTGACATATCGGGAGCAACATGTAAGCCATCTAGTTTCAGTTTCAGACTGTTCACCTGAGCCGGTGCACCTCTGGAGGTTGTTGTGGAAAAGCGCCAAAAAGCCGAGGAAGGAGCTAGGACCCCATCTGATGATGTAACTGGATCATCATTATTACGATGTTTACAAGGTCAAATTATTTGTTCCGTATTTGATAGTCCTAACATTTATAGTAAAAATATGTCTTCACATTAATTATGATCTTAATAAATACTTACAGTAAAAGCTAATATAATTTAAAAATAGATCATCATCTGTAATGTTTACAAAAGGTAAATCTAGATTGGAAAGGGGGAAAGAAATAGTTATTAGATGTTCCTACCTTTTAGAAATAACGTCCGTAATAGAAAACAGTAATAAGCCATTCCTTTTTCTTCATGTATCCCCATTATCAAGTAATAAACCATATTTCACAGTTCGTTCTTCGTGTATGTGTAAGATGTTGTTAATTTCAGGTCCAATATAACCACAGATAACGTCTCCCGGGGACAGCGGTTTTGTCGGGTTTGACTATAGCTAATGTAGAAATAATTGTATGTTACATTATAGTGTGTTTTAAGTGTGTTTTATCAATAATTAACTTCTCTTGTAGTGTTACGTGGGAGGTAATGTAAGACAATGGACCGATTAAAAAAATGTTACTCAGTTATATTAGTAAGACAGCATTTGCAGATGGTGTACACTTGGAAGAAATAAAGTATATTTTTGCATTTTCGTTTACCGAGTTAAGGAGTCGTGTGGTTTTTAAAGACCAAAAATATCTGCTCCTTGTTTTTGTGACATAACAGTTCAAAACTCAAAGGTTTAAAAAACACATTGATTGGTTATAAATAACTTGGTAATACTTAACGTTCAGAGGCAGTTATTTATTTATGCATATTCAGGACGAAAAACTATCAACAAGTTAAACGAGTATTAGCCGTCAAATTCATGTTCACCGATTTGACTCAAATTCTCATATTTGATTAATAACACATTAAAACGTATATCCAAATTAAACAAATTCTGAAATAAATTATGCACAATAATAATAAAATTGAGAATGGAATGCATATATTTGATAAAATATGTCAGAATTTCGTGTCTCTTTTTGTCTAGACGCCATCTAATTAACTATCAAGATGACCTCCGAAGACTGCCGATCGTCATATTACCCGATATTAACATAAAAGATAGCGACCTCGTGCAATTGGATTTTTTTTCTAGGTCTGTTTGATTTCTTGTTATTGGTTAGAAATAGGTAAATTATAGTTTTACCTGTATAACAATGACATTTTATGGATCGAATCAACAGTCAACGAAGTGGTTCACTTTTGTTTCACTTTCAATGTTGACATTCCTTTCCTTTTAATGACTGAACACGACGTAAACATGCGCAACCAATCTCTAGCTAATCGGTTAAATTGGAAAAAAATAACGTGTTATTGTTCAAAAGACAGAAAACAACAGTATTTATTATAGTCTAATTTAGTTTAATATGAACAAGTATAAAAAAAAAATAAAAAGATTTTTATAACAATCAAAATTAACAGACAGAAGAATTATAGACAACCTCAACGGCAAAACAACAGACGAAATGACAGACAATAGTCACCAATGTTCCCAATAAAAAAATACGGAGAAATTGATATGACAACTGTCCACTAAAGTTAAAAAAAGTATAATGTGTAATCAGAAATAAAGTCCAAAAGTCTAAACATGAACTGACAATTTAAAGAGGAACAAATCTTGATTATCTTCAAAACAGTTCAAGGTAAAACAATAGTTATGTTTCTATTAAACTTATGTCATACATATGATGATTAAAAGGTTCACATTTGACTTGTTTCAAACATTTGGTATTTGTGGCTCTGATCATTCATTTTAGGGGGTATATATATAGCGTCATATTCTGACTTTTAGAGGGATGATCATTCATTTTAGGGGGTATATATATATAGCGTCATATTCTGACTTTTAGAGGGACATGGTATAATTTTAACTTGGTTCATTTATTTTCATGAGAGCTATATTTCGACCGATCGAACCAGGATATATTTAAAAAAAAATTAAATGTTACAAACTGGCCGTAATAATTAAAGAAGAGGTAGCGAAAAATGTTATAATAACATAAACGATACTAATTTTTCTACACCAGATGCGCATTTCCACAATTAATGTCTCTTCAGTGATGCTCGAGGTCAAAATATTATAAATGCGATTTTACAATTGAACTATTCGCGAAAATTAAATGTCATTTTAACCAAAAATTCAAATGGATTTTGTATTGAGTTATAGCAAGGATTTGTATAGTAATACTATACATACAAATCCTTGATTATACTACTATTTAAATAAGTTAATTTGTTAATTGTTTTTTCCTGTTTCTGCATATTTAATATTGAAGACAAAAGTAAATTTGTTAAAAGTACATTGTTTAAGAGGTAAAATTTAATATGAGTTGAATTGTCTGATAAAACGAATCAAGCTCAATTACACAGACGCGAGGTTTGGGCGTAAGGAATAAAAGTTAAACAAATGATTTGTCCTTGTTGTCTGGGTATATATCGGCTGTAACTTAGGGTGCATTTCTTTCTAACAAAAACGATGCAAACGACTAAGCGCTCATATGTGTTTATCATTTGTTTCTAACATACGTTTGCAAAGTTTACATAAACTTTGACAAACTATGCAATCGCTAAAGATGCGTCTACAGTTTGTCGTTCGTCGTTTGTTAGTACAAACGCTACATTTGTTTCTAACTAGAACTTGATTAAACAATTATTTTGTTTTGTACGTTTGTAAAAAATCTGTTTACCAACAACATGTGCATACATAATTTAAAGTTCAAATAGGGTCAGTAAAGACTTATTAAACGTTGTATTTGTTTCTACTTTCGTAGCGTTTAGAAAACAACAACAAACGGCACACAACGTTTACAAAATTTTGGTTAGAAAGAAATGCAGCCTTAGTCTGATTGAGAAAAAATACTATTTTCTATATGAATATGGAGACTAATCATATTAGGCGAGTGTAATATTTGAAAAAGACGTCTAGTTAAGGACTTTAATGCACCCACCTAACACACGGCTAATTTTTTTTTTAAATGAAAGAATAATGATTTAACTTTGATTTTTGGCCGGTCGTCACAAAATCGTACGGTGCAGTTTTTGTAAAATTGACGTTTATTTCAGAAATTAGTTGAAAATTATATAATTACGACATGTTTTTCAAGCAAAGGAAATTAGTCGTATCTCTTCTTTTAGACAGAATAATTAAGTGAATTAGATTCTTAAAATAATGAAAAACAATATTTACAACTGTAAGTCCGCATGCTTTTGCATTCCTTCTAAATATTTGACATTTTGTACGAAAATTTTCATAATCCCGACCTTTTCGGATCTACAATTAAATTTTTATTAAATGTTTTTGCAATATATCCGTTTTAGATCACACCAAATTACTCATCAGTTATCGTTTTTTCATTCAAGATCAAGACTTTATCTCAACATTTCTTAAAATCACGAATTTCTGTAATTTTATGATGTTGGGTAAAATCACTATAATTTCCGGAATCCCTTATCTATTTCGTTATCGTTTTTTACTGAATATATTAGTCGATTTCCGTGTACTTAATAGTGCTATTAGAGTACGATAAATCATATTTAAACGGTTCTATTTCTATCTTTAACTTCAGTGTAGCTTAAATAGATATAAAATCGTCCAAAATAAAGATCAAATCAAAGTAAAACATAGTTTTTGAGTTCTGCAGATTTCACCCCTTTCTAAATTAGGAATCGTATCGGAAAATTGTAGAAAATCTTCCGAGTCGTGTCAAATTTTCACAGTCCAGTTCACAATGAAACCCTTCCTTTGCTAAAAAGCAAAAAAACTATCCATTTATTGACACAGATGCATAGTCTGTCATATATTTACTACATAAAAACTATGTTGTTAACACTTAAATGAAGATACAGTTGTATTGCCGGAGTGGGAAAACGAAAAGATGAAGTTTACAGAAGACTGGTCGATGAATATGAAAAAAATGAAAACATCCCATTTGAAAATACAAAATATCATAAGAGTTGCTATAAATGTTTCAAAAGTATGCACAACCTATCAACTTCTGTTTTGTCTGTACAAAGAAGTTACACAACTTCATAAGGTATCCTCTAAGGAGCAAACTCAAGCTGTATTGAGTGTTACTACATATATCTCCTACAATGATCTGATTTACAAAATAACTCATGATAATTTTACTATTAAATCTTAATACCATCGAGCTTGCATCGCTAAATATTTGCTACAAAATTTGAAATCAGAAATTAAAGAGCTATTTAGTTCTTAACATAAAACAGCTTTTACTAACATTTCGACGATTAAAGATGACGTGCCTGTACACAAGGAAGTATTCTGGTTAACAACTTTAATTACTTGATCAGTTAACCGGGCTTAATTTCTGCCCGAGGATCGCCCCCCGAGAAAACTACACAACATATTATCAGCTTCAACAAAAACTAAAAAACTATGGTCAATTTATAGTTACATGTATACAGCTTCAACAAGGCCAAGGTACATCCAATATTGTATACAGTAGCTCTATAATTTTGTCTTATGCCGTAATGACGGAAAATTACCCGTTTAAAATGACTGTGATATTCGGTCTGTAAAATTTAAAGATCTGAGCAGTGACTGCGAAACTGGTTGCAAGCACTTAGTGCAGCTACTTTACGGAAGCAGATATAGGGTAAAGTTGTAATCCAATCAGATGAATATCCATTATCTAAAAACATTTCACTTTATTATTAATTGAAATTATGCCACCTGCTTTAAAAACATTTCTGTGTTGCCTTTTGGATGATGGCACATCTGCGGCAGTTAATAAAGCGTACGATATTCCTATTGACAAAGTTCTTAGATGTATGGCTTTAGTAGAACGTATATTATCTATAAATATTTTTTTTACTCTTTTTCATTTAGGTTTATCACTACCAATGCACCGTATTTATGGACACACCTTTGATAACTATTAACAAGTTTGACTGATCAGGAGATTAGAAACAATGAAAATGGGGCATACATTCTACATGGCATTATTTTTCTTCTGGGGGTTAAAATTTTATCCAAGACAATGTCGACCCAACTACAGAAACAATAAAAGATCTCCGTATGACTTTGGTTGGCTAAAAGGCAACATCTGTCCGGTATGATGTCATCCAACTTTCTACAAGATTTGATCTGTTCACGCAATGGTATAGGTTTAGGGGGAGGGTTGAGATTTCCCAAAACATGTTTAACAACGCCGCAATTTTGCGCCTGTCCCAAGTCAGGAGCATCGTGCCTTTCTTAGTTTTGTATGATTTTTAATTTAAACTTCTTGGGTATATTTCGAAGCTTAGTATGACGTCCATTATCATTTCAAAGTAGTACATTTTTGTTTAGGGGCCAGCTGAAGAACGCCTCCGGGTTTGGGAGTTTCTTGCTGCATTGATGACCTATTGGTGGTTTTTGGCCGTTGCCTGCTTTTTAGCGGGTTTGTGTCTCTTTGACAAATCCCTCGTGTCCATTCCAAATTTTTAATTCAATCTGTATATAGTAGATCTTGTGTCCGCTTTGAGCAAAACCTTTGCTGTACTGATATATGCCCATGCCAAGGAAGTTGTCTTTGTATGGATATGTTGACCGATAAGAATGATGAGATTACAAGTTAAAATGAAGCTATAATATTCCGATATCGCAATATTCCGACACCTAAATGGTCCAACATCCCATTGGTCCGACGTTTCGATCACGGGATTTTAACATTAGAAAGCCAAATAAAGTATTCAATATTAGGATAGCCTTGTCCTCCGTTTGAAGCGGCGAAACAAGATAAAAAAACGTAATACTTAGTGCAAAAGTAGCCGAACGTCATCACTAGTGTAATATTTAAAAAGAGTACAAACTACTTTGTCAAGTGTTGTTTGATTTATTATATATTTCAAGATACACGGCGGCCGACTGAAGTAAAATCAAACACATTTTGACGTTCAATGAGTGATCATATTTTCCTTGTGATGTTTTATATTAAAATTGTCAATTTGTTGATATAAATATACCAGTAGCACTTTACTCATTTTAGTTATGTTTGTTAGTACTCTTATCATATCTGCTTTAGTGATGTATGAGTTGTTAATGTCTGTGTCATTTTGGTCTTTTGTGGATAGTTGTCTCATTGGCAATCATACCGCATCTTCTTTTTTATATATCAACATATTGCAACATATATAAAAGAAAATCTGCTCTATGGTTGTCAGGCTTTCAAACTAACAGGAGACCATACGCTTCCTCAATTTTAATAAACAGCTCATCATGGGACTTTACTAAACAATTAAAAAAACGCCATATGTTATATTTTCCCCTTGCTTCAAATATTTTGTTTCGGATTATTTATATCAAATTTGCAGATATATATGTTTGTAAATACGTGAAATCAAATGATATGGAGGTATTATATGATTTAGATAATGCAAGGGCGACTACAGATACATTTGTGTGACTTAAATGTTGATTTTCAAAGATTCCGAGAGAAAACGTTATGTAACATGCGTTACCGTTAAAATCAACCAAAATTAATTAATATTATGATAGAAATACATTTTCCCAACAGTAATACAGCATTCCTATAAAATTGTTTCGTTTTTGCATTTGTTTTGACTCGATTTTACAACTGGAAGTATCCGTGAATTGAAATTGCACTCATGACCTTTGACCTCGATTTAAAAAAAAATGCACCATAATTTCTTTTGACGACCGGGATATTTAGAAAGTACACATTTTTAGCTTTCTAGTGATATATAATTTAGCCGTGTGTTAGGTAGGTGCATTAAAAATGTAAATTTGGCTCTCATATCACTCGCCTATATAAATCATATTCGTTATTGATAAAAAAAAATGCTTGGAAGTAAAATTCTGTTCAGCTTTGCCATTCTTATTTTACTGTTTCAAATTATTTTGAGCGATCTGTTTTCTTATTTTCTGAATCGCAAAGTATACTGTCGGATTCTTTTGTTTCGTGGTTCAGCATTAATTAATAGCCGATAAAAAAAAGTTGAATGCAAATGATATGTACATACGAAGTCTTGTATTATAGGACTACCATTTCAACGTGAAAATTGCAGTAGAAGAGGGCACATCACAGAACTCATCTCATAGTATGTGCCTAGTATGATCAAAACTGTATCGTATGACCTTAATAAAGAAGAAAAGGCAGCAACAAAGCTTAAGAACGGACAATCAGAGTAAGAATATCACTTAATCTGTTGCGGAGGGTATAAAACGTTAGAATTGCTTAAGTAAGTCAAAGATAATCAAAGAATGTCTACCATGAACCACCTTGTTTCTAGGAATTTTTTTAAAGAGCACACGTGTTTAGCATAATGTAAACAATTTATAAATCGCGCCTGATTACCTTTTCGGTATGTATTATCTTTTTCATTACAAAACATTTCTAAATGTTCATTCATCATTTGATTAAATTAAGTATATAACAATGTATAGAGCCTCAATTGATAATAAAAGCAATACAAAGTTATTTATTTCTATACAGATGTTACCGTATAGAGAAACGTCAGATGTTTTGGTCAATACACATCACCGTTGACCTTCAATCGTAAGTCATAAATAGAAACTTTAATGATTTTTTTCTGATTTTTTTTTCCAATTTGATGAGGTGATATTAAGTTGACCGAAATATGGTAAAGCTAAAAAAAACATACGAAATAATATCTACAGAACAAGTGAACGCCAAAAATAAATCGGTCAACATTCTAAATAAATACATAAAACGCCTGTTCTTCATTTTGAATAACCATGCAGAAATTGCTTTCGTTTTAAACACTGCAATACCATCGTGAAAACATTTTTGAAATGTGGGAGCGGTTAAGGCAGTGGCATGTTGACTAGATTTTGAATCTTCAAGCTAAACGTGCAGTTTGACTACGAATCTTAGAATTTAATAAGCTTTATGATGGTGAGAATTGTTTAGATTCGTTTGGACAATACGTTTTTGACTGAGACCTCTTATAATAAAACCAAAATAGCTGTTGAGTAGCCATAATTACCAGAACGCGCTTGGCAGACCAATATTGACTCCGAACAGAACATAAGATGGTTTAGTTAGTTCATCGCTAAATTCTGCGTCAACATGCGAGAGAAGAACAGCAAAAATGGGCTGTACCATTGATCTATTTATTTGTTCCTAGTAAAATCACATTTCAAGATTTTTTCTTTTTCATCTTCATTTTAATGCCTATCATATCATCTTATTCTAGATCTTCTTCTTAAGGAAGACTAATACTTTTCCTATGACATTTGATATAATTATGGGCTGTAACTAAATTAGATAAACTATATAATTATCTTATATTGTAAAGAAATGAAGCAACCTTGACCTCATAATAAACTGTAAAGCAACTCATAATATATTTGTCGATTAATGAGACTGAGTATAATTGAACATGCAAGTTAGTCCTAGTGGAATATACTAAATAATTGTCTGTTTTACATCAATTAGCCTTTTTGTTTATATCCACATTTCATTACCAAACACAGATTAAATTTGATTTACATGATATTGATAATTTCAAGTTCAAGAAGGTTTTTGTTTTCCAATAATCATTATTTACGACACGATTTATGATAGGAGAAAATAGATTTGTTATTTATATTTATAATACTTTATTTCCAGTATTTTCAGCACATATAGGACTCAAATCTATGGTGGGTTCCAAATCTATGGCAGATTCCTAATCTATGATAAATATGACGTCATGCCATCCGAAATCTATGGCAGATTTTTTAAAACCCTAATCTATGGCAAATTTTGTAATTTCCTAATATATGGCGGATTTTTGTTGTTTCCAAACCTATGGTAAAATTTGTGCAAATGAGAAACAATGCACTATATATATACGACCAATGACTTGTCTTAAACAAGTGGAAATATACGACAACGGGAGCATATAGATATAGGAAGATGTGGTGTGAGTGCCAATGAGACAACTCTCCATACAAATAACAATTTAAAAAGTAAACCATTATAGGTTAAAGTACGGCCTTCAACACGGAGCCTTAGCTCACACCGAACAACAAGCTATAAAGGGCCCCAAAATTACTAGTGTAAAACCATTCAAACGGGAAAACCAACGGTCTAATCTATATAAACAAAACGAGAAACGAGAAACACGTATATATTACATAAACAAACGACAACTACTGTACATCAGATTCCTGATATCTATAAACATTTGTGAAATAAACTTTTCATAAATGGTCAACCAAAACATTTCATAAATGATGAATTCATATATCCTAATACAGACTGAAATATTTAAATGATGCGCCCGGTTAAAACAATAATTTTTAATGCATGATACCTGTTTAGCCCATTCATTAAACCAACTAGTTCAAGTCCCTCAACAAACAAGAAGGCAGGTTTTTATATAAAAAAAGACAACTAAAAATGAACAGTTTGAATTTTCACATAATGTTATTTTGTAGTTATTTTTTTTATTTGATGACAATTCTAATCAAATTGGTATCAGGTAATTTGATCTTTCAGTTTATAACCTTTGCCAGACGTAAAATATTTTTTATAAATCCTTATGAAATTTCCGGTACTGAAAACCATCGATGTCTTTATTCAACGCGGGCTTCGATCGGTACATCACATTTCATCTGAAATGGTGTTCAAATCCATTGGTTCCGTCGTATTCGGCAGCGACGATGTAATGTCGTTATTCAATTGTGACGTTACGAAAAAGATCTGCCATAGATTTGGAGAAAACAAAAATCTGCCATAGATTTGATTTCTTTGACGTTGGTAACGTTACATTTGCCATAGATTAGGAATCTGCCATAGATTTGGAACCCGCCATAGATTTGAGTCCTACATATATATTTTGCTTACACTGGATTTTTCTTTTTAAGATAAGAATCAAACAACACTGGTATCTTTTGGATCAGTACATCTATGAACGGTAATATGCAGATTAATGCGACCTGGTTTGCTTAATTGATAGATAGTTGTCAAAGGTACCAGGATTATAGTTTTGTACGCCAGACGCGCGTTTCGTCTACATAAGACTCATCAGTGACGCTCATATAAAAATATTTATAAAGCCAAACAAGTACAAAGTTGAACGAGTTTAAAACTGGGTACATGTATTACGATGTGACGAATGGTAGAGTAAATATAAACGGTAAAGGGTTCATGACTTCTGAATTTGACAGTGCCCGTGAAAAAAAGCTCCTTATGATTTTTAACTTCCATAACTATTACCAAAAATAGCAACAACACTGCATGGGGACTTTCATGACAGCTTTTGGTCATTCTCGAAAGGCTTGGCATTTGAATGGTTACAAACAGCAATTAATGAAAATATTGATATAATTTAAATAAGCTCAATGAATAAGCATGTTCACCATTCCTTACATAGAGGGATGACGTACTTTCGATCACGAGACACTGTACGGCGTAGACACGGTTTGTGACGATGAAAGTTCTCCCATCGTTCAATTTTCATCCATGGAGATCCCTGCCTTTATTTATCGATGCTTTGGAAATCATGAAAAATAATGTTAAAATCATAATTTATAGTATAAGATATCATTAGATACTATAATAATATCTAAGATATTAGCAAAAAACTGCAAAATTTCTATAAAATTACTAACTCAGGGGCATCAACCCAACAACTGGTTGTCAGATTTGTCTGAAAATTTCAGGGCAGATATATCTAGATCTGATGAACATTTTTGCCACCAGTCAGATTTTCTCTATATGCTTCAGTTTCAGAGATATAAACCAAAAACTGCATTTATCCTATGTTCAATTTTTAGCCATGTCTGCCATCTTGGTTCGCAGGCAGGTCATCGGACACATTTTTTAAACTAGATTCTCTTATGATAATTGTGGACAAGTTTGGTTACATTTTGTCTTAGTAGTTTCAGAGAAGATTTTTGTAAAAGATTACAAAAATTTAAGAAACATTGGTAAAATTGACTATAAAGGGCAATAACTCCTGAAGGGGTCAACTGATCATTTTGGTCATTTGACTTATTTGTAGATCTTACTTTGCTGAACATTATTGCTGTTCACAGTTTATCTTTATCTATAATATTATTCAAGATAATAACCAAAAACGGCAAAATTTCCTTAAAATTACCAATTTAGGGGCAGCAACCCAACAACGGGTTCTCCGATTCAACTGAAAATTTCAGAGCAGATAGATTTCGACCTGATAAACAATACCTTACCGGTCAGATTTGCTCTAAATGCTTTGGTTTCAGAGATATAAGCCAATATCTACATTTCCCCCCTATGTTCTATTTTTGGTTGGTTAGCCGGATCACCGGACACATATTTTAAACCAGATACCCAAATGATGATTGTGGCCAAGTTTGGTTTAATTTGGCCCAGTAGTTTCAGAGGAGAAGATTTTTGTAAAAGTTAACGACGACGACGGACGACGGACGCAAAGTGATGAGAAAAGCTCACTTGGACCTGCGGGCCAGATGAGCTAAAAAGGGGGGTTCCAACTTCATGACCCCATTCAAATGCATTGATCGTCCAAAAAAGGGGGTTCCAACCCCCGGACCCCCCCCCTTAGACCCGCCACTTCTCTTCAATCTTGTACTTGTTTGGCTTTATATATAACTATTTTGGTCTGACCTTCATTGATGAGTCTTATGTAGACGAAACGCTCGTCTGGCGTACTAAATTGTAATCCTCGTACCTTCGATAACTATTAATAACAGTTTGCAATATAAAACCAAAACTTGCATTTTATCCCTATGTTCTATTTTTCCCTTGTCAAGTGATGATAAAAGGTTTACTCGGCCCCATCGAGCTAAAAATGGTGAAACTAGTGGGGAGCTAGGTTAAGTTTAAAAGCGCCAAACCTTCCATGCTTATATCAGGCATTAAGTGGTAAAACAAAATCAGTTTCAAACAAACTGAAATATATATTACTTCACTTACCATCAAAGATGTCCAGTTTTCCCCATTCATTGATGCATTTCACTAGTAAAAAGACTTATAACAGCAAAGGTTTCATTCATAGTCAATTTAAGAATGACCTGACTTGTTACGTAGTAGGCTAGACGCTTGCATTTATTTCTTTATATTTAATACGTAATTCTGTTTTAAGAGGTTTGTTTACGGATAGGTTGGCATGAATACCAAATAGTGCATGCTTCAGTGCATGGTGTTAATAATTTGTTGTATTGGTGCTCTTATACTAGCATTTTACTAATACCACTCTGTCTGTGGTGCAGAACGTCTTATAATAATACTTTTTGACTAAAAACGCCTTAACAACATTTCAGAAAAAAAACGATTTATCTAACCTACATATTGAGAAATGAAAGTTATCCCGATTTTAACGATTTTAAAAAAATCATAAAACTCTGTGAATAGGATTAAACATTGAATCGAGTTTGCGAACGTAAAACTTCCTACGAGATGACTTAGTTTGTCATTAAGATATCTTTCTTTTTTCGGCAGCTTACCCTCTCAATCAGTGATATTCTTTCAATGAAATCATTATAGATACAGCGAATCAACTAACATTTATTTATACATAATTATATACATTCTATGCAGGTTCGATATAACTGGAAACGGAGACAATCAAAATCGTCTCGTTTTTCCTTAATTTCAGATCTTAACCGAATCTTAGTGATAATATATATATATATATATATAGGAGTAAGTCCAGTCATACAGCAAATCGGCGTTCGATATTTCCAGTTTATATGTGATAGTGGACTTGCGCCTCCTAAAATTGGTTAAACGAAAAACACTCGAACATCACCAAAATCAACAGACATTCAACAAATGTCTTGGCTTTGTGTTCGACATTGAATTGTAAGCTTATTTGCTTTCGTTTTTCCTTTAAACTCACGAAAAATAGGTTAAACAAGAAAATGTCCCCATTACACGGATGCCCCATCCGCACTATCATTTTCTATGTTCAATGGACTGTGAAAATGGGTGGAAATATCTAATTTGGCATTCAAATTAGAAAGATCATATAATAGGGAACATGTGTAATAAGTTTCAAGTTAATTGGACTTCAACTTCATCAAAAACTACCTCGACCAAAAGCTTTAACCTGAAGCGGGACAGACGGACGGACGAACGAACGATCAGAGGGACGAATGAACGAAAGGACGGACGGACGAACGAACGAACGAACGCACAGACCAGAAAACATAATGCCCATAAATGGGGCATACAAATCGTTTTATTAAATGATGAACGACATCTGATTTTGGTATTAGTCGATAAAACTAAATGTAAAATAAAGAGATGTGTGATGATTTTTAAATGTATTTGAAAATTCCGGGCGTAAATTTACTAAGCGGATATTTTAACGGATACCCGAAAATTGTCAAAATCAATACCGTTACCTTCATTCACTTTACCTGATAGAAAACATCTCTACATCACATCTTAAAAGCAGTCATTCAGTGAACTTCAGCAAAATTAAGACCAGTAGTCGTTGAATTAAGGTATGAAATTTTAAAATTTATAATAATAATTTTATATTCTTTGAATTTCAAATGAATAATACTTATAGTAATTTTAAACTTCAATCAATTAACTATAATTTTAACCTTCTTCGGTGTAGCGATATATATATATATATGCACTAGTGGAAAACAATCACTTAATCATGATGCATAAACATTCATCTTAATCCAGGCATAAAGGGGAGATATATATGATATCGTTGTGCTTTTTTAAAATAGTAATGTCAAAAAACAGGACGAAAGCATGGCAACATTTTCATTTAAGTGTTGCATGCATAATGTATGTTGTAGAAAAGGTCTATAATTGTCTGCGACCATTGCTGTGCATGTTCCGTTAAAGAAATCTGTCATTATTCGATGAGATCAAAAATTTTGCCATAAACTAAATGCTACTTACAAAGTCTTCAATATCTGACCAAGATCGGCTTTGGTCATCCTGTCTTATGGTCATCTCAATGACCACTTCTCTTCTTTCTCCGTTCGCTCCTCTTCAAGGTTTTCTTGGCCCAATACACACTGTTTTCATTATTAATACACGTTTACAATTGTAAAATGTCAGTAATCCTAAATAAAAATAAACTGTCCTAGCATTAAATCGTCACCCACAACCTGTTTATTTTAAAATAAAATATAGCAATTCTTTAAATAAAGACAACAAAGAAAGTGTGACGTAGAAATGTATCGTTGTCATTGATCATTTTAAATCTACTTTTACAATGGAAACGTGATCATTTAATAACGTAATTAGACAGATTTCTCATGAGTTTATATATATACTATATTTATAACAACTTATTAGACATTTAAGCACTTTTTTAACTCGTTGCCAAAGTCTTTGGAAAGTTTTGATTTGGTAACATAAGTTATAGCATATATTGAAATATACCTAGTATATATTTTTCAAGATGAGATGGGTCATGTTTAACTGTCGTTCACGCAATTTGTGAATTGAAAACTATGACATCACTTGTTCCTTCTGTCAAATATTGTGTGAAGCGAAAAATAATAAATTTTTGGGCAGTTCGTTACATGTATGATTTACTTTTCGACTCCTTTGTAGTTCGTTACATTTAGGCAGCAACCATTTGATTCTTGTGAAGTTGTTGACATAAATGCTTTAACCTTCAGTTATAATTAGTTCGTTAGATGTATTCTTTACCCTTCGGTTCTTATTACTTCGTTAGATGTATGCTTAACTCTTGGTTTCTTATAAAGTTCTTCACATGTTTGCTTTACCCTTCGGTTCTTGTGAATTTCTTTACATCTTTGATTTACCCGGCTTTCGACTCTTATGAAGTTCATTACATGTATGATATACATGTCGACTCCTTTGTAGTGCGTGACATCTATGCTTTACCCGTTGGTCTTTGTGAAGTTCTTTACATATACCGGTATGCTTTAACCTTCAGTTCTTATTAGTTGTTTACATATACCGGTATGCTTTAACCTTCAGTTCTTATAAGTTCTTTACATATACCGGTTACTTTAACCTTCAGTTCTTATTAGTTCTTTACATATACTGGTTACTTTAACCTTCAGTTCTTATTAGTTCTTTACATATACCGGTATGCTTTAACCTTCAGTTCTTATTAGTTCTTTACATATACCGGTATGCTTTAACCTTCAGTTCTTATTAGTTCTTACATATACCGATATGCTTTAACCTTCAGATCTTACTAGTTCTTTACATATACCGGTATGCTTTAACCTTCAGTTCTTACTAGTTCTTTACATATACCGGTATGCTTTAACCTTCAGTTCTTATTAGTTCTTTACATATACCGGTATGCTTTAACCTTCAGTTCTTATTAGTTCTTTACATATACCGGTATGCTTTAACCTTCAGTTCTTATTAGTTCTTTACATATACCGGTTACTTTAACCTTCAGTTCTTATTAGTTCTTTACATATACCGGTATGGTTTATCCTTCAGTTCTTATTAGTTCTTTACATATACCGGTTACTTTAACCTTCAGTTCTTATTAGTTCTTTACATATACCGGATTGCTTTAACCTTCAGTTCTTATTAGTTCTTTACATATACCGGTATACTTGAACCTTCAGTTCTTATTAGTTCTTTACATATACCGGTATGCTTTAACCTTCAGTTATTATTAGTTCTTTATATATACCGGTATGCTTTAACCTTCAGTTCTTATTAGTTCTTTACATATACTGGTATGCTTTAACCTTCAGTTCTTATTAGTTGTTTACATATACCGGTATGCTTTAACCTTCAGTTCTTATTAGTTCTTTACATATACCGGTTACTTTAACCTTCAGTTCTTATTAGTTCTTTACATATACTGGTTACTTTAACCTTCAGTTCTTATTAGTTCTTTACATATACCGGTATGCTTTAACCTTCAGTTCTTATTAGTTCTTTACATATACCGGTATGCATTAACCTTCAGTTCTTATTAGTTCTTACATATACCGATATGCTTTAACCTTCAGATCTTACTAGTTCTTTACATATACCGGTATGCTTTAACCTTCAGTTCTTACTAGTTCTTTACATATACCGGTATACTTTAACCTTCAGTTCTTATTAGTTCTTTACATATACCGGTATGCTTTAACCTTCAGTTCTTATTAGTTCTTTACATATACCGGTATGCTTTAACCTTCAGTTCTTATTAGTTCTTTACATATACCGGTTACTTTAACCTTCAGTTCTTATTAGTTCTTTACATATACCGGTATGCTTTAACCTTCAGTTCTTATTAGTTCTTTACATATACCGGTTACTTTAACCTTCAGTTCTTATTAGTTCTTTACATATACCGGATTGCTTTAACCTTCAGTTCTTATTAGTTCTTTACATATACCGGTATGCTTTAACCTTCAGTTCTTATTAGTTCTTTACATATACCGGTATGCTTTAACCTTCAGTTCTTATTAGTTCTTAACATATACCGGTATGCTTTAACCTTCAGTTCTTATTAGTTCTTTACATATACCGGTATGCTTAAACCTTCAGTTCTTATTAGTTCTTTGCATATACCGGTTACTTTAACCTTCAGTTCTTATTAGTTCTTTACATATACCGGTATGCTTTAACCTTCAGTTCTTATTAGTTCTTTACATATACCGGTTACTTTAACCTTCAGTTCTTATTAGTTCTTTACATATACCGGTATGCTTTAACCTTCAGTTCTTATTAGTTCTTTACATATACCGGTATGCTTTAACCTTCAGTTCTTATTAGTTCTTTACATATACCGGTTACTTTAACTTTCAGTTCTTATTAGTTCTTTACATATACCGGTATGCTTTAACCTTCAGTTCTTATTAGTTCTTTACATATACCAGTTACTTTAACATACAGTTCTTATTAGTTCTTTACATAAACCGGTATGCTTTAACCTTCAGTTCTTATTAGTTCTTTACATATACCGGTATGCTTTAACCTTCAGTTCTTAAGTGTTCTTTACATATACCGGTATGCTTTAACCTTCAGTTCTTATTAGTTCTTTACATATACCGGGATGCTTTAACCTTCAGTTCTTATTAGTTCTTTACATATACCGGGATGCTTTAACCTTCAGTTCTTATTAGTTCTTTACATATACCGGTATGCTTTAACCTTCAGTTCTTATTAGTTCTTTACATATACCGGTTACTTTAACCTTCAGTTCTTATTAGTTCTTTACATATACCGGTATGCTTTAACCTTCAGTTCTTATTAGTTCTTTACATATACCGGTTACTTTAACCTTCAGTTCTTATTAGTTCTTTACATATACCGGTATGCTTTAACCTTCAGTTCTTATTAGTTCTTTACATATACCGGTTACTTTAACCTTCAGTTCTTATTAGTTCTTTACATATACCGGTTACTTTAACCTTCAGTTCTTATTATTTCTTTACATATACCGGTATGCTTTAACCTTCAGTTCTTATTAGTTCTTTACATATACTGGTTACTTTAACCTTCAGTTCTTATTAGTTCTTTACATATACCCGTATGCTTTAACCTTCAGTTCTTATTAGTTCTTTACATATACCGGTATGCTTTAACCTTCAGTTCTTATTAGTTCTTTACATATACCGGTATGCTTTAACCTTCAGTTCTTATTAGTTCTTTACATATACCGGTATGCTTTAACCTTCAGTTCTTATTAGTTCTTTACATATACCGGTATGCTTTAACCTTCAGTTCTTATTAGTTCTTTACATATACCGGTATGCTTAAACCTTCAGTTCTTATTAGTTCTTTGCATATACCGGTTACTTTAACCTTCAGTTCTTATTAGTTCTTTACATATACCGGTATGCTTTAACCTTCAGTTCTTATTAGTTCTTTACATATACCGGTTACTTTAACCTTCAGTTCTTATTAGTTCTTTACATATACCGGTATGCTTTAACCTTCAGTTCTTATTAGTTCTTTACATATACCGGTATGCTTTAACCTTCAGTTCTTATTAGTTCTTTACATATACCGGTTACTTTAACTTTCAGTTCTTATTAGTTCTTTACATATACCGGTATGCTTTAACCTTCAGTTCTTATTAGTTCTTTACATATACCAGTTACTTTAACATACAGTTCTTATTAGTTCTTTACATAAACCGGTATGCTTTAACCTTCAGTTCTTATTAGTTCTTTACATATACCGGTATGCTTTAACCTTCAGTTCTTATGTGTTCTTTACATATACCGGTATGCTTTAACCTTCAGTTCTTATTAGTTCTTTACATATACCGGGATGCTTTAACCTTCAGTTCTTATTAGTTCTTTACATATACCGGTATGCTTTAACCTTCAGTTCTTATTAGTTCTTTACATATACCGGTTACTTTAACCTTCAGTTCTTATTAGTTCTTTACATATACCGGTATGCTTTAACCTTCAGTTCTTATTAGTTCTTTACATATACCGGTTACTTTAACCTTCAGTTCTTATTAGTTCTTTACATATACCGGTATGCTTTAACCTTCAGTTCTTATTAGTTCTTTACATATACCGGTTACTTTAACCTTCAGTTCTTATTAGTTCTTTACATATACCGGTTACTTTAACCTTCAGTTCTTATTATTTCTTTACATATACCGGTATGCTTTAACCTTCAGTTCTTATTAGTTCTTTACATATACTGGTTACTTTAACCTTCAGTTCTTATTAGTTCTTTACATATACCCGTATGCTTTAACCTTCAGTTCTTATTAGTTCTTTACATATACCGGTATGCTTTAACCTTCAGTTCTTATTAGTTCTTTACATATACCCGTATGCTTTAACCTTCAGTTCTTATTAGTTCTTTACATATACCGGGATGCTTTAACCTTCAGTTCTTATTAGTTCTTTACATGTATCCTTTACCATTGATTTCTAATGACGTTCTTAACATGTATGCGTTATACTTTGGTTAAGAAATAATTCTTTCATGCCATGCTCTATGCTCATTTTAACATGGGTAGGCATTATATTTGTTAATATATGAATACCGAGCGTTAGCGAGGTATTAAATGTTTACAAATATAATGCCTACCCATGTTAAAATGAGCATAGAGCATGGCATGTTAGAATTATTTTGATTCTAATAGGAATATTTTGAACTTTTGTTCTTTGAAGCGGAGCTATAGACAGTATAGAGGCCCCTCATGGGGGGGGTCCTAGTAATCACATAATCACCATTTTTTTGCCAATATAATCACATAATCATTTTATTTAAAAATATTTGCTTATCTTTAGTAATCAAATAATCATAAACTAAAAATACAGTCCTAGGTAATCAAATAATCATGAAATATTTGGCTTAATAATCAAATAATCATTAAAAAAACGGCCAAGTAATCACATAATCAAAAACCCCATGAGGGCCCTCAGTATAGTAGACGCTCGAAATGTCGCCATTTTGATTTAAAGATTTTGAACAAAAACGTTATAGAAAAATCAACAGTTTATCAATAAAAAAAAAGAACAGAAACATTTAAACTTACTTTTAGAATGTTTTATTTTTAAATTTCCTAGCGAGCAACACCAACAAAAATGTCCATTTTGATTTCTGACGTTGTTCAAAAATTCATCTGACGTTGCAATTTCAATTGTGACGTCAATCACGTGCAGCCCATGTTCTATTCGAATTAGAACATGGCTTTGTACCCAAAACTAAAGAAGAACGTCATATTAGAATTGTTATTAGTTCGCTACATGTATGCGTTACACTTTGGTTCTTATTAATTCGCTATATGTATGCTTTCCCTTAGGTTCGTTTGAAGTTCGTTACATGTATGATTTACGCTTCAGTTCTTATTACTTCGTTAGATAAAATTGAGAATTGAAATGGGGAATGTGCCAAAGAGACAACAACTATGCGGACCATAGAAAAAAAACAACAGCAGAAAAGAGGGACGAAAGATACCAAAGGGACAGTCAAACTCATAAATCTAAAACAAACTGACAACGCCATGGCTAAAAATGAAAAAGACAAACAGAAAAACAATAGTACACATGACACAACATAGAAAACTAAAGAATAAACAACACGTACCCTACCAAAAACTAGGGGTGATCTCAGGTGCTCCGGAAGGGTAAGCAGATCCTGCTCCACATGCGGCACCCGTCGTGTTGCTTATGTGATTACAAATCCGGTAAATAGTCTAATTCGGTAGGTCAAATTCATGAAAGGGAAGGGGATTGTAGTTACGACGTGAGGAACATATCCGATATCATTTGTGAAATGGTGGTCACCAACAGGTCTTCAATGTAGCGAAAAATTCCCGCACGCGGAGGCGTCCTACAGCTGGCCCCTAAACAAATATATACTAGTTCAGTGATAATGAACGCCATACTAATTTCCAAATTGTACACAAGAAACTAAAATTAAAATAATACAAGACTAACAAAGGCCAGAGGCTCTTGACTTGGGACAGGCGCAAAAATGATGTATGCTTAACTCTTGGTATTTTAAGAAGTTCTTTACATGTTTGCTTTACCCTTAGGTTCCTATTAGTTCTTTAGATGTATGCTTAACTCTTGGTTTTTTATGAAGTTCTTTTCATGTATGCTTTACCCTTTGGTTCTTAAGAAGTTCGATACATGTATACTTCATCCTTCGGTTCTTTTGAAGTTCGTTACATGTATGCTTTACCCTTTGGTTCTTAAGAAGTTCGATACATGTTTGCTTTACCGTTCGGTTCTTTTGAAGTTCGTTACATTTATGCTTTACCATTGGGTTTTTGTGAAGTTCGTTATTTGTAAACTCTACCCTTCGACTCTTATGTTTAGTTCGTTATGCTTTACCTTTCGGTTCTTATGAAGTTCGTTACATGTATGCTCCACCCTCGACTTTATGCAGTTTGTTGTATGTATGCAAGGCGAGGCGAGGCAAATTAAATTTCTAAATTATAAATTTCCCCACCTTATAGCAGCAATATACCCCTGCATATGGGTTATACATATGCCAACTCATTTGCTTGTAGCTGCTTCTCAGACTTTATAAAACGTCATCAGTGTCTGAGTAGAAAGTTGATGAGCCAAGGTAATGTCAAAGAATGTCTGGTCCTTTTTCTAATAAAGTTCATTGGAAGACAACAAGACCTTGTTGATAAAGATTCCATGTCAATATCACAAATAGTACATAATGGTCTTGAGGTATAAATGCTATAATACAAGATTTAATCCAACATTTTCTACATAAGGAAATGCCTGTACCAAGTCAGGAATATTTACAGTTTTTTTTCCATTCGTTTATAGATGTGTTTGAAGAAGAGAAGTAATCTTAAGCAAAAATGTACAGCAAAATAATTTCTACAAATAAGCGAGTCAACACGACGAAAATTGCGAACGGACTCATTTTATGAGTTATTTCCCTTGAGTGATGAATTTGCATTTTTGGCAAAAACTATTGTGGATAGGGAGATACATATATAGGTGGATAGGGAGATGCACAGCTCCTTGGTGTATTTTGCAGTAGGGAAACCTACACTATTCTCAATACCTATTGCTGTAGTATATTTTTATATTTGCTGTGAATACACATATGAACCTTTTTTTTTACATTTGTGTTTGTTTTTCTGCATCAGATACGAGGAGGATTGTTATGTTTTTTAAGCTCACAATCCTAGAGCATCGTCCCTTGGTGTCTGTTGCAGCTAAACAATCATTTATATTTATACATTTCCAGCAAAATATTATAAAATTAAGTGAGAAAAAAAGTTTGCCACATCTCTGGAGTATCAAATCTTAAATACTTTTTTTATTACATCGAGATGACCTTGAGGTCATTCCGATGTATTGCTATCGCCTAAATTTCCATTATGCAAATTAGTTTTGGGTTTTCAACCGATCTATAAAAATCATAGATCCGCGGACATTATCTAGTGCAAAAATAACATTCCTTATCGAATGTTTTAACTTCATTTTCTCAATGGATACTCCAATAATTTTTTTTTTTTAAACACAAATTTATAATATGAAAATGTTTTGTCGTTAGATGATATAAAAAAGTAAAAAAAATCATTGATAATATCTATGCATACGTACCGAAAAATTGTGTTAAAGCTTTGTTTGAAGAATATCTCGAGAATGTTTAGCGACACTCCGACAAGGACCGGTAACTCTGTAATTGTTTTTGCGAGAAACATGAATGGCTTCTCATATTCAATCTTTAAGAAAAAAATTAATTGATCATCCACGCACGAACTTGTCTCAGAAAAAAAGTATATCTCTGTACATTAACCTAAGTTTCAGTTATAGAGATATGATCTTTTTCTGTGACATGTTTCTTTTGACCATCCACAAGAACTTGCGGTCATCCGATGTTCAGTACTTCAGTACTTTGATTTAACATTTAATAGCCTGTATGACTTTATCTCAATAGTTAAAGTTTATTATATGAATGTCATGTAAAACACTGTATGTTGTATCAATTTTATATGTTATGTGTATATGCCCCCCTTGGGACCTAATTTGGAAAATAAAACTTGTCTTATCTTATCTTATCATATATATATATATATATATATATATAAGGAGCGTATCAGTTATTGTATGGGAGGGAGAGCTGGTCATTTTGAAATCAAACATTTAGAATTTTCTTGATCCCCTCATATTATATCACTATTCATATTTAGCTCACCTGGCCCAAACGGCCATCTCTTGGCGTCCGTCGTCCGTCGTCCGTAAACTTTTACAAAAATCTTCTCCCCTAAAACTACTGGGCCAAATTTAACCAAACTTGGCTACAATCATCATTGGGGTATCTTGTTTAAAAATGTGTCCGATGATCCGGCCAACCAACCAAGATGGCCGCCATGGCTAAAAATAGAACAAAGGGGTAAAATTTAGATTTCGGCTAATATCTCTGAAACTAAAGCATTTAGAGCAAATATGGCATGGGTTAAAATTGTTTATCAGGTCAAGATCTATCAGCCCTATAATTTTCATACAAATCAGACAACCCGTTGTTGGGTTGCTGCCCCTGAATTAGTAATTTTAAGAAATTTTTGCAGTTTTTGGTCATTATCTTTAATATTATTTTAGATAAAGATAAACTGTGAACATAAATTATGTATAGCAAAGTTAGATCTACAAATAAGTCAACTTGAACAAAATTTTAAACAATTTTCGTAACTTATGTAAATTTTTGTAAACTTTTACAAAATATTTCCTTTGAAACTACTGACAGTGACGTAGCTATGTAATTTTCAAGTGTACGCCCGAACCTCGGTCAGGGCCTAAAGGCCCTATTGGATTCAAGCCAATGAACCATCTGGTAGTAGATGAGCGGATGCTAAGCCTCCGGAAGTTTTAAAGTTATCGAGAATGACATACCATTCATGTCATTGAAAACTCATATCAATAACAACATTATTTAGATTCAAAATGGTTATTTGTTTATGTTTAATTTTTTCATTGTTTATTTAGAATCATAAATGAACATGAAATGATTAATTTTCAGTTAAGTTGTTCAGGTGCAATATTAAAATGTGTAAATAGAACCCTGGTTCTCGCCTGAAATTTCTCCCCTCGAAAAGTTTATTCATTTATCAGTCCAGTACAGGATTTAAACAAATCAAATATTTTCATTTAATTTCTGCACAAGTTTCATGACAAAATATGGAGGTTTATAAATTTATCGTGTAAATTAACTCGACCACATAGATACCAGGCACAGGCACTCGTCTCAGAAAGAAATCCTATATACCTTAGTTTATATAAAGGTATATAGGAAAAAAAACTCTGAGACGAGTGTCTGTGATACCAGGATGGAATTTTTTACTTGCGCTATGCACGTTTTCCTCCAAGAAAGTTTCATTAACTTTGACCACGGTTTTACATATAATTTATATGTACCAAATTTTAACCTCAGAATGTAAATACTTCAAGAAATTCATTTGATTAATCCAGAAATTACGGGAAAATTCATCATATATAATTTCGTCATGATGCGCTGGATACTCTTTTGACCATAAACAGTTTTTGTCCAGCTATCGTAAAATCATACCACATACTGAACCTACATCTACACAGTTACAATTAAAAAAACATGCAAACAACATTTCGAATCTAAGTACATAAGGAATTGCTTTAAAAAAGGAAAGCGAGTGTAGAAATCACGGTAGATTTAGACTTTGACAGAAAATGAACAAATATATAAATATGTCATTTTTATTCGAAATTACAAGCAATTGAAGAAAGACTTAGAAGGTTGATGTATAGTTAACCATTCTTTTAATAATATCTAGATGAAAATATTTTGTTTAACCAAATCCAAGTGTACGCCCGGGCGTGCATGACTGAGCCAAGTTCATTATAGATAGATTATTAGAGATAATGATAAACAGCAAGAATGTTCAGTAAATAAAGATTGACAAACACATCATCATCACAAAAACATAATTTTGTCATGAATTATATTCTCATCTATGACCATCTATTATGTATGTCCTTAATGTTTAGTATGAACATAGACCAATGTGAGCGACACAGGCTCTTTAGCGCCTCTGGTTATTTTATCCCATTCTTAACTTGAACACTCTTTTTTTAATGTAATCCCCCCGGCTCTTTCAAACATTCCAAAATTTGAAAATGCAAAACACTTAACATTTAAACACACATTAGTGATATGTACTAGGATCGGTATACTTGAGATCTAGAGATAAAATTGCCCCCCCCCCCCAAAAAAAAAAAACCCTTCGAAATTATGAAAAAAAAATGAACAACACACTGCCACGTTAACAAAGATAGTCCATAAATCAATGGCAAGGAATATGTGCTGTAGTAAAAATCAGTGGGTGTTTGGCAGTCCGGCAACCGGCGATGCTTCATCAGTTCAGTTCAGTTTCTTGTATATTCCTCCATTAATTGTGGAGCACTACCCAAAGGGTATAGTTTTAACAACTATGTACACCTTAAAAAATAAGAAAACAAATAATTGTATACAGATGACTGAATTTGGTTATAATAATCACTAAATGATAAATATCATAATTAATTCAATGGATTGTCATCATAAAGTTTTAAAAGATATATAATAATTCATATGTGCTGGGTTGTAAGAAAATTTTAAGAGACAACTGCATATATTTACAAATAAGAATTAAAATGGTCTCAAATTAAAATTACTTATAATTATTAGTTAAGAGTGCTATAAATACATCAGGAACTATAATGAAAATTATATTTTATAAGACTTATGTAAAATGGTAGGGGTTTGGAAAAATTTGAGCTAATATATATACATAAATTTTCTTCACATTTTATTTTACTATATGGGGATCTTGTCATTATTCTTTAAATTATAACTGATATCTTACAATTTTAAAAAGAGAAGATTTATTTTAAATACATGTACTTATAAGTCATAAAATAGTAAGATGATATACTATTAGTAATGAACTGTTTTATTTTAAAAAGTTTGCTTATACTGTACTTGTGATCAAGTTTTTTATCCTTTTTGTGCGCAGCAAGTGCATCTCATAACACATATTTCTAGCCAGAGTTTCAATGCTTTCATACACAGTTGAGTAACAGTTTATGTCTTTGCTAGTACAGTCCATTATGAGCTGCAGTAAATTCCCTTGTTGTATGATCTTCTTGTATGTTGAGGTATCAATTTCATCCATTGTCAGTTCAATTTTTGAGCAGTATTTAGATCTTATTTGCTCTAATTCTTTGCAGTGTAGAATAAAATGTTCTAGATCTTCATTTCCCTGTTCACAGATTGTACACATCGGGTTAACTTTCGGATCGAACTTAGCTCTTTTGGCTTGGAATATGTACGTATGAGTACTTATTCTTGCTTTTATTTCTCCTGCCTTTACATCTTTACTATTGTTTTTTACACTTTTCCATATATTGTGAGCTTCATTTAATGGATTGTTCTGTATCTCTATGTATTTAAGTGATGTTTTTTCCATTTTTTCATTATGACATTCATTTTTCCAGTATTCCTTGATCTTTATTCCTACTAGTCTTTTCCATTCGATTTTATTCAGTGGATTTTCTATGTAGTAGCTGCTAGATTTCAAATTGTATTTTGATAGAGTTTTTTTCTACTCTGTTGATAAAGTCTTTTCCTCTTAGGTCTGAAAATGCTATTTGTCGGCGCAGAATTTCACATTCTATGGTTCCTGAATTTCGAACAATATTCATGAAGAAGGTAAGTACATTTTTGTCTAATGTGATGGCAATAGGTTCTGCTCCTACCAAGGTATAGACAGCCATATTTGCTGTATTATTTGGAAGCCCTTGAATTTGTCGGAGGATTTTTCTCTCTGCCAGTTCTAGCATATCCTTTTCTTTTGCAAGTAGGTTCATCACCTCAAGTCCGTATATGCTTCTTGGTACTGCATATGTTCTCCATAGCTTGTATGCGACCATTGGTGAGAATCCCCTTCTGACATGTAACCCAGCTCCAAGAAGGCTGTATATTGTTGCCCTATCGGTTCTTATTCTTTCTGAGATATTTGCACGGTTTTGCTCGTTTCTTTTGATACCTAGATGTTTGGTTTCATTGGTTATATTGATGTCATTGTCTTCAAATTGCAATGTTGATATGTTTGAGCCTTTTGCATTGTATAGAACAGCTTCAGATTTAGTTGGATTGATTTTGACTAGATCTCTGCTTGTATGGTGTTGCACTATGTCTAATATTCCTTGCGCATCTGCAGTACTATTTGCCAGAACAGCAATGTCATCGGCACATGTTGGCGCAGGGACTTGTATATCACCAATACATGCTCCAAGTCACATTATTCCTTCGTGTTATGTCTTGAGTTTTTTTTTAAAATTTTATTGAGTGCATTTAGTAGTATTCATCTGGGACTATTACACTAAGTATTATTATAATTATCATTATTCTTAGTATAATTGTCCGAGTTTTCATATACTTGTCAAATTTACAAATGAGGTGCTCCTATTTTAGAGGATCATTATTATAAGAATAAAAGAATCAAACCTAAAAAACTGTTCGGCTAAGGGGAAATAACTCGAAGTCGAACACGTGGGTAAACAAAACAACATTTTTAAAAAGGTAAAAAATAGACGATAACTGTAAAAGTACCATAACATTATAGCATAACAAGCAGAAAATTATGGTAAAATAGAATGGCAGACAGTGGCATAAGACATTTGTTTGATGAGTTGAATCTGACGGAAAAGACAGCTTTTTCTCTGGAGAAAACTAAAGATGACTACATATTAGATATCACTGTACAGGAAAGGTATAATTTTGGCATATAAATATATATACAGCATGTTTTTATATTCATCATGTTCATAGGGAGTACAATGTTTTCCTATTTATTGTACTTAAAATAACAAATTGTCTACTTAACGTCATAAAATAATAGCCTCATACAGAGAGACCACCATTTGTTCACCAGGTGTTTTTTTTTCAAGTTATTCTATCAATTGCATTTATATCACATGAACCACTTCCAAGTTTAATCATTGGAGTGTTGATTCCCTCACTTGAATAATATCAGTGTCACTGTTAGAATTCTTCATACAAATTGTTAAATGATCAAGGCTATAGACAGATAATGAGAGTAGGAACATAAACATGATAAAAATAGCTACTAGATTTGTCCATAAGATCTAGATACTCAGCTTCTGCTATGAAAGGACAATTTCAGATGCCCACAGCCAATCTTTCTTTCACCACGTTGGTCAACACAGTTGAGGGATTCAGAGGTGCCTTGAAACACAGGACTCAGGAGTTTAAAATCTTACTCTTTATAGCAATAATGGTGTATTATATGTCAAACTCTGCTATCACGTACAGTAGAGCTTCTCTCGAGAACTGTAAAATATTGCAAACCTGTTTACTGTAAATAGCCAAAACTTTCTATATTTGCTCGCACACTGCCCGACTGGGTAAGTATTTTGCTTGAAACCAATAGACCACTTTCGAGTTCATCCGTCACCGGAAAAAACTCGTCAATTATACGCGCTTTTATCACCGTCATTTGTGCGTTTTGGGGCGTCGTCACTTCCCTTCCAATGTTGAGCGAGTGGTTGGAAAACTATAATTCTATATTATACGAATTATTCGGCAAATTGAATTCTCAAAATTAACAATCAACACTGCTGTCATTAGGGAATTGTCAGTAAGTACCTACAGAGCAACCATTATTTCTAGTTTATCCTGCACAAAGACGATCACTAAGACGCTTGATGAACGTAAATAGTGCAGGGATACAGGCGACCCCCTCTATCTGGTAAATGACGTCATAAAGGCGTGCATAATTGACGAGTTTTTGCCGGTGACGGATGAACTCGAAAGTGGTCTATTACAATAAAATTTACTTTAAAGATAAAAGAACTGATGTCTTCTGTTGAATTCTGTGTCAGGAAGAATTTTTGATTGGGTTGCTCAATTATTATCTGACCCACCTTATCAAAGCCAAGAAAAGAAGACTTGAAAAATTTAGACAAATTACGTGCCTTTAATCAGTGATTTAATCATGGACAGAAACTTGCAGTATATCCAAAACTTGTAAGCACTGAAGAGTAGACACATTTGTCATTTAGAAAATATTGAAACTGTAGTATGTTTTACCGTATGTTTTCAGAAGTAACACATTAGCAGCCACAAGCAGTAATAAGTTTATAAGATTGTTTTCCTACAGTAACTTAGCTACCAAAGGATGTATTGAAGGTACGATATCAATAAGAATTTCTTTCTTGGGACAAGCACGAGTGAAGCAAGATTTTACTGTTCATTAGATGATACATTTAAAAGGCTGATCTTAAATTATGATGCAGTTTTCTTTATTTGAACAGATACAGAATAGTTTAAATAGTTTGTACATGTACACGAGTTGCATTATATGAATATAAAAAAGAAGATGTGGTATGATTGCCAATGAGACAACTATCCACAAAAGACCAAAATGACACAGACATTAACAACTATAGGTCACAGTATGGCCTTCAACAATGAGCAAAGCCCATACCGCATAGTCAGCTATAATAGGCCCCGATAAGACAATGTAAAACAATTCAAACGAGAAAACTAACGGCCTTATTTATGTAAAAAAAATAAACGAAAAAAAAATATGTAACACATAAACAAACAACAACCACTGAATTACAGGCTCCTGACTTGGGACAGACACATACATAAATAATGTGGCGGGGTTAAACATGTTAGCGGGATCCCAACCCTCCCCTAACCTAGGACAGTGGTTACATAACAGTACTACATAAGAACGAACTATAAAAATCAGTTGAAAAAGGCTTTACTCATCAGATGGACAAAAAAACAATGAAGACTCTTTTGTAGGTCACAGTGGCCAAATTACTGGTGTGAAGTTTGCCAATACAGAGAGTGATATTTTGTTTTCATCATCTGAAGATAAAACTATTAAGTAAGTAAATCCACTTCATTTCAACTGTTGTGGAAAGTTGTCTCATTGGCAATCAGGCCACAACTCTTTACTTTTATTTTGAGACATAGTCTAAAAATGTATCAACGAGTTGAAGATCATATATATATTTGGTCAATAGTAAACACTGGGTAAATTTCAAATCTTAAAGCCAGGCTTTGTGGAAATGAAATGTTCCATAAAACATTTTAGCTGCAGTTTGATAGCAAACATGAGATGAGCTGCTTATAAAGGCAAGATTATAAACTATAAGATGTTCGTGGAAAGCAAGTTTAAACTATATAGTATCACAGAAAAATACCTTTAATGGGGAATTGGATTAAATAATTTGTGCCAATAGTATAAAATGAGTGCCAGTGGGTGTCTGTTTCTATGAGAATACTGTAGAAAAATCTAATTGAGAACTGCTTGCACAGTGAAAAAGAAAGATTTTACTTAGATCTGCTTCTGTTAAATATAAGCATCTGATTTCTAGGTTTAGTTACTAAGCTGCTGGTCTGCCAATCAGTATGACCACCAGCTGACCTACAGGGACTTAGCATTATATTTGAGTATGTATTAAGTAAGAATAATAGTATCCTTTTGAGAAGATCTACACAAGTTACAACTAAAAATGTATAAAGAGTTGCTGATGAGGTACTGATTAGTTGCAGTGTTGTGAAAAATAATATTCTTTTCTTTTAAATTTTATTTATTTTGCAGATGCTGGGACATAAGAACAGATCTTAAAAAACCAGTTTCTGTATTTGAAGGTAATATTGAATAGTAGTCATAGGATGATATTATACAATATGTGTACCCTCATACATGCTACAGATGTACATTTATAATTAAATCAAATCAAGGAAGCCTTATCCTATCCTTAGTGTTAAAGTACAAAGTAGAGTAAGATCTAATGTTAAATATGTTAGGTGGATTGTACCCACTCGGCACTCAGGTTACCTCCACAAATGTTAAATCTGTTGTTCTTAACACTGAGGCAATTGGCCTCCGCCACAATGTAGTTTAGAGTGCTGAATGTGATGCTAAATATATGTCTCTTGGTACCTAAATGATCAAGAATCTTATTTTAATTAATTGAACATGTTAAATGTGTCATACCACATCTTCTTATTTATACAAATAGATATCTTAATTTTTTTGTGCTGAAATATTAAAATACTTCCTATTTTTTTACAAAATATTGAATTGAAAAGGTTGTCATGCATTCTCTCCCACTAAGTGGAGCTGTAAAGAGGGAGATCTTCCATTTTGTAACTCATGAAGAACTTTGAATGTATTTTCAGGTTACGAAGAATCTAATAACATATTTACAAGTTTTGATGTAAGCTGCAATGACAGAGTTATATGTGCTGGCTGTGCTCAGAATAAAAAGTCAGAAGATGTACATTTAATGTTTTGGTAAGTTATACCTTCTTATAGCAAAGGTTGGACTAGTAACTGCTCAACTCTATTTTCCTTCTGTCCTCCAGAGACGGAAATTTTTTTGTAAATGAAATCATACCTTCGCTGAAAACTTTAAAATTTGCTGGGATAAGATTGAATTTTATTCGCGAAAGAATGATATTGCCTTATAAAACCCCTTTATATCTTTCTAAATAAGAAAAGCTCGCTGCGATAAAGCCTTTCTGTGCTAATGTGGCGTAAAGCAAACAACAATCAATCAATCAATAAGAAAAGTAACTTATTTTTTTACTTAATAAATATACATGCATTAAACTCTCAGAATTCTTTTCAAATTCTATATTTAGTATTTTAATGCCCAGTGTCTATCTACTTTGAATTTTGAATTGATTGACAACATAGTTTTGTTTGACCTTTGTAGGGATAGAAGAGGTAAAGAGTTGTTAGGGTGTTACAGTGATTCACATCAAGATGACATTACACAGGTATACATAGACATATTTACATTTAGGGAAAACTGGTATGTTGTTTCTGGTTAGTCAGCAATGTTTCAACCTCTTCTCTGCCTGTGTTTTGTTGATACAAATATATTGCAATGAGATGGACATTCTGAAATGGTAGAACATGATTTTTATGCCCCATCTATCTTTATACGACCTCAAAAATATTTTTGGTATCAAATAATGGTATGATGTCATATGCATCGTCTGCATCGTCGTTGTCTGCATCGTCGTCATCCGTAGACACATTTAGTTTCCAGACAAAAACTTTAGTTTAAATCAATGGATCTCTATGAGATTTAAGAAGAAGGTTCAATACCACAAAAGGAAGGTTGGGATTGATTTAGGGGATGATGGTCTCAACCGTTTAGAATAATAATTTGTGTATAAGTATTTCAATTGCTCTGAAATTGTACCACAATGTTTAATACCACAAGTAGAAGGTTTGGATGCATTTTTGGGGTTATAGTGCCAACAGTTTAGGAATTAAGGACCAAAAGGGGCAAAAAACAAGCATTTTTATAGTTTCTGGAAAATAACTTGTGTGTAGATTTATGGATCTCTCTGACATTGTACCACAAGGTTCCATATCACAAAAGAAAGGATGGGATTGAGTTTGGTGTAATTGCCAAATTTATGCAGGATTAAGGGGCCAAAAAATGGCAAAAACAAGCATTTTTCTAGTTTCGAGACAATAACTAGTGTTTAAGCGTGTGGATATCTCTGAAATTGTACTACAAGGTTCCATACTACAAAGGAAAGGCTTGGGTTCATTGTGGGGGTAATTGCTCCAAGGGGGGATTCAAAAGTTTGTGGGGTTCAAATTTTTGAAAATTTTCAAGAAAAATCTTTTATTGCACAGTATTGCGCAATAGATTTGTAAGATCTTGACATTTATTTTGTGTCAGAAACCTACACTATGTCAAAAATTTGATCACAATCCAAATTCAGACAGTTTCAAGCTTGATTATTGTGTCTAGATTTGCCCCAACTGTTCAGGGTTCAACATCTGCTGTCGTATCAGGCTGTGCTCAGCGAAGCAATTTATTTAGTTTGTGCTGACATTTTGTATGATTATGATATTTAATACTTCTTGATAATGTTGATAATTGACATAACAATAATGGATTGTTCTTATTGTTTTAGGTATGTTTCCATCCGACAGAACCAGACACTTTATCAACAGGATCAACCGATGGTTTGGTATGTGTTTTTGATATCAGTCAACCAACAGAAGATGATGCCATAGTTCTTACACTTAATTCAGAATCATCTGTGGTTAGTATTTGTATATCAGCTGTTAAGTTATTTTGGTTTGCATAAAAATGAGATATGTTTTAGTACTGCTTTCAAATGCAGTAAATATATTCTGTAGAAAAAAACCTAGAAGATGTGGTATAATTACCAATGAAACAAGTTACTATCAGAGACCAAACGACCTATAGTGAAGTTATCAACTATAGATCACTATATGACTTTCAACAATTTGGAAAACCCATACCATTAAGCAAGCTATAAAATGCCCCAATATGACAAAATGTAAGACAATGCAAAAGAAAAATGTCCAGAATTACGTACATAGCAATAAACAAAAAACAAATATCTGATGCTGCTCTATCCTATCCCGTGGGTGACAATTAGTACAACCGGTTGAATCCAACATGCATTGAAAAAAGCATGAAGTTTTCCAATCACATATTTATTGGATTTCAGGTGTTTGCAAAGGCTTTTCTGTGCAATTACTTCAAAACATCACATAAATCATTATGAAAACTACTGTGCATATCAAAATATACATAATAATACGAAAATAACACAACTTACAGTGTGGTGGACATTTATATGACAAAAATTAATCCAAAGTTCTCAAGCGAGCATACACGAGTTGTGTTGATAAAGGGAGATAATCACATAAAAGGTATGTATGGAAAGCATGTAAAAATGTTCCAGAACAGACATAGCAGACAACCACTGAATTACAGGTTTACGTCTGTAGAAGTCAATTTCAAAAAGACCATCAAAGTGATCTTATATTATTATTATTATAATTAAGCCACTCATATTATCTTTAATCTTTATTGTTTAATTATTTACAACTGGTAACTCAAAAAAACCTGTGTGGCATGAAACCTCTTTTGAAGAAAGAATTGCTTTTCAGTTGTGTAATTTTTTTTTATAGAATTAACAATAATGAAAAATTATATGTATCAAATCTCTTACTCATAGTTCTTAATTTGTGGATAGTCACCAAGTTGCATTATTGGTTTCAATAAAAATTTAACAAAAAATTGAATTTACAGTCCATTTTATTGTATTTCTGCAACTTTCAAATTTGTTTTTTTTTGTTTATTGCTACAGGATAAAATTGGTTGGCATGGTAACAATTTATATTGTGTGACACATATAGATACATTTTACTTGTGGGACACAAAAAAGGTAAATATATGTTCTTTTATTTTTATACATGTATTAGGGCCCACCTATGTACAAGAAGTTGTAATTTTTATACATGTATTAGGGCCCACCTATGTACAAGAAGTTGTAATTTTTATACATGTATTAGGGCCCACCTATGTACAAGAAGTTGTAATTTTTATACATGTATTAGGGCCCACCTATGTACAAGAAATTGTAATTTTTTCACAAATTGAATTTTTAATCCCTTTTCTTGTTTTTATGTCTGATTGATAGCTGTTTGCTGAACATCTTTTTGTTACTTACTGGAGTTGGGGTTATAACCCAAAATGACATCTTGCTAAAACATGTCTTATACAAAGATGTTAATGTTTTATCACATTTTATCATACATTTAGTAGTAAATACAGTAGTTTTGAATATTTGATAAATAGCCTGCTGTTTAATCCATCTTTTCATATTTCTGACAAACGAAATGCAGCTTTAAGAAAGAACTCAATGAAATACCATACAAAACACCAAAAAAAAATAGAATAAACAAAATATCTAAAAAACAACAGCATGCAAATTGTAAGGTAACCCAGGTATCACCCTCGACCAATATCATCCCTCGTGCCTAAAGGCCCTCTGGCTGATATTGGTATCTAGGGATGATATGGCATATGATACGGATTTTTCCATGTATTATTCTCTATATATCCCACTTATGGAGGGGGTTGTATACTGTAATTGTCCCTGTCTGTATCCATCCCTCAGTCTCTGTTTATGCCCAGTTTCTATTTCAAAAAATTATTTGATCTAGAACTTCATAATACAGTCAAACTTTTTATAAAGGTCACCTAAATGTACTTTTATGTCCTCATCTTCTTCAGTTTATTTTTTTCTGCTTGTCTATCACTTGGTTAGGTTACTTTTGATATATTTTTATAAAAATTTATAATATTGAAGTATTGTTATTATCTTATCCTTGTAATAACATTGTGGGAGTTGGTATTTTAATTAGTAACATGTGTGTTCCTATTTCAGGAGGAAGATTTATTAGTACTAACAGACATCAAAGAAAAAGACAACCTGCAGGTAGAGTGAAAGTTTTTATTAAAATAATACCCCATAACTACCCCATAGCTATAGTATTACCTTTGATTTGATACAAGTGGGCCTTTATCTTTATGATACAATACCATGTTGTGAATAGGTAATAAAATACAGCCTTTCTAGAATAAACACCAACTTTCCTTCTGATCAAACCAAATGACCACTGTTGTTATTAGTTTGGGTATAATAGTCTTCAAATAGTTATCTGTCAGAAATATAGCAATAAAGACCAGCAAGTTGTTCAAAATGGCCATCACACTAAGGAACTTATGTTTTATTCTAAGGGAAATAATGCAGTGTTGTTTTCAAAACCTATATTCTGAAATCGTTGTAGTTTGGAACAAACATGGCCACAATAATCTTAAGGGTGGTGTATTATTAAAAGAGGAGTAAGTTTAGTAAAAGTTGACAAGACCATCTGAATTGAAACAAAATGTATGTCTAGAAAACATTTAGTGCAGTCTTCAACAAACTAAACATTCAATTCAGATATGTAAGTTTTTATAACAAACATTATTATTATTAAAAGATCTTTTTTGTCAAAGTATTTCTTCAGGCCCTTATAGCAAGTTAAAATTATCCAATTTTCATTTAATTTTTCGTTGACATTCAAAATTTGTCCTATTTGTGTGTACATGAAAAGACTGCTTCAACAAATTTTCTGAAATCTAGGTAACCCTTTGGTTTTGAATAGTTTACACATGAAATCTAGGTAACCCTTTGGTTTAGAATAGTTTACACCTTTATCTAGGTAACCCTTCGGTTTAGAATAGTTTACACCTGAAATCTAGATAACCCTTTGGTTTAGAATAGTTAACACCTGAAATTTAGGTAACCCTTTGGTTTAGAATAGTTTACACGTGAACTCTAGGTAACCCTTTGGTTTAGAATAGTTTACACCTTTATCTAGGTAACCCTTTGGTTTAGAATAGTTTACACCTTTATCTAGGTAACCTTTTGGTTTAGAACAGTTTACACCTGAAATCTAGGTAACCCTTTGGTTTAGAACAGTTTACACCTGAAATCTAGGTAACCCTTTGGTTTAGAATAGTTTACACCTGAAATCTAGGTAACCCTTTGGTTTAGAACAGTTTACACCTGAAATCTAGGTAACCCTTTGGTTTAGAACAGTTTACACCTGAAATCTAGGTAACCCTTTGGTTTAGAATAGTTTACACCTGAAATCTAGGTAACCCTTTGGTTTAGTTTACACCTGAAATCTAGGTAACCCTTTGGTTTAGAACAGTTTACACCTGAAATCTAGGTAACCCTTTGGTTTAGAACAGTTTACACCTGAAATCTAGGTAACCCTTTGGTTTAGAATAGTTTACACCTGAAATCTAGGTAACCCTTTGGTTTAGAACAGTTTACACTTGAAATCTAGGTAACCCTTTGGTTTAGAACAGTTTACACCTGAAATCTGGGTAACCCTTTGGTTTAGAACAGTTTACACCTGAAATCTAGGTAACCCTTTGGTTTAGAACAGTTTACACCTGAAATCTAGGTAACCCTTTGGTTTAGAAGTTAGAAGTTAGAACACTTTACACCTGAAATCTAGGTTACCCTTTGGTTTAGAACAGTTTACACCTGAAATCTAGGTAACCCTTTGGTTTAGAATAGTTTACACCTGAAATCTAGGTAACCCTTTGGTTTAGTTTACACCTGAAATTTAGGTAACCCTTTGGTTTAGAATAGTTTACACCTGAAATCTAGGTAACCCTTTGGTTTAGAACAGTTTACACCTGAAATCTAGGTAACCCTTTGGTTTAGAACAGTTTACACCTGAAATCTAGGTAACCCTTTGGTTTAGAACAGTTTACACTTGAAATCTAGGTAACCCTTTGGTTTAGAACAGTTTACACCTGAAATCTAGGTAACCCTTTGGTTTAGAACAGTTTACACTTGAAATCTAGGTAACCCTTTGGTTTAGAACAGTTTACACCTGAAATCTAGGTAACCCTTTGGTTTAGAACAGTTTACACCTGAAATCTAGGTAACCCTTTGGTTTAGAAGTTAGAAGTTAGAACACTTTACACCTGAAATCTAGGTAACCCTTTGGTTTAGAACAGTTTACACCTGAAATCTAGTTTATCTTTGGTTTAGAAAAGTTTACACCTGAAATCTAGGTAACCCTTTGGTTTAGAACAGTTTACACCTGAAATCTAGGTAACCCTTTGGTTTAGAATAGTTTACACCTGAAATCTAGGTAACCCTTTGGTTTAGTTTACACCTGAAATTTAGGTAACCCTTTGGTTTAGAATAGTTTACACCTGAAATCTAGGTAACCCTTTGGTTTAGAACAGTTTACACCTGAAATCTAGGTAACCCTTTGGTTTAGAATAGTTTACACCTGAAATCTAGGTAACCCTTTGGTTTAGAACAGTTTACACTTGAAATCTAGGTAACCCTTTGGTTTAGAATAGTTTACACCTGAAATCTAGGTAACCCTTTGGTTTAGAACAGTTTACACTTGAAATCTAGGTAACCCTTTGGTTTAGAACAGTTTACACCTGAAATCTAGGTAACCCTTTGGTTTAGAACAGTTTACACCTGAAATCTAGGTAACCCTTTGGTTTAGAACAGTTTACACCTGAAATCTAGGTAACCCTTTGGTTTAGAACAGTTTACACCTGAAATCTAGTTTATCTTTGGTTTAGAAAAGTTTACACCTGAAATCTAGGTAACCCTTTGGTTTAGAACAGTTTACACCTGAAATCTAGGTAACCCTTTGGTTTAGAATAGTTTACACCTGAAATCTAGGTAACCCTTTGGTTTAGTTTACACCTGAAATTTAGGTAACCCTTTGGTTTAGAATAGTTTACACCTGAAATCTAGGTAACCCTTTGGTTTAGAACAGTTTACACCTAAAATCTAGGTAACCCTTTCAGGGCCGTAACTACATTGAGGCAAATGAGGCAAATGCCTCATGTAAAAAATAAAAAAAAAAAAATGAAACAAAAGATTGTTTTCAATAAAGGAGTATTGGGACATAATCGTACACAAAGTCAATATATAGAAACAATACAAATAATCAATGGTCAAAGTTTGTGTTCCTGCTCTTCATCTTGATACTTGCCGGATGGTAATAATAATTATGAGAATTACGATTTTTGCTTTATCCTACATATCGGTCTTTTAATGTTGTCTCTAATACCTAAAAGTCTTAAACTACAATGAATCTTTGTTTTTGCTTTGGGACCTGATTGTCGAAAAAAATATCTAAAAATTAATTAAGCTGTTTCAATGCAAGAAAGAGTCTGGGAAATGCTCAGAATGCACGATTTTGCGTTATTTTTCTCAGAGCTTCTAGGGGCCTTAAGCTGCCCCCAGACCCCTCGCCTAAAATTTTCGCCTTGTTCCGCTCGGCGAATATATTTTGCCTCACTTTTAAAAGAGGCTAGTTACGGCCCTGCCTTTGGTTTAGTTTACACATGAAATCTAGGTAACCCTTTGGTTTAGAACACCTTTTATCATACTTAATAGTCTTTCTTAAAAGTGAAAAATATTATATCTATATTTCTTTTGATTCAATGAAGAGTTGCAATTTCAATCTAGTTCAACTGAAATAGTGATCCATGTTAAATATCATTGATCAACAGTTACAAAATATTGATGAAGGGGAGGTAACTCCACCATTCCTAAATTATTGTAAATACTCTGACATAAAAATAAAATATCTAGTATATCACTTTGTCATGGACCTATAATATGGATGATAAAAAAGGAAATTACATGTTAGTCTATTTTTGTTTTGCTTTGTAAGCATATTTTAAATAAAAAATCTTTATTAAGTTTCTTGTTTCGTGAGAAATTCAACGCCTTATTTAAATTTAGAATGCAATCAAAAGAGAATTAACAATAAAATGTCAGTAAAATGGATGAAAGATATATAAAAAGTGTTTACATTAACATCATTTTATGTTATATCATGTTATGTTGTATTCCTGAAAGATAACAGTGGTATATCATTACACATCAAAAACACCATTTTTTTAGGACTTGCAAAATAGCACACTGTAAATTTCTCACCAACTTGAATTTAAGTGTAATTTATTTAAATTTTCAAAATATTAGATTGGAAAATACATGTATTATGAATTTCAAGTAACTGTCCTTTCTTCAATACCTATCTACAACAAATTTGCAAAAGGGATTATTGTATTACGACATTAAGTCAATCTGTTCTAGATAGTTAACTCTCTGGTTTGTGATATAGAGCTTCAGTTGTGCCATTAGATTTCATCAGATCTGCACACTACTTGGTCATGAAATAAACAAAAACTTGAATTAAATTAATGGACAGTGGTAATAATCACAGTACATATAACATGTAAAAACTTTGGAGAAAAAAATGTGGGTGGTGTTTTTTCTCTCTCTATAATCATCAGGTTAGATCAATAAAGTTCATAATTCTTTTTCAAATTCAAGATATGAGGTTACAGGTCAAATTAACAAATATGTTCTTATAGACAATTTAGTAGAAAAAATACCATTGAAAATGCTTGAGTTATTTTAAACCTATTTAATTGTTTAATAGAATAAGAAAGATGACAATGGATGAGATACAACATGTTTCAGATTTTCAAGGTCATATTTATTATTCATTATATTACATAACATATAAAACAGAGCTAATGACACTGGAATGTGTGAAATAAAGAGAAAAATTACTTCATGGTGTGATAAAATTTGTCGTTCAGTTCACATGGCACTTTGATCATTACATATTCATATCAAAACAATAAACAAGTTAAATGTCATGTTCTCAACTCATTTAAAAAATAGTAGTCTTTATATAAAGTTAGAAGTCTAAAGAGGAACCAGAATTTTTACTAAATTAAGCCGGTGTCAAATTGACATGGAGCATAAATCATTTTGATTAATAACTTATTTAAACATATTTTTAAATCATAAAAAGTCCAAATTAAATCATTTACAGTGCATTGGCTGTATCAGCATTTTGTGTGTATTTGGGTTTTGATGCTATCTAATTAACTATCTAGGTGACATCCAAAGACTGCCAATGGTCATATTCCCCAATATAAACATAAATATAGATAAAAATAGATAGTAAACTTGTGCAATCGGATTAGTATAGGTCTGTTTGGTTTCATATTATAGGTTTAGAATATATGTTAATCAAATTGTTTACCCTTTGTTTGACTTTCAATGTTTACAGTCTTTTCCTTTTAATAAATGAACAGGTCTAATTCATGTATAATCCATCTCTAGTGAATAGGATAGAGGGAACTCAGATGAATGTGATTCAATGTGTGAGAAGTGTGTACAAACCTAAAACAATGTAAAAGGCATGATTTCATAAACAGTCAGGGTTGCAATTATAGCAAAAGATTCATCTTTAAACTGGCCTTGTACAAGAACAAAACTGTTGATTCCCACAGCATAAATCAGATTAATTTTATTTCTTTTTATTTAAATATTTTATTCCAATGCACTTAGGAAATATGAGAAACTTTATAGATTGTTTGAAAATATTTTGTCACAATGTAGTAGTCAGCACTTCTGTGTTGACTTGAGTTATCATTAATATGTTCATAATTATAAATTAACTGTTAACAACATTTAGAAATTTTGAAATACTAAGGCTTTTCTACCTCAGGAATAGATTACCTAAGCTGTATTTGGCAAAATTTTTAGGAATGTTTGGTCTTCAATGCTCAACTTCGTACTTTTTTGGCCTTTTTCACATTTTTTTATTCGAGCGTCACTGATGAGTCTTTTGTAGATGAAACGCGCGTCTGGCGTAAATATGAAATTTTAATCCTGGTATCTATGATGAGTTTATTTATATTGATAATACTTTTTCCAAAAATGATTTCAAATATATAGATCCTCATACTTGTTTACAATCTCCGGCGCAGAGATCATATCCGTTCCGTTCAATACTTTGTAACACTACACTCAGTATTATATGACCATTATGAAAAAAATAATTTGAATATTTGGTATTGTTCATATCTGTCAATTATATTTTTTCAGCATCTACCTTGTTTCAAGGTACTTTAAACCACAAAAAGAAGAATAAATGCTAAATTATTTTTTATTAATTTCTTGATTCTTGACCTTGAAATGTTGAAAAATCTAATTCATGGTCAACTAATGAATTATGAAATCTAGGTTGTAGCTTGATAAAAAATTTGAAAACAACTTTTACTCTAAAGACAACTAAAATAAGAATCAATACATTCTGTTGACTAGAAGCGGTAAAGTTATAATTTTGTATCAATTTTTATTGACATCTCTGCCTTTTTCTCAGAGTTATCTCCCATTTCAATGCAAATCTCCATAGGAATTTTAAAATCTTTTTTTTAGTTATCCTCAAGTAAGATTTTGTTGGACTTTTTTCTGTGTATATTTGGAGTATAATGCTAAAGATTAAAATTTAAAAATCTTCTGTTGCAACTAAAGGTTAGGGTCAAATTTATGCTAGATTGACTGGATTATCACAGTTCTGATCAAAAATGGTAATATACTCCAATGTTACCTTAATATATCACTTATCAAATAAGGCGTTAAATATTTGCAAGTAATCAGCTGTAGGTTTATGTTCCATTTAGATGATATTCACATTGTTTAATGCTATTTTAGCTGTAAATTTATAAGAAATGGAAATACTTTATGCATCAAATCCAAATTATAAATAAGTCAGGACTAACTAATGGTCATAGTATCATTTTCCTTGGTCTTTATTGGAATCAATTGGTTGTCAAAATATATACATACAAAACAGGATAATATTTGTAAAGTAGTTCCAGTCAACTACGTAAATATTAAATTAAAAGTTTAAGTAAGTTAGAAAGCCAACTTCATTAAATTGGTTATAATCACGACATTTTACATTATTGGAAATTATATTTAATTTGAATATACTTGAAGTGTGTAACCAATAAACTAAGTTACAAAGGAAAAATAAATAAACTTTGAATATATTTGTCAATCTGAAATTTGAATGTGATTTTTGTCCTTCATTAAACGTGTAGATAAGGAGTTATTGAACACAGCTGGCATGTTCTTTGTCTCCCCGCCATTTAAACTCTTGTCCTTGGTGGTAGGTATGCCATAGTAAGTCGGTCAGTATTTATCTTGCATGACTAATTATTATACAAACTAATCAATAGGTAGAGAAGATACTTGTGAAAGATTTAAATTTGACCTTTAAAAGTTCAATTGAACTTCCATTAAATATAACAGAATTAAAGTATATGTAAATTAAAAATTAGTTAGGTTTAAATATGATTATATATCTAGTATGCTTGCACTGATAAGATGATACAGGCATATAATTAAACAAATGGGAAAATGAATTTAAAAGTAAAACTTTTTTAAGAGTGGTTGTGGAATAACTGATATCTTGAATACTTGGAAATATATATATATATATAAAAAATGAACAACCTTTTTATTGTGTCATTTAGGCCTAAAAAATATTGTTTGTTTCCCCAATCCCGACCCTGCCAATCCAGGTGTGCGTAGGTAGGTAGGGAAATAATTTTATTTTTCCAAAAAGCTTGAACATTATCGAACGATCGGGTAAGCCTGAAAATCCAAAATAAATAAAATAATAGTTGACTTAGTTTTGACAATAAAATTTTATGAGTAGCACCAATTTTGCAGGGTCGGTCAGGATTGGGGAAACAAACAATATTTTATTTTAGGCCTTATAGTATGGCACAAGCATTAACTTTGCTTTTAATGCTTAGTCAAGTGGGACATAAATTGTGATTGCTTTTAACGCTTAGTCAAGTGGGACATAAATGGTGATTGCTTTTAACGCTTAGTCAAGTGGGACATAAATGGTGATTGCTTTTAACGCTTAGTCAAGTGGGACATAAATGGTGATTGCTTTTAACGCTTAGTCAAATGGGACATAAATGGTGATTGCTTTTAACGCTTAGTCAAGTGGAACATAAATGGTGATTGCTTTTAACGCTTAGTCAAGTGGGACATAAATGGTGATTGCTTTTAACGCTTAGTCAAGTGGGACATAAATGGTGATTGCTTTTAACGCTTAGTCAAGTGGGACATAAATGGTGATTGCTTTTAACGCTTAGTCAAGTGGGACATAAATGGTGATTGCTTTTAACACTTAGTCAAGTGGGACATAAATGGTGATTGCTTTTAACACTTAGTCAAGTGGGACATAAATGGTGATTGCTTTTAACGCTTAGTCAAGTGGGACATAAATGGTGATTGCTGGGACATAAATGGTGATTGCTTTTAACACTTAGTCAAGTGGGACATAAATGGTGATTGCTTTTAACGCTTAGTCAAGTGGGACATAAATGGTGATTGCTTTTAACGCTTAGTCAAGTGGGACATAAATGGTGATTGCTTTTAACGCTTAGTCAAGTGGGACATAAATGGTGATTGCTTTTAACGCTTAGTCAAGTGGTGGGACATAAATGGTGATTGCTTTTAACGCTTAGTCAAGTGGGACATAAATGGTGATTGCTTTTAACGCTTAGTCAAGTGGGACATAAATGGTGATTGCTTTTAACACTTAGTCAAGTGGGACATAAATGGTGATTGCTTTTAACACTTAGTCAAGTGGGACTTAAATGGTGATTGCTTTTAACACTTAGTCAAATGGGACATAAATGGTGATTGCTTTTAACACTTAGTCAAGTGGGACATAAATGGTGATTGCTTTTAACACTTAGTCAAGTGGGACATAAATGGTGATTGCTTTTAACACTTAGTCAAGTGGGACATAAATGGTGATTGCTGTCTATTGATTGATTAACATTTTGCTACTCATGTCACTCTAATGACTTGATGTGGATTTCTAAGAAAATTTCAGAAATTCATCATGACTTAATGACGTTTTACATCACCTACACTAATAATATTTTTGTTTCATCAAAAGTTTGGGGTTTCCTCACACCTTAAAAGCGATTATATGACATTTTGTATTTATAACTTAAAATATAACATAACCAATGGAAATGCTGTAATATTGTCTTTTGATGCTGGATAAGCCAATCAAATTAATGCAGATTTTTGTATCACACTAGTGCAGTGTGATAAAAGATATCTACTCATGCAAGAAATAGATAACAGCCCACAACCATATAAAGAGAATGCTTATTTACTATGTCGCAGTAAAAATTTAATTATCAGATGACCTAGGGTCAAAAAGTGTATCTTAATATTCTTAAAAAACAATTCAAGATTGGTGCATAGAATTATGAATTTATGAACACACACAATTATTCATATTTGCATATCAAAAATAATCAGAAAGTAGGATTTTTGAACTTATGCAACAAATTCTTAAACGTGTGGATTTTTTTTATGTTGGCGTCGTTCATAAAAATAACATTTGGTATTTCCTTTTATTAAAACCAATATCTCTATGGAGAAGTTTATATAAAATCTACTTGACTTCTTTTGTATGTTGACAGTGTAAATCAAATCTTTACAATAACATTATCAAACTATTTAAATATCAGCTTGACAGTCCACTCCTGTAAAGTAAAATCTGTACTGTTAAATATCAGCTTGACAGTCCACTCCTGTTAAGTAAAATCTGTACTGTTAAATATCAGCTTGACAGTCCACTCCTGTTAAGTAAAATCTGTACTGTTAAATATCAGCTTGACAGTCCACTCCTGTAAAGTAAAATCTGTACTGTTAAATATCAGCTTGACAGTCCACTCCTGTAAAGTAAAATCTGTATTGTTAAATATCAGCTTGACAGTCCACTCCTGTAAAGTAAAATCTGTATTGTTAAATATCAGCTTGACAGTCCACTCCTGTAACGTAAAATCTGTACTGTTAAATATCAGCTTGACAGTCCACTCCTGTAAAGTAAAATCTGTACTGTTAAATATCAGCTTGACAGTCCACTCCTGTAAAGTAAAATCTGTACTGTTAAATATCAGCTTGACAGTCCACTCCTGTAAAGTAAAATCTGTACTGTTAAATATCAGCTTGACAGTCCACTCCTGTAAAGTAAAATCTGTACTGTTAAATATCAGCTTGACAGTCCACTCCTGTAAAGTAAAATCTGTACTGTTAAATATCAGCTTGACAGTCCACTCCTGTAAAGTAAAATCTGTACTGTTAAATATCAGCTTGACAGTCCACTCCTGTTAAGTAAAATCTGTACTGTTAAATATCAGCTTGACAGTCCACTCCTGTTAAGGAAAATCTGTACTGTTAAATATCAGCTTGACAGTCCACTCCTGTTAAGGAAAATCTGTACTGTTAAATATCAGCTTGACAGTCCACTCCTGTAAAGTAAAATCTGTACTGTTAAATATCAGCTTGACAGTCCACTCCTGTAAAGTAAAATCTGTACTGTTAAATATCAGCTTGACAGTCCACTCCTGTAAAGTAAAATCTGTACTGTTAAATATCAGCTTGACAGTCCACTCCTGTAAAGTAAAATCTGTACTGTTAAATATCAGCTTGACAGTCCACTCCTGTAAAGTAAAATCTGTACTGTTAAATATCAGCTTGACAGTCCACTCCTGTAAAGTAAAATCTGTACAGTTAAATATCAGCTTGACAGTCCACTCCTGTAAAGTAAAATCTGTACTGTTAAATATCAGCTTGACAGTCCACTCCTGTTAAGGAAAATCTGTACTGTTAAATATCAGCTTGACAGTCCACTCCTGTAAAGTAAAATCTGTACTGTTAAATATCAGCTTGACAGTCCACTCCTGTAAAGTAAAATCTGTACTGTTAAATATCAGCTTGACAGTCCACTCCTGTAAAGTAAAATCTGTACTGTTAAATATCAGCTTGACAGTCCACTCCTGTAAAGTAAAATCTGTACTGTTAAATATCAGCTTGACAGTCCACTCCTGTAAAGTAAAATCTGTACAGTTAAATATCAGCTTGACAGTCCACTCCTGTAAAGTAAAATCTGTACTGTTAAATATCAGCTTGACAGTCCACTCCTGTAAAGTAAAATCTTTACTGTTAAATAGCAGCTTGACAGTCCACTCCTGTAAAGTAAAATCTGTACTGTTAAATATCAGCTTGACAGTCCACTCCTGTAAAGTAAAATCTGTACTGTTAAATAGCAGCTTGACAGTCCACTCCTGTAAAGTAAATTCTGTACTGTTAAATAGCAGCTTGACAGTCCACTCCTGTAAAGTAAAATCTGTACTGTTAAATATCAGCTTGACAGTCCACTCCTGTAAAGTAAAATCTGTACTGTTAAATATCAGCTTGACAGTCCACTCCTGTAAAGTAAAATCTGTACTGTTAAATATCAGCTTGACAGTCCACTCCTGTAAAGTAAAATCTGTACTGTTAAGTAAAATCTGTACTGTTAAATAGCAGCTTGACATTCCACTCCTGTAAAGTAAAATCTGTACTGTTAAATAGCAGCTTGACATTCCACTCCTGTAAAGTAAAATCTGTACTGTTAAATAGCAGCTTGACAGTCCACTCCTGTAAAGTAAAATCTGTACTGTTAAATATCAGCTTGACAGTCCACTCCTGTAAAGTAAAATCTGTACTGTTAAATATCAGCTTGACAGTCCACTCCTGTAAAGTAAAATCTGTATTGTTAAATATCAGCTTGACAGTCCACTCCTGTAAAGTAAAATCTGTATTGTTAAATATCAGCTTGACAGTCCACTCCTGTAACGTAAAATCTGTACTGTTAAATATCAGCTTGACAGTCCACTCCTGTAACGTAAAATCTGTACTGTTAAATATCAGCTTGACAGTCCACTCCTGTAAAGTAAAATCTGTACTGTTAAATATCAGCTTGACAGTCCACTCCTGTAAAGTAAAATCTGTACTGTTAAATATCAGCTTGACAGTCCACTCCTGTAAAGTAAAATCTGTACTGTTAAATATCAGCTTGACAGTCCACTCCTGTAAAGTAAAATCTGTACTGTTAAATATCAGCTTGACAGTCCACTCCTGTAAAGTAAAATCTGTACTGTTAAATATCAGCTTGACAGTCCACTCCTGTAAAGTAAAATCTGTACTGTTAAATATCAGCTTGACAGTCCACTCCTGTTAAGTAAAATCTGTACTGTTAAATATCAGCTTGACAGTCCACTCCTGTTAAGGAAAATCTGTACTGTTAAATATCAGCTTGACAGTCCACTCCTGTAAAGTAAAATCTGTACTGTTAAATATCAGCTTGACAGTCCACTCCTGTAAAGTAAAATCTGTACTGTTAAATATCAGCTTGACAGTCCACTCCTGTAAAGTAAAATCTGTACTGTTAAATATCAGCTTGACAGTCCACTCCTGTAAAGTAAAATCTGTACTGTTAAATATCAGCTTGACAGTCCACTCCTGTAAAGTAAAATCTGTACAGTTAAATATCAGCTTGACAGTCCACTCCTGTAAAGTAAAATCTGTACTGTTAAATATCAGCTTGACAGTCCACTCCTGTAAAGTAAAATCTGTACTGTTAAATAGCAGCTTGACAGTCCACTCCTGTAAAGTAAAATCTGTACTGTTAAATATCAGCTTGACAGTCCACTCCTGTAAAGTAAAATCTGTACTGTTAAATAGCAGCTTGACAGTCCACTCCTGTAAAGTAAATTCTGTACTGTTAAATAGCAGCTTGACATTCCACTCCTGTAAAGTAAAATCTGTACTGTTAAATAGCAGCTTGACATTCCACTCCTGTAAAGTAAAATCTGTACTGTTAAATAGCAGCTTGACAGTCCACTCCTGTAAAGTAAAATCTGTACTGTTAAATATCAGCTTGACAGTCCACTCCTGTAAAGTAAAATCTGTACTGTTAAATATCAGCTTGACAGTCCACTCCTGTAAAGTAAAATCTGTATTGTTAAATATCAGCTTGACAGTCCACTCCTGTAAAGTAAAATCTGTATTGTTAAATATCAGCTTGACAGTCCACTCCTGTAACGTAAAATCTGTACTGTTAAATATCAGCTTGACAGTCCACTCCTGTAAAGTAAAATCTGTACTGTTAAATATCAGCTTGACAGTCCACTCCTGTAAAGTAAAATCTGTACTGTTAAATATCAGCTTGACAGTCCACTCCTGTAAAGTAAAATCTGTACTGTTAAATATCAGCTTGACAGTCCACTCCTGTAAAGTAAAATCTGTACTGTTAAATATCAGCTTGACAGTCCACTCCTGTAAAGTAAAATCTGTACTGTTAAATATCAGCTTGACAGTCCACTCCTGTAAAGTAAAATCTGTACTGTTAAATATCAGCTTGACAGTCCACTCCTGTAAAGTAAAATCTGTACTGTTAAATATCAGCTTGACAGTCCACTCCTGTTAAGTAAAATCTGTACTGTTAAATATCAGCTTGACAGTCCACTCCTGTTAAGTAAAATCTGTACTGTTAAATATCAGCTTGACAGTCCACTCCTGTTAAGGAAAATCTGTACTGTTAAATATCAGCTTGACAGTCCACTCCTGTAAAGTAAAATCTGTACTGTTAAATATCAGCTTGACAGTCCACTCCTGTAAAGTAAAATCTGTACTGTTAAATATCAGCTTGACAGTCCACTCCTGTAAAGTAAAATCTGTACTGTTAAATATCAGCTTGACAGTCCACTCCTGTAAAGTAAAATCTGTACTGTTAAATATCAGCTTGACAGTCCACTCCTGTAAAGTAAAATCTGTACTGTTAAATATCAGCTTGACAGTCCACTCCTGTAAAGTAAAATCTGTACAGTTAAATATCAGCTTAAAGTAAATTCTGTACTGTTAAATAGCAGCTTGACAGTCCACTCCTGTAAAGTAAAATCTGTACTGTTAAATATCAGCTTGACAGTCCACTCCTGTAAAGTAAAATCTGTACTGTTAAATATCAGCTTGACAGTCCACTCCTGTAAAGTAAAATCTGTACTGTTAAGTAAAATCTGTACTGTTAAATAGCAGCTTGACATTCCACTCCTGTAAAGTAAAATCTGTACTGTTAAATAGCAGCTTGACATTCCACTCCTGTAAAGTAAAATCTGTACTGTTAAATAGCAGCTTGACATTCCACTCCTGTAAAGTAAAATCTGTACTGTTAAATATCAGCTTGACAGTCCACTCCTGTAAAGTAAAATCTGTACTGTTAAATATCAGCTTGACAGTCCATTCCTGTAAAGTAAAATCTGTACTGTTAAATATCAGCTTGACAGTCCACTCCTGTTAAGTAAAATCTGTACTGTTAAATATCAGCTTGACAGTCCACTCCTGTAAAGTAAAATCTGTGCTGTAAAATAAGTAGGATTCTTATCATGAGAAATATTGGAGTTAACTTAGATATATGTAAAATAGTGAAATATTTTACCGATTAAATATGTTTGATTCTTTAAAATCATTAGAAATATTGAAGTTTAACTTTAATATATAATTACAAAAGTCTTTAAGAAAACAACCAACCAGCAAATTTAATGTGAACCAGATCACAAAAAAAACACCAATACTGCTCAAACAATCAAAATCACAAAACTCTCTAAAAGTTTGGTATATATCTATGATGTTAAGCACGAAGAATATGGTACCCTTTCAGCTTAAATGGGTATATGAATATAAACATGATAAATGCATCTGTAAATACTATTAATAAATTTCAATAAACTAAGAATCCCAAAAACTTTTTAATTTAATGTCTTTCTTTCTTTCTAATAAGCTGTGGCTGCACAAATTTCTTAAAGAACACTGAGCAATGAAAACATACTTTAACAGTTATACTGGAGGTCTTGTTTAAATATATTGAATAAATCAGTCTTGTCTTTGTAATGCACAAGGGTGGTTATATAAACAGGCATAACTATTAATAATAAAATGTTTATTTATTTACATGCAAAGTAATGGTTATGTAAATACTCATTTTCTATTTATAAATCGTTTTACAATAGTTAACTTTTTTTTTCTGAAAGAAATTTTCCAAAAATAGACTTCGAGAGGATCTTTCTTTTATACTCTAGCTGTATTGAATTTCTATAGTTATTGTCTGGTTTTCAATTATAAATTTAAATTTTATCACATCAGTGTTAACAAAACTGATCAATACATAATACAAATATAAATACTGTGGATTCTTATAATTTCATGGGTATTCATTTAATCACTGTATTGCACTCAACAGCAAGCAGATTATTTACTGGTATTTTTTACTTGTACAGAACCATCACATTTGTCATTTGGGTTTAGTGCTCTTTCTTGTTTTATTATGCCCCACCTAATGATAGTAGAGGGGCATTATGTTTTCTGGTCTGTATTTCCGTTCGTCCGTACGTCCATTCGTCCCGCTTCAGGTTAAAGTTTTAGGTCAAGGTAGTTTTTGATAAAGTTGAAGTCCTATCAAATTGAAACTTAGTACACCTGTTCTTTATGATATAATCTTTCTAATTTTAATGCCAAATAAGAGTTTTGGTCCACTGAACATAGAAAATGATAGTGCGAGTGGGGCATCTGTGTACTGGGAACACATTGTTGTTTTAATTGTAATCTGCTCTCTGTATATTTTTAGCTCACCTGGCCCAAAGGGCCAAGTGAGCTTTTCTCATCACTTTTCGTCCAGCGTCCAGCGTCCGGCATCGTTGTCGTTTGTTGTTAGCTTTTACAAAAATCTTCTCCTCTGAAACTGCTAAGGCAAATTTAACCAAACTTGGCCACAATTATCATTGGGGTATCTAGTTTTAAAAATGTGTGGCGTGACCCTGCCAACCAAACAAGATGGCCGCCCTTGCTAAATAGAACATAGGAATAAAATGTAGATTTTGGCTTACAACTCTGAAATCAAAGCATTTAGAGCAAATCTGACAAGGGGTAAAATTGTTTATTAGGTAAAGATATATCTGCCCTGAAATTTTCAGGTGAATCGGACAACTGGTTGTTGGGTTGCTGCCCCTGAATTGGCAATTTTAAGGAAATTATACTGGTTTTTGCCTTTGTTCAGCAAAGTAAGATCTACAAATAAGTTAATATGACTAAAATGGTCAGTTGACCCCTTAAGGAGTTATTGCCCATTATAATAATTTTTTACCAATTTTTTCGTAATTTTTTCTAATCTTTTACAAAAATCTTTTGCTCTAAAACTACTTGTCTAAATTTAACCATACTTGGCCATAATCATCATTGAGGTATCTAGTTTAAAAAATATGTGTGGTGACCCTGCCAACCAACCAAGATGGCCACCATGGCTAAAAATAGAACATAGGGGTAAAATGTAGATTTTGGCTTATAACTCTGAAACCAAAGCAGTAAGAGCAATTCAGACATGGGGTTAAATTCAAGATCTATCAGCCCTGAAATTTTCAGATGAATCCGACAACTGGTTGTTGGGTTGCTGCCCCTGAATTGGAAATTTTTAAGGAAATTTTGCTGTTTGTGGTTATTATCTTGAATATTATTATAGATAGAGATAAACTGTAAACAGCAATAATGTTCAGCAAAGTAAGATCCACAAATAAGTCAACATGACCAAAAAGGTCAGTTGACCCCTTAAGGAGTTATTGCCCTTTATAGTAAATTTTTAATAATTTTGTAACTTTTGTAAATTTTTGTAAATTTTAACAAAATATTTTCCTCTGTAACTATGGTAATTAAAAGGCCAAGTTCATTATAAATTGAGATAATTGTAAGAAGCAAGAATGTTCAGTAAAATAAGATCTACAAACACATCACCATCACCAAAACACAATTTTGTCATGAATCCATCTGTTTCCTTTGTTTAATATGCACATAGACCAAGGTGAGCGATGCATGCTCTTAAGAGCCTCTAGTTTACAATGGTGGAGATGAAGTAGGGAAGAGTTGTGTTCCCTTTACTATCCCAACTCACATCTTGACAGTTCTTAGTGGTTGTCTGTCTTTTTATCTTACTGGTTTTTCTTGATATTCAGGTCTTATGGTGACATATAGTTGTTAATTTCTGTGTCATTTTGGTCTCTTGGTCTCATTGGCAGTCTTACCACATCTTTTTTTTATATATTTAATAGATAAGAGTATTTCTTTGCGACACTTTTTGATATTAGTCTAGAAGAAAAATTCATGTGATATGAAGGGAAATTCCATTTTATCAATAGAATAGGATAGATATTTTGATATGGAAGCGGTTCGTGTTTGATGTTTATTTCTGGCTAAAATTGTATAGATTTTAAATGATATAATGACACACCACTTTAATAAATTGATTTAAATATTGAAATGCCTGGGACAGAGATATGACATACTTTATTCTATATTGTCTTGATATCAGATGAATAAGCTATTTTGATAACTAATTCCTATAATCACTATATAGATAAAATTACACAGTGTATATTGATATCAAATGTACCTTTATTTCCCAAGGTTTGAATTTTAGATATATATCATGTATGTTTTATTAGTTAACTAATTATATGATAGGTATATGAGAAATTTTTACTTTGATATTAATTGACGGTTTCACTTACAAAAATATTAATAAATTAGAATGTATACATATGGGACAAACTTTGTAAAACCTTCATCCAAAAGTACTTAAACTTGTACAGAAACTTGTTCATGATATACAAACATATATTGCCAGGTATAAAAGACCCTAACATGAGAACAGTGAAACAAACGAAACAATAAAATGAATGGTTTAAATCACATAAAGAATGTGGCAGGGGTATTTATGTTGTTGGGCACCCAACTCTCCCCTTACATTGAACTTGTTAAAAACATATACATATGACAGAGTTAGGAGAATTTTGTTATACAAATCAATATTAGGTATGGCTATCTATGCATATAATTGAATTAGGTATCTGTACGGAAGAACGCAAAATAAAATTGCCATTTACAATGAACAAACAATTAAAAAATTCCCGCAGGCTGATCTTTTTACCGATTTCACGAAACAAGGTGAATAACGAATCTTTTTCACGGCTGCACTTGAAATAAAAATGTCAAAACATGTTGCACGAAAATAACCCTTTACGACCCTCTAATACGTGTACCTAAAAAAATGAGTTATTTCTTTATTGTTGCTGTGATTAAGTTAATAATTAATAATTAAAAACATTTCTGTCTCTCCAGGGAAAAGATTCCATTGAATATCTGATAGATGGTTTGGTTGTTAATGACAAGCTCCATCTAGTGGCAGGAACTCATAAGTGAGTAAATATTTGTTCTCCTGGATATTATCTATTCCTACTGTAGTGTCAGTTTTGGTCCTTATTTATAGAATAATAAAGTCATGAACAATAAGGTATCATTAGGATCAATTTTATTCCTATTTTTGTTTGTGTATGTATATCTAATAATTATTTTGACATCGTAGGATTTGAATCACACTTAATTCAAACTAATCATGATTTTGTTTATCAACTGGGTTAAACTTATAAAAATATCAAATAAAAAAGCAAACCATTGAATCTGATTAAGTGAAGAAATGAAATATGACCCAAGGAGACAGAAACCCAATAATACAACAATCACATTTTTATCTTTTCAGTGGATCATTGAGAGTTTTGGATGTTTCTGGGGATTCCCCAACAGTCGTCCAGTCTCTAACAGGAGGACATACATCAACTGTTAGGTGTTGTTTATGGAGTGTAGGTAGCTTTATATTTACTTTATGAGAAACCTACTCAGCAGAATGAAGTGCAAGTTGAAGATACTGGACTATCTACTTTCATTAGGGGCACCAGCAGTTAAAATCAAGAGTCAAGCACATTAACAAATGTTTTTAACAAAATAGAACTCAGCTTGCAACAAAGTAGAACTCAGCTTATAATACAATGCATGCTGCTAGCAGTAAATATTTGGTTAAGTGTCGATTTTTAATCCAAATATAATATATTTTTTCTGAATTATGATTATTACCAATATTAAGAGTTATATTTCTCTCTAAACAAAAAAGGCACACCAGCTGTTTTACCTTCTGGCTTTGATATTCAACAGAAAAACAAGAGCTAACTTGCTGCATGTCAAACTTTGTAACATTAAAAATTGAAGGCACCAACAATTCTTTATCTTTTTAAAATATATGAGAATCTAGCCATCAGTTAATTTCACCTTTCAAAAACTTTATATTTCCAGGATAACATGTTAGTAAGTGGTGGAGAAGATTCTATGTTATGTTTATGGTCTCACAGAAAAGCTATTCCTAAACAAGAACCAAAGGTAACATATAAAACTTCTTATCCTTAATCTGTCTATTTCAACATTCAATAGTTGTTTGAAATTACTGCTTGCTTCTTTATTCTGAAATCCACATTGAACAGTAACAATAATTTTTCAGCAGTCTTTGGTTCTTCACAAAATATTGGATTGTGGTCTCTCTTACAATGAAACTGACCACTGTAACTTGGTATAAAAAAAGAACAAGAGATATTGACTGACATTTGAACAGTTATCTGCAGTCCTGAATGCAGACTTACCACTAAACATGCTAAAAGATTTTTTTTTTGAAAAATATACATTCAAAGGTAAAAAAATGATAAGAGCCTTTACAATAATACCATGATGAGGTCAAGTCACAACCAAGGCTTTCAAAAAAAATAAGAGCCTTTACAATACCATGATGAGGTGAAGTCACAACCAAGGCTTTCAAAAATGATAAGAGCCTTTACAATACCATGATGAGGTGAAGTCACAACCAAGGCTTTCAAAAATGATAAGAGCCTTTACAATACAATGATGAGGTGAAGTCACAACCAAGGCTTTCAAAAACGATAAGAGCCTTTACAATACCATGATGAGGTGAAGTCACAACCAATGCTTTCAAAAACGATAAGAGCCTTTACAATACAATGATGAGGTGAAGTCACAACCAATGCTTTCAAAAATGATAAGAGCCTTTACAATACCATGATGAGGTGAAGTCACAACCAAGGCTTTCAAAAATGATAAGAGCCTTTACAATACCATGATGAGGTGAAGTCACAACCAATGCTTTCAAAAATGATAAGAGCCTTTACAATACCATGATGAGGTGAAGTCACAACCAATGCTTTCAAAAACGATAAGAGCCTTTACAATACAATGATGAGGTGAAGTCACAACCAATGCTTTCAAAAATGATAAGAGCCTTTACAATACCATGATGAGGTGAAGTCACAACCAAGGCTTTCAAAAACGATAAGAGCCTTTACAATACCATGATGAGGTGAAGTCACAACCAAGGCTTTCAAAAATGATAAGAGCCTTTACAATACAATGATGAGGTGAAGTCACAACCAAGGCTTTCAAAAATGATAAGAGCCTTTACAATACCATGATGAGGTGAAGTCACAACCAATGCTTTCAAAAACGATAAGAGCCTTTACAATACAATGATGAGGTGAAGTCACAACCAAGGCTTTCAAAAACGATAAGAGCCTTTACAATACAATGATGAGGTGAAGTCACAACCAAGGCTTTCAAAAATGATAAGAGCCTTTACAATACCATGATGAGGTGAAGTCACAACCAATGCTTTCAAAAACGATAAGAGCCTTTACAATACCATGATGAGGTGAAGTCACAACCAAGGCTTTCAAAAACAATAAGAGCCTTTACAATACCATGATGAGGTGAAGTCACAACCAAGGCTTTCAAAAACGATAAGAGCCTTTACAATACCATGATGAGGTGAAGTCACAACCAAGGCTTTCAAAAATGATAAGAGCCTTTACAATACCATGATGAGGTCACAACCAAGGCTTTCAAAAACGATAAGAGCCTTTACAATACAATGATGAGGTGAAGTCACAACCAAGGCTTTCAAAACGATAAGAGCCTTTACAATACAATGATGAGGTGAAGTCACAACCAAGGCTTTCAAAAATGATAAGAGCCTTTACAATACCATGATGAGGTCACAACCAAGGCTTTCAAAAACAATAAGAGCCTTTACAATACCATGATGAGGTGAAGTCACAACCAAGGCTTTCAAAACAATAAGAGCCTTTACAATACCATGATGAGGTGAAGTCACAACCAAGGCTTTCAAAAACGATAAGAGCCTTTACAATACCATGATGAGGTGAAGTCACAACCAAGGCTTTCAAAAACGATAAGAGCCTTTACAATACAATGATGAGGTGAAGTCACAACCAAGGCTTTCAAAAACGATAAGAGCCTTTACAATACCATGATGAGGTGAAGTCACAACCAAGGCTTTCAAAAACGATAAGAGCCTTTACAATACCATGATGAGGTGAAGTCACAACCAAGGCTTTCAAAAACGATAAGAGCCTTTACAATACCATGATGAGGTGAAGTCACAACCAAGGCTTTCAAAAATGATAAGAGCCTTTACAATACCATGATGAGGTGAAGTCACAACCAATGCTTTCAAAAACGATAAGAGCCTTTACAATACCATGATGAGGTGAAGTCACAACCAATGCTTTCAAAAATGATAAGAGCCTTTACAATACCATGATGAGGTGAAGTCACAACCAATGCTTTCAAAAACGATAAGAGCCTTTACAATACCATGATGAGGTGAAGTCACAACCAATGCTTTCAAAAATGATAAGAGCCTTTACAATACCATGATGAGGTGAAGTCACAACCAAGGCTTTCAAAAATGATAAGAGCCTTTACAATACAATGATGAGGTGAAGTCACAACCAATGCTTTCAAAAATGATAAGAGCCTTTACAATACCATGATGAGGTGAAGTCACAACCAAGGCTTTCAAAAACGATAAGAGCCTTTACAATACCATGATGAGGTGAAGTCACAACCAAGGCTTTCAAAAACCATAAGAGCCTTTACAATACAATGATGAGGTGAAGTCACAACCAAGGCTTTCAAAAACCATAAGAGCCTTTACAATACCATGATGAGGTGAAGTCACAACCAAGGCTTTCAAAAATGATAAGAGCCTTTACAATACCATGATGAGGTGAAGTCACAACCAAGGCTTTCAAAAACCATAAGAGCCTTTACAATACAATGATGAGGTGAAGTCACAACCAAGGCTTTCAAAAACAGTCCTATTTGCAAGACAAATACAAAATTGTTGGAAATTGTGCATTTGGGCCAAGCCTGAAAAAAGTAAAATCACAAAAATACTGAACTCCAAGGAAAATTCAAAAAGGAAAGTCCCCAATCAAATGGCAAAATCAAAAGTTCAAACAAATCAAACGAATGGATAACAACTGTCATATTCCTGACTTGGTACGGAAACGGACATCCTACGTGGGTTTGTCATTTCAACTTTCTTTTGATTCAGAAAAATCACTCATTTTGTCTTGACGTTGTGCCTTAAACTGCCACATTTTCTGCTTACAACTAGTGAGAACAAACTTTTTAAAATTGGATGGATAGGAAATTGTTCTTTGGACTGGAAAAATAATAGTGTTTTGGATAGGCCATTGTTTGAACAATTATTGTTAGTAGTGGGAAAATTGTAAGTTTTATCTACATTTTGAAGAAGTTATAGTGTTATTTTTTAAGTATATTTAACATTTGTGATCTAGACCTAGATTTAAGACAAATAAATAATATTAATTCTATTGTAGGGCAAGCTGAAAGTAAAGAAATCAGTGACAAGAAAATCACAACCATATTGAAAACTAAGGAACAGAGAATCAGTGGGGAATGAAGTACAATAAGTTGCTTCAGTGATAATCAGTAGAAACAATAAACTGTCATATCTATTTTATCAAGTCACTAGTTCAGGCTTAATAATATATAGATAACTTATGTCATTTTAAATAAAGTGTATGAAGAATAAAAGATTTTTATTTAACGAAATAAAGACTTTTTTAATAATATAGTGTTGTTTGACTTCCCTTGTCAAAGTTGCTAAAGTAGAAACATACATTTGGTAATTTTTCTGTCATTTGTTTTCTGGTGTAGATTTGTCTCATTGGCTATCATGCCACATCTTCTTATTTTTATATGTACATGTAACCTTTCTTATACAATAAGTTAATGAGGCCCTGTTAATGAGATGTATGTGGTGTGATAAAAAGTAAAATCTCAAAAATACTGAACTCCAAGGAAAATTCAAAACAGAAAGTTCCTAATCAAATGGCAAATTCCAATAATAAAACACATCAAACGAATGGACAACAATTGTCATACTCCTGACTTGATACAGGCATTATCAAATGTAGAAAATGGTGGATTGAACCTGGTTTTAAAGTGCTAATCCTCTCTCTTGTACGACAGTCTCATCGATTTCCAAGTGTATCTTTACTAAGTGTACTTCTATGCATGTGTTTTACTATCTCGACCTTTATGTTGGTTACAATGTTGGTATATATATTGACATTTGTTATATTTAAATAAAATTGAATGCAAGTAAGATATAAGTAAATAGTTTTCCACGTTTTTTCTACTGAATGTCCTTTGATCAGTTGTCAGAATATTGAGTGAAGTCAATAGGTGGTATTTAAACTGTTGTCTTGTCTTATTTATAAATCACACCTCTCTGGAGTTTGGCATGTCACTGTTATTGATTTTATATATGTGATGTATTTTTGTGGCTCCTACATTGTCAAATCTGAACTTTAACTTTGGAGGGCTTGGCAGATGACCTTGGGACCTGATATATCATTTAAAATTACCTGTGACTTAACAAATGGTTTTTAATTTGTTATGTGGATGGCCATTGCTTTCCAATATACTTAAAAGTGCCTTTTGACCTGACACAATTTTTAAACGTAACCTTGTCACCAGGGGGTACACTACTAGGGCCACATTGATAAAATGAACAGCAGTGCTTATGCAGTTGTTGTCCTTCAATCTGTCTCTACTGTTCTCTAATTTATTGATCCTTCGCATCTCTGTTGGAGAGATAATTAATTGGCAATCATTTGTATATCTGTTGGAGAGATAATTAATTGGCAATCATATCTCATCTTTTCTTTATACTGTAAACCTTTTCCAAAAATCTTTTACTCTCCTACAGAGTTATGTCAGGTGTCATCTATGGACTGATGTTTGGTGTCTTATACAGAGTTATGTCAGGTGTCATCTGCCGAGTGATGTTTGTGTCTCATAAAGAGTTATGTCAGGTGTCATCTGAAGACTGATGTTGGGTGTCTTATACAGAGTTATGTCAGGTGTCATCTGCCTAGTGATGTTTGTGTCTCATGGAGTAATGTCAGGTGTCATCTGCAGACTGATGTTGGGTGTCTTATACTGAGTTATGTCAGGTGTCATCTGCCAAGTGATGTTTGTGTCTCATAAAGAGTTATGTCAGGTGTCATCTGCAGACTGATGTTGGGTGTCTTATACAGAGTTATGTCAAGTGTCATCTGCCGAGTGATGTTTGTGTCTCATAGAGTTATGTCAGGTGTCATCTGCAGACTGATGTTTGGTGTCTTATACTGAGTTATGTCAGGTGTCATCTGCTGAGTGATGTTTGTGTCTCATAGAGTTATGTTAGCTGTCATCTGCAGACTGATGTTTGCTGTCTTATACAGAGTTATGTCAGGTGTCATCTGCCGAGTGATGTTTGTGTCTCATAGAGTTATGTCAGGTGTCATCTGCCGAGTGATGCTTGGTGTCTTATAAAGAGTTATGTCAGGTGTCATCTACCAAATAATGTTTGGTGTCATATAAAGTGTTATGTCAGGTGTCATCTGCCGAGTGATGTTTGTGTCTCATAAAGAGTTATGTCGTGTCATCTATGGACTGATGTTGGGTGTCTTATACAGAGTTATGTCAGGTGTCATCTGCCGAGTGATGTTTGTGTCTCATAAAGAGTTATGTCAGGTGTCATCTGAAGACTGATGTTGGGTGTCTTATACAGAGTTATGTCAGGTGTCATCTGCCTAGTGATGTTTGTGTCTCATGGAGTAATGTCAGGTGTCATCTGCAGACTGATGTTGGGTGTCTTATACTGAGTTATGTCAGGTGTCATCTGCCAAGTGATGTTTGTGTCTCATAAAGAGTTATGTCAGGTGTCATCTGCAGACTGATGTTGGTGTCTTATACAGAGTTATGTCAGGTGTCATCTGCTGAGTGATGTTTGTGTCTCATAGAGTTATGTTAGCTGTCATCTGCAGACTGATGTTTGCTGTCTTATACAGAGTTATGTCAGGTGTCATCTGCCGAGTGATGTTTGTGTCTCATAGAGTTATGTCAGGTGTCATCTGCCGAGTGATGCTTGGTGTCTTATAAAGAGTTATGTCAGGTGTCATCTACCAAATAATGTTTGGTGTCATATAAAGTGTTATGTCAGGTGTCATCTGCCGAGTGATGTTTGTGTCTCATAAAGAGTTATGTCAGGTGTCATCTATGGACTGATGTTGGGTGTCTTATACAGAGTTATGTCAGGTGTCATCTGCCGAGTGATGTTTGTGTCTCATAAAGAGTTATGTCAGGTGTCATCTGAAGACTGATGTTGGGTGTCTTATACAGAGTTATGTCAGGTGTCATCTGCCTAGTGATGTTTGTGTCTCATGGAGTAATGTCAGGTGTCATCTGCAGACTGATGTTGGGTGTCTTATACTGAGTTATGTCAGGTGTCATCTGCCAAGTGATGTTTGTGTCTCATAAAGAGTTATGTCAGGTGTCATCTGCAGACTGATGTTGGGTGTCTTATACAGAGTTATGTCAAGTGTCATCTGCCGAGTGATGTTTGTGTCTCATAGAGTTATGTCAGGTGTCATCTGCAGACTGATGTTTGGTGTCTTATACTGAGTTATGTCAGGTGTCATCTGCTGAGTGATGTTTGTGTCTCATAGAGTTATGTTAGCTGTCATCTGCAGACTGATGTTTGCTGTCTTATACAGAGTTATGTCAGGTGTCATCTGCCGAGTGATGTTTGTGTCTCATAGAGTTATGTCAGGTGTCATCTGCCGAGTGATGCTTGGTGTCTTATATAGATTTATGTCAGGTGTCATCTACCAAATAATGTTTGGTGTCATATAAAGTGTTATGTCAGGTGTCATCTGACGAGTGATGCTTGATGTCTTATAAAGTATTGTAAGGTGTCATCTACCGAGTTATATTTGGTGTTTTATAAAGTGTTGTAAGGTGTATTCTACATAGTGATGTGTGGTGTCTTATAAAGTGTTGTAAGGTGTCATCTGCTGAGTAATGTTTGATGTCTTACAATGTGTTATGTCAGGTGTCATCTGCCGAGTGGTGTATAGTGTCATCTAAAGAGTTATGTCAGGTGTCATCTGTCGAGTGGTTTATAGTGTCATATAAAGAGTGATGTTTGGTGTCATCTACTGGGTGATGTTTGATGTCATTTAAGGACTAATGTCAGGTGTCATCTGATGGGAACTGCATGGTTTAACATGTTATAGTTAGCTAAATGATGTATGGTGTCATCTTAAGAGTTATGTCTAGTGCAAACTTTTGTCATCTGGTGAATGTCATTATGATTGATGTATCGGTATGGTGTTAGCTGAAGAATGGTTTTGGGTGGCATCTGTTTAGTAATGATTTATGTCAAATGCTGAATGATATCTGGTGTCATTGAATGGGAAATGTTGGTGTCATATTAGGGATTATATCTGAGGTCATCTATTGACTTTTGTATTGTGTCAGCTGCTAAATGGTGTCTTCTTTCGTCAGATGAAGTTATGTATGGTTTCACTTGATGGGTGATATCTGTCTGTGAAATACCAAACTCTTGAGGAAAATTCCTTATGGAATGTCCCTAATACATGCTTCAAATTGAAAAGTTCAAACACATCAAATGAATGGATTACAACTGTCATATTCCTGACTTGGTAGACTCTGCTAGAGGCATTTTCTTATGTAGAAAATTGTGGATCAAACTTGATTTTATAGCTAGATAAACCTTTCACTTATATGACAGTCATATGAAATTACATAATAGGTAAAAATGTCAAAAAAGACGTACAGCAGTCAACATTGTGTTATTATCCCAATCCCCATAAAAACAAACCAATATGTCAACAACGAAAAATAGAAAACATATAGACAAAGCACATTACGAAAATGAAAGACAAGTTTACAAAAATCTACAATAGCACATTAACACAATGATGGGATGCAAAATGCAAGCAATGAGTCACATGGATATTACCAAGAGTAGACTAAACAGTCAATTTAATAGTTTACAAAGACAAATAAAAAAACACTTTAACATGTTATTTAGATGAAAAACAAAGTAATTACCTAGAATCTATATTTCAAGACCATCGTGTATTATTTGTGAAGTTGATACAGGGTATTTAAAACAATGCCTTTGATGCTGGGTAATGTACTGTGTCATCGAAAGGGTAATGTACTGTGTCATCGAACGTGTAATGTACTGTGTCATCGAACGGGTTATGTAATGTGTTATGTACTGTGTCATCGAATGTGTAGTGTACGGTGTCATCGAATGTGTAATGTACGGTGTCATCGAATGTGTAATGTACCGTGTCATCGAACGTGTAATGTACTGTTTCGTTGAATGTGTAATGCACTGCGTCATCGATTGTGTAATGTACCATGTCATCGAATGTGTAATGTACTGTTTCATTGAATGTGTAATGCACTGCGTCATCGATTGTGTAATGTACCATGTCATCGAATGTGTAATGTACTGTGTCATCGAACGAGTAATGTACTGTGTCATCAAACGGGTAATGGGTAATATACTGTGTCATCGAATGTGTAATGTACTGTGTCATCGAATGTGTAATGTACTGTGTCATCGAACGGGTAATGTACTGTGTCATCGAACGTGTAATGTACTGTGTCATCGAACGTGTAATGTACTGTGTCATCGAACGGGTTATGTACTGTGTCATCGAACGGGTAATGTACTGTGTCATCGAAAGGGTAATGTACTGTGTCATTGAACGTGTAATGTACGGTGTCATCGAACGGGTAATGTACTGTGTCATCGAAAGGGTAATGTACTGTGTCATCGAACGTGTAATGTACTGTGTCATCGAACGGGTTATGTACTGTGTTATCTGAGAACTTATGTATGCTTTCATTGAATGGGTTATGTATGTTGGCATCTGATAAATGATATCTGATGTCATATGTTTAGTAATGTTTTCACTACTTAATGATTCTAGTGTTAAATGATGTAGATGGGGTTGTGCATTGTGTCATTTAAGGAATAATGTCTGAGAAATGATTTATGTTGTCACAAGTTTATAAATAGGTTTTGTCAATTGAGGACTGATGTTTTGTTTCATCTGAGGGATGATTTATGTTGTCGTAGGTTTATTATCTGGTTTTTGTCAAAAGAGGACCGATTTCTTGTGTTATATGAGGTATGATGTATGTTGTGGTAGGTTTATTAATGGTTTGTGTCAACTGATGACTGATGTTTTGTGTCATCTGAGGGTGATGTTTGTTGTCATAGGTTTATTAATGGATTGTGTCAACTAAGAAATGATGCCTTGTGTCATCGGATGGATAATATTTCGTGTCATCTGAGGAATGTCTTGGGTTAACAGATGGGTAATGTTTCGAGTCATCTGAGGGATGATGTATGGTGTCATAGGTTTATTAATTATAAGTGTCAGCTACGGAATGTTGTCTAGTGTCATTGGATGGGTAATGTTTTCTGTCATCTGAGGGATGGTGTATGTTGTCGTAGGTTTATCAATAGGATGTGTCAATTGATGACTGATGTCTTCTGTCATCGGATGTGTAATGTTTTATGTCGTCTGAGGGATTATGTTTGTTGCCGTAGATTAATTAATGGGTTGTGTCAATTGAGGAGTGATGTTTTGTGTCATCTGAGGAATGAAGTATGTTGTTATAGTTTTATTAATGGGTTGTGTCAATTGAGGGTAATGTTTTATGTCGTCTGAAAGATTATGTTTGTTGTCGTAGGTTTATTAATGGATTTCAGCAACTGAATGATGTCTCGTGTCATCGGATGGGTAATGTTCTGTGTCATCTGAGGGATAATGTATTTAGTCATAGATTTATAAATAGGTTTCTGTCATCTGAAGAATGATGTATTGTGTCATCTGAGGGATGAAGTAGGTTTTCATGGGTTTATTAATGGGTTGTGTCAACTGAGGACTGATGTCTTGTGTCATCTGAGGGATGATGTATGTTGTCATAGGTTTATTAATGGGTTGTGTCAACTGATGACTGATTTCTTGTGTCAACGGATGGGTAATGGGTTGTGTCATCTGAGGAATGATGTTGGTTGTCATATGTTTATAAAGGGTTCGTGTCATGTTTCAACTGAGGATTGATGTCTCGTGTCATCTGATGGGTAATATAATGTATTGTGTCAACTGAGGGATGATGTATGTTGTAAAAGGTTTAATTGTGTCAATTCAGGTTTGATGTATTGTGTCATCGCATGAGTAATGTCTTGTGTCATCTGGGGGATAATGTATGTTGTCGAAGGTTTATTAATGGGTTGTGTCATTTGTGGAATGGTGTCTTGTGTCATCGAATCGGTAATGTTTTGTGTCATCTGCGGGATGATGTAGGATGTCATATGTTGAGTAATGTTTTGTGTCATTTTCAGAACTATTTTTTTCGTCTGTTTTCTGTGTGGTGTAGGCGTGTTCAATGTTTCTGTTATATAGAAGAACTATGGTGTGCTGGTGAACATTCGTCCGGTGTATTCAGTCAAATGAAATGACTAACTTACGGATAGATAATGAGTCTTTCTCCGGATGGAATGAGCACTCGAGTTCCTAGTGATCCCCTTGTTTCGATAAAGATTTTGATACAGTATTTTTAAAACGTATTTCATATCATTTACAGCTATTTTCATATTACGCTCCTTGGTTGGAACAGTTCCAAACCGTTTGGAAATAGCAACTAACAAATCGGGACTATTGGCATATTTAACCTGGTCCTTTTGTTCTTTCCTTTTTACGTCAAGTACCCTCATATTCCGATAGTTCGTATTATATCGAATTCGTTTTTATTAATAATAATATATAAGATTTCTTATGCATCAACTCGATATTGTCTTCCGGTACGTATAAATGCCTATAAGGTAAAAAACAGTTCATGTTTATATCAATAAACCGATGTTACATGTTTACTCAAATATGGTGTGAAAAGGCTTATATATTACTAAAAGTCAAGTTTTGTCGTTTGTTTAAACCATATTCTCGTGTTTTACATACAAAAGATCTGAATACTTCTTTTAAATGTATACTTAGGCTTTTTAATTTATCCACTATCGGTTTACCATAAAGTGTTATACTATATGAACGTACTACAGATAATAAGGTAGAATGTCGATAGTCTCAATATAAAAGACAAGTATGTGAAAAAATATAAACTTTTACGATCTATGTTAAACAGGTCAATTATATAGAAACGATGGAATAGACATGGTTATCGAATTTTAAATTTTAAAAAGCTCTGCATGGAGTTATTTAATTCTTATATGATAATAGAGAATGTAGGACAGAAAGTCATAGGACAAAACGTCACAGACAAAAAGTCACAGAACAAAAAGTCACAATTCATTTTTTCTGATTATTTTCTTTGAATCAAAGAATTCTTATTTCTTTAAAAATATTTCGTATTTTTCTTGAACTATTGTATATAAACCAACTTTGTTAACACAATTTATCAAAAAAATATCATAGATGATCAAATAATGTAAAAAAAAAAATAATGTCATAGTGGCTTGGCACTTAATATGAAAAAATGTATTAAAAAAAGTTAGTATTTCAAGACATTTCTCTGATATATTCAAACAATTGTCCACAGATTATTTGTGACTTTTTGTCCTGTGACTTTTTGTTCTACCAAATTTGTGGCTTTATGTCCTGTGACTTTTTGTCTTGTGACTTTCTGTCTGTTTACCATAATAGACTGGTTTGGTTTGAACTATCAGTTTGAACTGTTCTGTATTCGACCTCGACAGCGTTGGTCGTTCAGTGGAAGTTGAGAGAAGTTCCCGAGAATATTCTCTTACACGAGCGACACGCTGAAAGTCCAGTGGGAAGTATTACATGAATATCAGGACGAGAACAGGTGTGCTAATTTGTGATGAATATAGATATACATTCTTCTTTGTATTTTGAACAAGATATAGCTCAAAGAGTACCATTCCACAAGAAGACGGTGTCGAATATTCAATTTGACTCCGAGCAAACATGCACCCAAGTTTGATTATGAATAAAACTACAAAATACTGAAAAATTCTCCTATGAACCAATTTATACAAAATGTAATTGATGAGGTCTCTGTATTGTGTGTTCCATTTCAAAAGTAAGAAAGAATTGATTATAAAAAAAAGATCCCCTCCCCTCCCCTCCAGGCTCTCCGACTATAAAAATAAATTCCAGAACAGAACTTTAAAGGTATATACAAAATAAAATTGTCTGGATTTGGTACTAAAACAGTTTTGCAAAGTAAAGCCCCATTCATTATCCAGAAGAAAAAGGATGACTACTTGTACTGTAAACGAAGGGAGATATCAAATCGACTAGATTTGTTTCATTTTCAAGGTAAAAATTTAAAAGTCTCTCAAATCTAGTGAATCTTGAATATCAAACAGCTTTTGTTAGATGTATTTCTATTTGTATCCATCTGATGATTTTAATATAAAAAAGAAGATGTGGTCATGATTTCCAATGAGACAACTCTCCACAAGAGACCAAAATGACACAGACATTAGCAACTATAGGTCATCAACAATGAGTATAGCCATCTAACCATCGAGGTGACCTTCCTGCGAAAACGGCCGAATTTTATATAACCCATTATTAAACATAAACAAAGATATAAATAAATAGCAAACTCGTACCGATGGGTTTGTCTAGGTCTGTTTGATTTCATATTATAGTTACCTGTAGCTAAGAGGTTCAATTGAAGTTCACATGAATGAGGGTAGTATTAATGCCCTTTATCGTCAGGCGGCAAACGGCCATTTACGGCTACCGTTAGCGTCAAATTGATTAGAATTTTACCGTGATTCGTCAGAGGTGTGAAATAATTATCGTTACTGTTATTTTTGAAAAAAAAAATATAACAGGATTCGTCAAAATCATTCGATTTTTTTATCGTCTAAAAGAAAGTGCATATCATATCGTCATGCACCACAAATTAACGTTTACGTCATTTGGCAAGAATCTTAACCGTTATTCGTCATGAACACGGTACCCCCATAGCATTACCACCCTCATGAATACGGATTTAATGAGGTAGTATTATTCACTTGCAAGTAAATCATTCATTGGCGACGTTTCTTTGTTTATTTTGACAGAACTAACACAATCTGACTGCTAAAAGCCAATTTTATTTCACTATTGCACTTTCATTAATGATTGAACAAATAAAAAAAATCATATTTTATTTTTTCTAAATACTCGTAGCTAGTGCCCCTTTTAAACCATGGCTGTAACTTGATAAGGACTAGTATGTATTAGTTAGTAAGTAAGTAAGCAAGTAAAAAAGTAAGTAAGTAAGTAAGTAATTTTTATTGGTTTGAAATCCAAAATTACAGGATTGATACCAATACAATACAAAACATACAAACATTAAATGATTTATATCATACCAAATTCATAAACATTGTATATTTATATAAGCAGGTGGTACCACAAATTATTTAGTACTTAATAAATGAATTATGAATCTAGTACATTCATGAAATTAATTTGGATAAAATCGATTTCATATATGATAATGATTGATCAAAAGAAGACGATAAAAAAGAAATAAAAAAAAAAAAAAAAAAAAAACACACGTGCAAAGTAAATCCTATCGTTATTGTTCTACGGACAGATGAATGAACGTTATTGTAATTTAGCAAGGTTCTGACTAGGGTTTTAAAAACAATCTTACTATTCGTGAAATTTATTTTTCTACCTTAAGTCATAATTACGTGCAGATTTATTTGTTCGTCCTTAAATACGATTAGAAGTTTTAAAATGGCATTCTCAAATGTGTATCAAAGTGATTGATTGTAAATATAATCCCCCAAGGCACCCTAAGTAGTTATAACAACTTCTGACGTCTGGATCACTTGATCACGTGCTAATAATAACCGAAAACAAAAAGCAATACACATAAAATTTGAATATTATTACGCGGAAGAATTGTAGTTAGATTAATAAAACCACATTTCAAATTGAAAGAATATACTTTAAATAATTAAAATAATTGTCCATAGATTTTTAGGGTTAAAATTATATATTAAATGTGAGAGATTTGATCGTGAAAATAAATTTTTTATGACCTACTTTGAGTAGCGGAATACACATCACGACCAAGTGCCCGTCATCCATGTTTGTTTCATCGGAAGAAAATGGAGGAGCAAAAGATTATTTACATGAAGACTAAAGCATGATTCTTCTCCCTTACAGTTTATTGCATGAATGGCCCTCTTGGTTATCTGCGAGGGAATGACAGTATCATGTGAAATATCATTTAATTTGTAATGGGATGTCCAAATAGTAAATTGGTACCGGAGGGTCCGACTGACCAAAATGTTGTCGAAGTTTTTGGCAGTAGAACTCAAACACAAACACGATCTGATAGGCCCAGGGAAAGAGACCCGCGAGGCACAGGCCCACCACCGGAGGGTGAGCGGCAACATCGAAAAGTGAAAAGATATCGTGACAAATTTGATCCTAGAGTGACGGCAAAATATGATATTAAGGCTTTAATAGGGAGAGGAAATTTCAGCAAAGTTGTGAGAGTTGAACATAAAAACACGAAACAACCATATGCTATCAAAATGATAGATCGGTTAGAGGGTAAAGAAGTGTTTGAATCAGAAGTTGCTGTCTTGCGACGAGTGAAGCATACATATATAATTCAATTAATTGAAGTGTTCGAATCAAAAGATAAAGTGTACATGGTTATGGAACTTGCCACAGGCGGGGAACTTTTTGACCGCATTATAGCCAAAGGATCTTTTTCAGAAAGAGATGCAACTAGGGTATTAAAAATGGTTTTGGAAGGTGTTCATTATTTACATGGACTGGGAATAACCCATCGGGATTTAAAACCTGAAAACTTATTGTATTATCACCCAGGGCATGATTCAAAAATAATGATAACAGATTTTGGTCTCAGTGCAAGTCGAAAAGGACCAGAACAGTTTATGCGGACTACATGTGGTACGCCTGAGTACATTGCCCCTGAAATTATTGCAAGAAAACCATACAACTGTCAAGTTGATATGTGGGCAATAGGTGTAATTACATATATTTTACTCAGTGGAACTATGCCATTTGACGATGAAAATAAAACTAGGCTTTACAGACTTATTTTGAAGGCAAAATACAGCTACGTAGGAGAAGTGAGTTATCAGTATTTGTTTCCTTTTGTCTTTTTTACCTTACAAAAGAACAAACAGCCCTTGGATAATTTTAATATATTTTTAAAACGGACACTAAACATCATAGGGACAACCCCTCAAATGAGACATTTTTGAAAAACTGTGAATTTCTGTAATTCAGTAATATTTTGAAAGTGTTTAAAATTAGACATGGCACTGATTAGTTGAAACTACTGAGTATTCCCTCAGAACCATGTTATTAATATTTGGTTTTTTAAAAAGTTAATAGCCATGAAAATGGTTAATTGACTAAGGTTTAGTTCTCATTAAATCGGCTTAGTATAAAATATGAAAATAAGATGTGGTACATGTATGATTGCCATTGAGACAACTGCCACAAGAGAGTTAATGACGTATTTGCAGCTACATGTGTAGGTCATTGTAAGTAATTGTATATTTATATTCAACTCCTTGGTCATACAGCCTTGAACAATGAGCTTAAACAATTCTATATAAAAAGCTACATGTACATGTATGAATGGCAAATGTAAAACAGTATATATGAATTTAAACATGAAAACTAATAACCAGGTTTACAATGTCGATTGTATCATCAATTATTGTAGTGAAGATCAATGTCGATTGTATCATCAGTTATTGTAGTGAAGATCAATGTCGATTGTATCATGTTTACAAATGTAAATATATAGAAATAACTATACAAAACAAAAATTATAAAGGATGTGTAGCAACAAGCAAAAGACAATAATTAAATATATAAAAGAGGGACGAAAGATACATGTACCAAAGGGACAGTCAAACTCCTAAATCTAAAACAAACTGACAACGCCATGGCTAAAAATGAAAAAGACAAACAAACAACAGCACACACGACAACATAGAAAACTAAAGAATAATTGAATTTGTATTGTTATTATAAACTATTGACCTTTTTTCTTTATAAACTAATAAAGTAATTTAAAGGACAATGTAGGAAGATGTGGTATGAGTGCCAATGAGACAACAGCCTTATCATCAACCATGTGTCAAAGCTATAAGAATGCATTAACTGCTGAACCATAGCTCTAAGCTATAGGTCCTGATGTTATGTTTTACTAAATGGTAAAAAAAAAATTTAAAAAGACCTTAGAACATGAAGAACTACGGTTCCGCAGCAAAGAAAGCATCAGACAGGGACAGGAATAATGTCGCATTAACAGGAATCAATATTGGTATACTTATGAAGTGACATGTAAGAACAGCAAGCCATACATGCTAAAATTAAGATGCACACATCTTAATGTGTTTTATACAAATGTTTTAAATCCTTTGTCATGTTTATGTGATACTGTTTATATATTAATGCAACCGTATTGCTTCAATTCATTTATACTGTCCTTCTTTGATAAGAATCAGTCATTGTAGTGAAGTTCAATGAAACAAAATTCATGCTTTATTATTTATTAAAAATTAAAAAAAAGCTGCTTTATATTTCTAATATACAAATGTTCAATTTAAGCTATTCTTTGAATCTGCTATCGATACCTATTGAATAAATTTAATCTGTGGACTTTTTAAAGTACAAATGCCATAGACAATGAAGATAAATGTCAAAATGCATGTATATATATATAACTTTAAGTGTTAACTTATGAGGCAAATGTAAATGTGATACAATATGAAAGTTGATGCACGCTGATACAATACTTCGATACATATTTCATAACAATTCTAAAAAAAATATAGACTCAAAGAGATTTCAATTGCTGTTTTCCATACAATTATTATTTCCAAGGGGTTTTGCTCCTTTAAAAAAAAATGTTTGGTACTGATTTGTGAATTTGTCTGAGACATTATTAATAATTATTTTATTATTATAATAACTATAATTTTAAAAGCTCTGAATGTCTGATATTGGTACATTTGTATGTTCTACTAATTCATAGACTGAAAGTTTGTAAATATAAATTTTAATTATTTATTATATATATTCTTTAAAAAAGATTAAGATATCAGTTAAGGATTAACCTACATGTAGTAGACAGAACATTGGCAAAAATTTGGTGTTTTTGACATCAAATACAAACGTTTTGTCAAAGGTCAAATGTAATATTTTACCACACACGATTCGTGAGAGAAGGACAGTAAAACATGACATTTGGTGTTACTAATAGGTTTAGTCATACGTAGACAGATTCTTTAAGTGTAATAAGAAATTAATTAAATTATAACAATTTATCCAGTACAAGTGAATTTATTAAACATTGCAATACACAATAAAGGATATTGTGTTTTGTTATAAAGAAAAACTATAGTGGAATTGAATTTGTATTGTAAACTATTGACCTTATTTCTTTATAAACTAATAAAGTAATTTAAAATTTACAAACGGTACAATACATAAAGGGATTACAACAGATTTTTTAAACCATTTATATTTGGAGGTTAAGTTTACTGAGTGTACATGTACATTTATGCTACAATTATTTGCCTTCTTTATGCAATGATGTTAAAAATGGTGAAAAAACCCAAATTAATAGTATATCTTTACACATTGTACTATTTAATAGATTTTTGGTGATACTCAGATACATTTTATTTCTGTAAGATTCAAGTTACTGTAGACACAAATTTTGTGTAAAAAATAAGATTATTGGAATCGCATGAACCCCAAATACATGTAGATCAAAACTAGGTGCATCGGCAGGGTTTGTGTCTTCTGCATGTATTCGTCGCCCTTTTCAAATTCAATCTCAGTCAAATATCACAATAGTTATTTTTGTGTGTAACATTTTCTGAAATAGGTATCCAAAGAATAGTAATGAATTCACCGTTTTTGCTATTATAAGTCACTTTCAAAACGTAAGTACATGCATATTTATTATACCCCTACAGATCTAAGGGGTGGTAAACTGCATCCAATAAAATGTAGTCTGTTAGGTAATTAGTCTGAAATGTTGCATGTAATGTTTGTATAATTCTATTTTCCATTTTAAGAATATACCGGTAAATGATTTTGTTTCTATTTTCAGCATTGGAGAGAAGTGTCAGATTTAGCCAAAGAGTTTATTAACAAATTACTAACAGTTGATCCAGCAGATAGAATGATTGCAACATCAGCGTTGACTCACTCATGGTTAACGTCGCTGGCCAGTAACAAGAATCTTCACCGTACAATTTCTCAGAACTATCTACATCGCATGTCCACACGTGCTAATAGCACCAAAAGTGCCAAATCTACCAAGTCTACAAAAAGTAACAAATCTAATCGTTCAGGTCGTTCATTACGTTCCGAACACCGGCGTGTTCAACCAGAAGAAATAGATGAACTGCATCGTAATCCAGACGTACAAGCTGACATAGCCTCACTGGGTAATTAAAATGAAGGTTTATTTGTTCACTGGATATTATGCTTCAATATTTCATTTTGTATTTTATATTTTATATTAGTGCTATAGGGTTTTAATTTGTTAATAAGGATAAGTATTTAACATTTCTTAAAATGATACATGTATGTTGCTTTGCCTTGAAGTGGAGGACAAATGGAGAACTGCATTTCAACTGTAGCTCTAGCATAGTCTATGTCTAATTCTTTAGTCTCCATTTCTCTGAAATATATGCCTATTACAACCAATTAAAGTTCACAGTTTTCTGTATACTTTAGTTCATAGAAATTTATATTTTATAACAATCCAAAAACAAGTGTATTATCAAAATCATGTGAAGAAAATTTTAAAAACATGCAAGTACACATGTATATTAAATTTAAATCTCTACAAAAAGTTCAAGAACAGTACAATGTATTAAATCATGATCATAATATTCAAATTTTAAAAAATATCTATGTACATGATGACCGAACATCGAATTGGTTGTAATTTATGGTTTTTAGAAACCAACTTTTGTGAGAAATTTTTTTAAAAGTGGATGAAATGTAACAAAATCCTTTTAAGTATTCTATTTATTGTTATAATGTATGTATGGTAAAACCTCATTACTATTGCTGTATTAAGTTTGTACAATCTATTATTAAAGTGCTTAAATTAGTGAATCAGAAATATTGGGTGTTTGTTGCCTTTGCAAAAGTTGAATTTTGAATTAATAATTGTGGTGCATTTTTTTTTTAAAACTTTTATAAGGACACATTGTAATTAAATTCTGGTTCAATAATTGGAATTATTGAAAAAGGTTAAAAATTATGTGGAGTCTTATGATAATTAAAGAGTTCATTCGAACTTTGAAAATTCAGAAAATTCTGAAAAATTTGCTAAAATTGTCACGGTCAATTGCAGAGATCAATTTTTGTGTACATTGGGTACCTGTATCATCCATTGTTACATTTTATAATGCAGCGACATTGAAATATTTAATGATGTGAAAATATATTCCAAAATAAAGGACTGAAAATAAGTAAAACACATGTTGTTTATGAAAAATATACAAATCCACTTTTAATCTGAAATTCTAAATCAGTAATAAATAACTGGATTAAAAATTTAAACACTAAATATATTTTAAAACTAATTATAAACTTGCAATTGTTTAAGAAAAAGTTTTAAGAGACTAAATTATTTGACTGTCTGTCTTTCATTATGTGAACATGCTGAAGAAAATGTCTAAGAAACATGAATTCATAAAACATATGAGGTTTTACTATACATTTGTTTTCTTGTGCCAAATTACTTTTGATAATCTTTGTTAAATGCTGTTGTTTATTAATCACTGTTATGTTAAGAGGTGCATAAAAATACATACTTTTTAATCGTCTTAATCAAATTTACTTGCCCTACATTCATGATATTATTGAGTTCAACTTTTAATAAGTTTGGGGGAACATTTTGTATTATTGATGGTATTTGATCAATTATTGATATACAAAGTAGAATATTCTGAACATCTTAAACAGGAAATCCAAAACTTGTCATGAGAATGATCAGTTTGCCACAAATATCTCTCTTTGGTCATCAGAGCTGATTTAAATGCACAAATAATTTTGTAAGGATTTTATGACCTTTTGCAACTTGTGTCTTTGCTGATTTTATAATATTATTGCATCTTAAATCATGGTCTCTTTTTGACTTCCTATAAAAAGTGTCAAATATTTTTGATTTATGAATCTCCTCTTTCTTCGATATGTTTAAGACTTAACAAATAGCTTTGATTGACAGGTACAGTGGATAGATCTTTGTTAAATTGTGCCACAGTGAAATATTATTAATAAAAAACTGTGATATTTTGTATAGTGTGTGAACAACTTTAAGTCTAGTCATTTTATGTTTGTTGTATAGTGCTAAATATTGACCCCTTTATCAGAATGTGTGCTTTATTTATTATCATACTGTATATGATGTGTATATACATTTTATGTCTTTATGTATAAACTTGTGTATTTACATGAAATATTTAAGGCAAGACCAAGTTTTCGTGATGGAATTAAATTTTTGAATTATCAAGTCTATGCATTAATGTTTACATTGTCAACTTTCAAAGCAATGTATCTCACTAGAGATAACAAATACTGGTTTTTTTTTTAAATGCTTTAAAAATAGAGAAAAAATAGAGAAAAAAGAAAAACAATGAAGCATTCAAAGATTTAATACATTTATTGTTTTTTTTGAAGAAATAATTTAAGTTTGATTCAATTAAGTTGAGTTTTGTAAAAAAATTGTTATCTGTTGAACAAAAAGGTTTTCTGCTTTGTAATGAAAATTAAATGTAACTTTTAGTTTATTTATATCACTACAGACTCCTGGGTTGTCATGTTGCACTTTTTACCGTCCTTTTTATAGTCTGTGATTAGGATAAAGCCAAATCATGCATTTACTATATAAATTTATTTGTGTAAGCCGTCCAATTTATCAGTTTTTAAATTGTTTTTATACTTATATATGATTTATGCAATTATATATCTTTCTGTACAAAATTTGTTTAGATTTAAGAATTATTTACATTGGATAAAAACCTAGGTAGATCTTATGTTTCCTTCTTATATTGATGTCATCACTGACATTTTGTCATCTTATTGGTACATGGAAAATTTGGTAACCAACAACAGTACAAGAGATTTTAACATTTTACAGCACTTTAATTTTGTAAGTAGTTATAGACATGATGAATGATACAAATACAGATGAATTGGCTGCTGTATGTAGGCAGCAGTCATCATTTGATGACATACTTTGTATCTTTGAAAAGATCTGTCATAGTATAATTTACATAGTGTATGCTACAGAAATGGCGTAGTGACGTAAAGTTCTACCTCAGTTATCCTCCCTTTTCCTCTTAAATTTGTAGACATTTTTATTACAATAAAAAATACCTGCATTTTGATATCATGTATCAATTTTAGGGACTGTATAATCAGGATGAACATTTGGTCAGAATAACATAACCTGTTCAGGGTATATGTACACTATTTATTAATCAGTATAATTATCTGTCTCCTAATAGATTCAGTAAAGAAATATATAAACGAAAACATCACATAATCACAACTTTGGCATCCTTTGATTAAAAGATGTGTTTCTTAACTGAAGAATTGTAATTGACCAGAAAAAAGTACTAAATTGGTCATTATAAATGATTTTGCATTAGAGTTATTGTAGCATTATTTATTTCTGATTGAGTAACTGAATTCAGACAAATATTTATATATGTTAAAATGCAGGTATATCTTTATTTGAAAAATGATCATTTTCTAATATATCACCATATTTTATATCATGCCATTTTCCTAAAAAAAATTGAACAAACTGCTGAATGCATTTTTTTAACATGTTTAATATAAAAAATATTTTGACAGAATATGTTTCATAGTTTTTTAAATATTATGTTATTTGAAGGTAAAGACTTCTTTCCTTAGTCTAATGCATTTTGGGTAAAATAGTCAATTATATAATGTTGCAGTTCTTTGAATAATTGTTACCCAATAGCAGCATATCTTAACCTTGATGCAAAATAAGCCATGCTTCTTTAATCCTGCAACTACAAGTTATATGCATCTTTTTACAAATTTGTGGCAATTGCCAAATACATGTTAATTGTCCGTCTTGTGTGCATCATATGTTAACTGAATTATAATAAGTTTCATGAAGAATATATTAATATTTTACAAGATGTATATTGTAAGTTATATGGGTTCCATATTATACAATTTGTTAGTATTTTTGTTTTGTTATATCTCGATTTTTAAGTTGAAAGTGCTTTTTATAATGAGTTGTGCTGGTAGTCATGGTAGTGATAAAAAACATCCTCAGTTGAAATGTATTTTTAACAACTAAAGCAATAATGTATATTTAGACAATCTTTATGCTATTTTTAACTTTTGCTTGCTCAGACAGGACTCTTTGTTAGTTATATTCTTGCTGTAAATATAATTTTATAGGCAAACATGGTCCTCTAGTTGCAACATTAATATCTCTCTTTTCTTTTTGGAATAAGGTGTTAAATTATGCCTTTCCTGTCCATATAAAAGCAATTGCCAGTTTGCCACATGATATTTGGCCAGCAACACTAAAAAAAACTGTTTTTTAAATTTTTTGCTTGTTAGATTATATCAAAACTAGCTGTTATTTTTATTTAGTTTAATTTGAAAATACTTTTAAAACCTATGTATTGAGGCCATGAGAGTAAAAACCTTTCTATTGAGTCCATGAGAGTAAAAACCTCTGTATTGAGTTTATGAGAGTATTTGTTTTTACACAATATCAGTATTTATATGAACCCTATTGCTGTATAATTTGTTAATTTTTGTACTTGTTTCATTTTATTTGTATTTATTGTTATTAATTATTATTCATTTAAAGGTTAGAGAAATTTTTACTAATCATATATTTTGGATCTTTAGGTTGTAAGAAAAATCATCCAGTAAATTTTAACATTTATGAAATATTTAATACAATTTTATTATGGTAATTATACTTATCAGATGTTGAGGCTATAGTTGGGTATTTTTCTTCGTTTCTTTTAACCCTTTACTCCATAATGACGCCTTTTGACGCCTGTGTAGTACCTCAGTTGAAATACTTTGACTACAAAGTGTCTGCTTCAGACTTAATAAAATTTGTATCCAATATGAAAAGGATATTCATAAGAATATCTGACTTGAATTTATTTGATGAAATATTTGTTTTTCACAATTTGTTTATACTTTAAACCATATTTTTAGCATTTTATTGAAAAATCCTATGCAAATCAAGTATGCAAAAAAAAATGTCAATGGAGGAAAGGGTTAACTATATCAAGCAACTGTTATGTCATATATGTAATAGTTTATACTTTATATTATCCTTATTTTTATTTATGGATTCAACTTTTATTTAAAAAAAATTAAATTCCCTTGAGTTTTAAATTGAAAACACACCAATACAAATGTATTTGACTATCAAAGCAAACTTGTGTCCTCATTGTACTTATTGTTTTTTTTTAAATACCACAACTGTGGCTGTAACAACTCAACAAGCTGTTTAAGTCAATATTTCTTTAGTTTATTAATTGTCATCAGAAGTTTTAATTATCATTAGTCATACAATAGAGATGATATTATAGATTAATATTTTCATTCTTTTAAAAGTTTTGAACACCAACAATTAATAAGAAAGGAAACCATGTCTTATAAATCATGACACTATCTTTAAGTCTAGGAATTTGCTATGATAACCAAATTAATACAAGGAAAATTGGAAAGATTCAGGCTTTTATGAATGTATGTTTTATAACTAAAATAATGGCCATGTAAACCCAGGAATTGGAAGTTGAAAAGGAAAAAGAAAATGTTTAAATGGCGGAAAAGATCAGTAATTTTGTATTAATGTTTGACAAAATTTATCTCACCAGTGATTGAGATGAAATTCTTTAAAATAAATGGTGACCCTCTGTCTAATCACGAGTGATCAAGATTTAATAAATTGTGGCTATTTATATCTCATATTAACAGTGATTGAAAAAAAAAAGGAAAATTTTAAGTGTGGGTGACCTAAAAAGCCTTCTGAATTAAGAAATGATTCCAACACTGGTTTTATGTTACTGATAACAAACAAATGATTAACTCTGCTGATCAATCTAATGTATTTATGTATTCTCACAGATAAATCCGTCCTCAGAATTTTACAATATTTTATGACAGATATAGTTCAGTTGTTGGTGTATAGATTTACCTCTTCATCATTTTATTTGTATAAACTATCAATTTTTTAGATACAGTTGAAAAAATAAAGGCTTTGCCATCATAATTCTGAATTATTTATATAGCCATGTTTGTCACATAAATGTTAATAACATCAGTTTTCTTCACGGAAACCTTCCAGTAGACATTTTCTTTTTGTCACTGTTATAAATGATTACTTAGGTGTACCAATACTAGTACCTTAATCCTGAAATAAGGCACTGATTTTAAAATTTTGGCATGCCAGAATCCAGCATTTTAGCTCACTTCTAATTGACAGGTTTATTGTATATACAGTGTAACCTACCTAATCCGACACCCGATTATTTCAACATCCTGTTTTAACTGACACATTTTCATGGTCCCAAAATATGCATATCCTTGCAGAAAAAACCTGAGTATTTCGACACCCTGCTTAATTGGACATTTTTCTCTGTTGCACTGTAGTACAGTTATTATAAATACAAGATTTTATATGATTGCAAATGAGACAACTATCCACTAGAGTTCAAATGAAATGGATATAACTAATTATAGGCATTTGTAAGGCCACCCACAATGAGAAAAACTCATACCGTATAGTTTGCTCTAAAGGCATTGACATGAAAAAAGTGACTGAACTCAAATGAGAAAATTAATGACAGAATTTCTAAAAAAAACAATGGTCATGAAAAAACAAACATGACATGAATGCATCAAAGGTAACCACTAAACAGCAGGCACCTGATTTGGGACAGACACACAAAGAATGTGGCATTGTCAAACAGGTTTGTGAGCTCTTAACCCTCCCTTAACCTGGGACAGTGGTTTAACAGCACCCCATCAGAATAAACACTAAGCTGCAACTCAATATATCAATATAAAGCCAAATAAACACACTTACATAATTAACATTAGATACTGATGTAATAGTACTCACAGTAACTGAAAGCTATTTTAAAGCCAATTACAACTAAATCATGTTCTCCCAAACAAATTAGATTACTACAGATAGCCTCAATGATGGACAACTGACCGTTTCGGTCTGTTAACAGTGGAACAAAAGGCAAACTGAGGCACACATTTGACTAACGTTAAATATTTACAAATACATGAACACAAGGCAAAACTCTGGACTTCAAAAAAATATTGTTCTTCCCGGGGGCATCATGGTAATGTGATGCTATCTGAACGGATGTTCTTATAGGTTGTGTTATGAATGTGATGCTATAGTTTTTAGGAACAAGATGGTATTTCAAATTCCTCTATGAACAGGATGCTATGTGCAATGTCGGGGGAGAACACTGTATACACCCAGAGTATTTTTGTCCTAAAACTAGTAAACAAATGTTTAAAATGGAGGCAATGTTGACGAGGACAACAGAAAGGAAGGTAACAAATATTAAGAGAAACTGATTTGTACTTTATGAGTGCACATTCTGAAATGTCTCGCCTTTAATTAATAACCATTGATTTAATGTTGATAGTCCTAAATATAAAGCTTTTAATACTACAATAATAACTTCTGTTATATATGGTGATAATGATGATGATGGGAGTTTTTAACGACCTTGACTGGCTATACAGCCCTCGTACGGCCGGTTTAGTGATGATTATCCTTCATCAGGGTACTTATGCACCGATGAAACTTTTTTGTCTGAATCTATATTTGCTGCGTGTTGAATATGTACCTCCGACGCTGAGATGTCGCACTTCCATAAAAGCGTTGTTCTTTTGGTTTATTTGTTTTTGAATTTGTGTATTTATTTTTCCACTGTATGAATATTGTAATATATATCTAGCTGCGCTAAATAAAGGCGCAATTTTGACAAAATCTTACCTAAAATTGTCTTTCTAATCCATACTTATTTGTTCAATTGTTTTTAATCAAATTTTGAAAAGACAGATATTACATTGCTTTTTATTTTTGCATGGATGCGTAGGGTCCTTTAAAAAAATCATCTTTAATTGTTCGAATCACACAAATCTTTGAGAAATCTACTGTCAATTTGCCAGTAAACCAACAGTTATGAAAATACATTGTTTGTCGTAAAGCGCATCTGGTAAGTATCACATAAACTCAACATGAAATGAAGACAAGGTCATATTAACCATACAAGAAATATATGTACACAATAAAATCATTCTATACACCAAATATAGTTAAATATTGCTTATAGGTTTTAAGAAACAGACTGCACCAAGAAAACTACTGATAGCATTGACCAGTGAACCAAGAAAATGAGGTCAAGGTCAGATGAACCATGACAGAAAAACATGTACACCTTGCAATTGATCTATGCATTGAACATAGTTGATCTATTGCCTATAGTATCTAAGAAACAAACTTAACATTGACCAATGAACCATGAAAATAAGGTCAAGGTTAGACGGTACCTGCAAGACAGAAATAAACACTTTACATACCTACCATACAACAAATATGGTTGACCTATTACTTAGTAAGGAAAACAGACCAAAACACCAAAACTTAACACTTGCGAATGAACTGTGAAAATGAGGTCAAGGTCCTGCGAGACTAACATGTACATCATGGAATATTCCCATACACAAAATATAGTTGACCTATTGCATATAGTACTGTGGATTCTTTAATAATTGCTGGATACCAATTTTAATGGATTTCGTGGGTAATAAAGGAAAAGACTTTGCTAACCACAAAATTAAATATCCACATATATGTAAGTTTTCTCAAACCCTGAAAATTGGTACCCACGAAAATAAATGAATCCACAGTATATTAAAAAAACATGAAAACACAAAAACTTCCCTTTGACCACTGAACCAAAAAAATGAGGTCAAGGTCTGATGACACCTGCTAGTTGGAGATGTACACCTAACAATAATTCCATACATAAAATATAGTAGACCTATTGCTTATAGTATCTGCTATATGGACTTCACACGAAAAACTTAACCTTGGCATGATCTATGAAATGAGGTTGAAGTCAAATGAAAACTGTCTCACAGGCATGATGACCTTGCAATGTACTCACATACTAAATATAGTTATTTATACTCATAAAGAAATTATCATTATAAAAAATCTTAACTTTTTTCAAGTAGTCACTGAAGCAATAAGATAAGGTCAAGGATAATGGACATATGACAAAAAGAAACTTCATAACATACGGCATCTATATCTTCTGAATTTCCTATTTTGACGTCATAAAAAGGCAACCATATCTGAGTAAGTCATATTTAAAGAACACTATGATCTGTAAATCTTTGAAAAGGAAGGATAACAAGAATGTGTCCCCAGTACACAAGATGCCCCATCGGCACTATCATTTTCTATGGTCAGTGGACCATGAAAATGGGGGAAAATCTCTAATTTGGCATTAAAATTAGAAAGATCATATCATAGGTAACATGTGTAGTTAGTTTCAAGTTGATTTGACTTCAACTTCATCAAAAATTACGTCAACCAAAAACTTTAACCTGAAGTGGGACGAACAGACAGACGAACCCATAAACCAGAAAACATAATGCCCATAATTTGGGCATAAAAAATCCTAAGGGAAACAAATAACACCACTACAACTCGTGTATTTCATTATTTATTCACTCTCAACAGTTAAATTTTAATTATTTAAAAAGCTTGACAAGCTTCGTACTTTAAATATGAAAATTTAATTGTTGAGTGGAAAACAATTGTTACACACTTAGCTTGTTGCAGTGGTTGAATCTTACATTTACAATGTTGCAGTGGTTGAGTCTTATATTTACAATGTTGCAGTGTTTGAATCTTATATTTACAATGTCACAGTGGTTAAATCTTATATTTACAATGTTGCAGTGGTTGAATCTTACATTTACAATGTTGCCGTGTTTGAATCTTATATTTACAATGTTGCAGTGTTTGAATCTTATATTTACAATGTTGCAGTGTTTGAATCTTATATTTACAATGTTGCAGTGGTTGAATCTTATATTTACAATGTCACAGTGGTTGAATCTTATATTTACAATGTTGCAGTGGTTGAATCTTATATTTACAATGTTGCAGTGGTTGAATCTTATATTTACAATGTTGCAGTGGTTGAATCTTATATTTACAATGTTGCAGTGGTTGAATCTTATATTTTACAATGTTGCAGTGGTTGAATCTTATATTAACAATTTCACAGTGGTTGAATCTTATATTTACAATGTTGCAGTGGTTGAATCTTACATTTACAATGTTGCAGTGGTTGAATCTTATATTTACAATGTTGCAGTGGTTGAATCTTACATTTACAATGTTGCAGTGGTTGAATCTTATATTTACAATGTTGCAGTGGTTGAATCTTATATTTACAATGATGCAGTGGTTGAATCTTACATTTACAATGTTGCAGTGGTTGAATCTTATATTTACAATGTCGCATTGGTTGAATTTTATATTTACAATGTTGCAGTGGTTAAATCTTATATTTACAATGTCGCAGTGGTTGAATCTTATATTTACAATATGTAGAGGTTGAATCTTATATTTACAATGTTGCAGTGGTTGATGCAGTTGTTGAATCTTATATTGACAATGTTGCAGTGGTTGAATCTTATATTTACAATGTCACAGTGGTTGATGCAGTGTTTGAATCTTATATTTACAATGTCACAGTGGTTGATGCAGTGTTTGAATCTTATATTTACAATGTCACAGTGGTTGAATCTTATATTTACAATGTTGCAGTGGTTGAATCTTATATTTACAATGTTGCAGTGGTTGAATCTTACATTTACAATGTTGCAGTGGTTGAATCTTATATTAACAATGTTGCAGTGGTTGAATATATATTTACAATGTTGCAGTGGTTGAATCTTATATTAACAATGTTGCAGTGGTTGAATCTTATATTTACAATGTTGCAGTGGTTGAATATTATATTTTCAATGTTGCTTATATTTACAATGTTGCAGTGGTTGAATCTTATATTTACAATGTTGCAGTGGTTGAATCTTACATTTACAATGTCACAGTGGTTGAATCTTATATTTACAATGTTGCAGTGGTTGAGTCTTATATTTACAATGTTGCAGTGGTTGAATCTTATATTTACAATGATGCAGTGGTTGAATCTTACATTTACAATGTTGCAGTGGTTGAATCTTATATTTACAATGTCGCAGTGGTTGAATCTTATATTTACAATATGTAGAGGTTGAATCTTATATTTACAATGTTGCAGTGGTTGATGCAGTGGTTGAATCTTATATTTACAATGTTGCAGTGGTTGAATCTTATATTTACAATGTCACAGTGGTTGATGCAGTGTTTGAATCTTATATTTACAATGTCACAGTGGTTGATGCAGTGTTTGAATCTTATATTTACAATGTCGCAGTGGTTGAATCTTATATTAACAATGTTGCAGTGGTTGAATCTTACATTTACAATGTTGCAGTGGTTGAATCTTATATTTACAATGTTGCAGTGGTTGAATATATATTTACAATGTTGCAGTGGTTGAATCATATATTTACAATGTTGCAGTGGTTGAATCTTATATTTACAATGTTGCAGTGGTTGAATCTTATATTTACAATGTTGCAGTGGTTGAATCTTATATTTACAATGTTGCAGTGGTTGAATCTTATATTTTCAATGTTGCTTATATTTACAATGTTGCAGTGGTTGAATCTGATATTTACAATGTTGCAGTGGTTGAATCTTATATTTACAATGTTGCAGTGGTTGAATCTTATATTTACAATGTTGCAGTGGTTGAATATTATATTTACAATGTTGCTTATATCTACAATGTTGCATTGGTTGAATCTTATATTTACAATGTCGCAGTGGTTGAGTCTTATATTTACAATGTCGCAGTGTTTGAATCTTATATTTACAATGTCGCAGTGGTTGATGCAGTGGTTGAATCTTATATTTACAATGTTGCAGTGGTTGAATCTGATATTTACAATTTTTAATTCCAATCAAGCAAGGAACACTCAAGTTATTATTTTCTTTTTTATCCAGAGAGACAGACAACCTCCAGGTGCAGGTTTTTCTCTTTGCTTTGAAGACTCATTGGTGGACTTCAGATGTTGTCTGCTCTTTTGTTGGGTTGTTGTCTCTTTGACATATTCCCCATTTCTATTCTCAATTTTAAATACTATATGCTCCTGAATTTTTTTCTGCATGAATGAAATAGAACTTAAATCATAACTGTAACACTATATCAGCTGAAAATAACAAGAAATGGCGGCTTAAATGAGATAAAATATGTGTTTAATGTACAGAATGACAACAAATGTTCATATCTCCCATCTTTCCCAGAATCCTCTATTGCACGCTGTCACCGTCGCTTTCTACAAAACAAGAAGAAAATCATCTTTAATATCAGAAAATATTGATTGTATATTAAGTTACATAAAGTTTTGGAATGTCTCATTAATAACATGTAAAAAGTAATACATGTAACAAATTTGCATGAAACAGATACAGATATTGACAAGCAATAGATTACTTATATTTATGATATGAGAAGAACAGAAGACTACTTTATGTTATTGTAGTTTAAATAAAATATGTTTGAGCTCTTACAATTTTTTTCTGAAACACTTCTAATTCATCTGATATCCAAGATACATGAATGAAAAATCAGCTGAAAACATTTATTAAAAAAAAATATGGAAAACATCTGAATTACCATCATACAAGTAAAATTAATGAAGTGTAAATATGTTTTCAAATATTTGTAAAATAAGAATAAGTCATATCTATGGTATACAACGGATATCTGAACTGTGTACCACTAACATTAACTGTATTATCATTACAATATATAATGATTCTAGCAAAGATTTAAAAAAAAATCAGACTGTAAAAGTAAGTTGTAATTCTGTCATTACAGTTCAATATCACTTAAGATAAATAAAACAAGTGAAACTGCGAGTTACTGCTCATTGATAAAACCCCAGACCAAATACTTGACGGTAAACAGGAAGTTGTTGGGTGATGAATCTGAATATGTATCGGACAGTTTAGCTGACTTATATAAACCCTGAAAACAAATTTCAGAAATCTTAGTAATGTAGTTCCTGAGAATAATATGACGATAATGTTCAACTTCAATGTCATGTGTAAAATGTTGTAAGTGTCCGGTAAACAGGAAGTTTTTGAGTGATGAATCCGAAAATGCATCACACAGTATAGCTGACTTAAATAAACCCCAAAACCAAATTTCAGAAATCCTTGTAATGTAGTTCCTGAGAAAGATGCAACAAAAAATATTAATGGGACGGACAGACGGACTGTTGAATGGACAGACAGAGGTAAAGCAGCATATCCCCTCATTTTTTAAGTGGGATAAATAATAAATACAGTGTGTGATATTTAAAAAAGTCATATGATTATATCTATCTAATTTGAGGAGTATTGGTCTGGCATGCTTCATTTGGCTCGTAACTTTTTTCAGGTTTCAGTTGTCAGGTGTAAATCTTAAAGTTATGTCTGTATTTCATGTATCTTAATACATTGAATCTTCACTAAAAATCTGTTCAATCATTAAATAAAACGGGAGGTACATAGTGCTCTTTTTTTTACTGAAGACTCTAATATAGGTTTCATTAAAATGCACACTGGTTTCAGAGTTGTTATTGGCTTAAGTAGACCCGGTGCCAGAGGAAAAGACAACTTTAAAACACCCTGTTATTCAGTAAACAGGGAATATAAGGAATGATATGCTCCAGTAAACAGGGAATATAAGGAATGAAGGGAATATAATGAATGATACGCTCCAGTAAACAGGGAATATAATGAATGATACGCTCCAGTAAACAAGGAAAATAATGAATGATACGCTCCAGTAAACAGGGAATATAATGAATGATACGCTCCAGTAAACAGGGAATATAATGAATGATACGCTCCAGTAAACAGGGAATATAATGAATGATACGCTCCAGTAAACAAGGAAAATAATGAATGATACGCTCCAGTAAACAGGGAATATAATGAATGATACGCTCCAGTAAACAGGGAATATAATGAATGATACGCTCCAGTAAACAAGGAAAATAATGAATGATACGCTCCAGTAAACAAGGAAAATAATGAATGATACGCTCCAGTAAACAGGGAATATAATGAATGATACGCTCCAGTAAACAAGGAATATAATGAATGATACGCTCCAGTAAACAAGGAAAATAATGAATGATACGCTCCAGTAAACAGGGAATATAATGAATGATACACTTCAGTAAACAGGGAATATAATGAATGACATGCTCCAGTAAACAAGGAAAATAATGAATGATATGCTCCAGTAAACAAGGAAAATAATGAATGATATGCTCCAGTAAACAAGGAAAATAATGAATGATCTTACGACTGTTTTCCTCTATCAGGTCCCGACTGTTTTCCTCTGTTAGGTCCAGACTGTTTTCCTCTGTTAGGTCCAGACTGTTTTCCTCTAATAGGTTTCTTTGCTGCCATACCCAACTCCTTTCTCTCTTGATATGAAGGCCTGTAAGTAATAAATAAAGTAATAAGTAGTGGACGGATACAACAATACAACACCTTGTACTGAGGGTATGTGGTAATCACAAGGAATGGTTTACTGCTATAACCATGGTAACTAGTGTAGATTCATTAATATTCATTGGTTTACTGCTATAACCATAACTAGTGTAGATTCATTAATATTCATTGGATACTAATTTTAGTGGATTTTGAGGGTACAGGAGAACCACACATTTTAATGTTCAACGAATTACAAGTTTTCTACAAGAATGTATTCAGACTTTGTCAAAATTATCAAATTCAAGTGGTCAATTATATTTTGATTTTATCAACAGCTTTCATAAATCATGAGTGATATAAAAACTAAATTGTTTCTGGGGAAATAGCTTGATTAAGGTGATTTTAACTGTAACTTACTGAAGTTTAACAAGTCTGCAGAAAGATAGGTCAACCTTAATATATATACTTAAAGAGCACTTGTGTAACTATACATACCCTGCCCTGAACTTTTTCAATGCTGTTCTACTTGTACTGGTAAGTTCGTCATCAAATGCAGACTTCTTTATCTTTGGTTTCTTCTTTTTCTTAGATTTGTCTGTAAAAGGTACAAGCATATTCATGATCTATATACTCAAAAGCATTTTTACAACAATCCAGGGCTTTCAATAGAAGGCGGTAGGCGGCGATTTTCGTCGTCTACTTGAAGGAAATCCGCCGCCTACTTTGCTCAAAATTGTAAAATTAAAAAATCAATAAAAATGACTGAAGGGGAAATTTACGCTGTTGACACAACCAGGGGATTTCCGATAAAGTGTGGTTGATATTTATAACCTCTACGTGAAGTGACCCGAGTAGTCACGAACGCCTAGGCTGGGATCGCTATCAACAAGGAGAGTAAGGCAAAAACTACTGAAAGTAGAAACCAGCAGAAGGCACCCGAACACCGTCTGTAAACAGACTCCTGATTGGTCGATTTACAACCGGTTTTCTTAAACGACCTACGATTGGTGTAATTAATAGGCGTGTACGAAAATAAGTAAACGAAACCACAGTGACATCAGTCAATGGATTAGAAAAATACAAAAACAAGGTGCTTTATAAATATTGAATGGAAATACAACTTATTCAAAGGAGAACACTATATATTTTCACAATGTTAAAATAAAATAAAAAACAAACAAACGCCAATATAAACAACGTACAGCCACTGGCACTGACCCACGTGTTCGCAAGGACACCGATCCCACATTTTGTTTTTAGATTCAAATCCTATTACATAGAGTGAACTACATGAACATGTTCCTTTATAACTATGTTGGCTTTGTATTAAAAATTAAATAAATTAGTGTCGCAATCTTCTTTTCTTTGTATCTGTAAAGCATCACTGTCAAATTTGGGCCCACTTTAGGGTCTTCTGACTTCAATGCACAATGCAACGATGTACCCACACTCAATGCCCATGTCAAGGATCATATAATTTATTATCCTGTTAAGGATTTGTCTGCTTCTGTTGTATCTACTGAACTGAATGTTAATGTCCCATTCAATTTATATTCTATTTTCCCTGAACTCATAGAATTTTAATCTAATGACTATTTTTTCAATTATTATTCAAAGAGCACAATAATCACAAAATTATTAAGGCATGTTGTAAGGGGCAAATAATAATATTTTTTTTTTAAATAAAATTTTAAAATGTTTTTTTTTCAGAAAATCAATATTTTTAGAGGGGTGTGAATCATCAGACGGGTCAGTAAGCGAACAGCAAACACATGTATTTGTAATTTAGGCCAGCCTCCTGATAGTATTAATTCATAAAGCGCATTGAATAATTTCCTATATTATAAAAAGGGATTTTCATAGTGCTATAATTGTACCAAAATATAGTGGTCCCCTCTTCTATTTCAGAACTTCTTGAGTTTAAGTATAATAAAATTTTATTAATGAATAAATATGATTGGATGTGGATCTTTCCCTATATTATCACCATGTCATTGCTATTCTCAAACAACTTCAAATACAAGCTTTAAGTTGAAGTCTGGATCAAATGCAGATATAAATGTAGTCAATATTTACAGAAAATCCAACCATGCTACAAATTTTAATCAAACATTTACATTATCTTCATTAAAAAAATGATGTTTTGAGAGGACTGAAACAGGGTCCAGGAGACTCCCAGAATGCAGGATTTTGCACCATTTTAAAAAAAAATTCTGGGGCCCTTGAGCGGGCCCCAGACCCCAGGCTCGACGAGCAAGCTCGTCGCCGCGGCCGGCTTCGCCGTCCGCATTGATGGGACTCCTATTTTTTGGTTTTATCCTTCTACTTCTAAACTTATTGAAAGCCCTGACAATCTTGCTGTTTTCTAGAGAGCTTTTTTTTAATTGATTATCACTTTTGTTTTTTATAGTTGCAAAACTGTTGTATTGTCTTCTGTAAACTAGGATTTATTCAGTCCTTTCCTGTCAAAGAGAGAAGCCTGATGTCATTTTAGGCAAATACAGACATTTATTTACTGTAAGTTCAGAAATTATTGAGAGGATTTTATTAATGCAAATATCCCAATTATAAGAACTTGTATTTTGATATCTTAAACATATATCTTTTTGTCAATTTAAAAAAAATCGCAATAACAAATGCACACAATAATTTCTGAAATTACATTACCGGTACTTGATTTGTATGTGAAGGATAAGATTACCAATGCTCTGTAGTAGTAATATCTGATGATGGTCAACATTATAGAGTAAATCTTACTAAATCAGATGGACTGGATTGACCATCTTAAATTTATTATCAAAGTATAATAATGATTTAAACCGTCACCATAGAAACACATTTGATTTCTGGATCATACCTGCCAACTGTCAGTATTTCCTGGCAATTTCTCCCATGAAAGCTCCCAAATGAAAATTTTAATAGAGCCATTTTGTCCTCAATTGAAAATAAAACAATCAATTTTATTAGCATGGCTTGATGATTGTAAAAGTATGAAGAACAAAAGAAAACAACATTAAAATAAATGTGAAGACCCCTTTAAAGGTTTTGTAGGACTAGAATCATCTTGCACAAAGTACCCCCATCAGTGTTTTAAAATGTTGACAAGTACGATGATGGTTTTTGTCATGTCCTGCAGATGTAGCAAGATTCATTCAAACAAGAGCTGAAATAAAATGAATGCATTAAGACAAAATGAACCAGTTTCTTTTATATCTTTTTTTAATCATGGAATTTCACATAATCATGGACTGTTTAGCATACTGTTTTTTGAAAAAAAGAGACATGAGAAATATTTCTCTAGATATTCTGTAAATAATTACCTATAAATTCATCAAAACTATACTTAACTAATTCAGAGTACAAAAAATAAATCCTTACCTATATGTTCACCAAATGCCCTCATCTTTTTAGGTTTACGTTCTTTTTTAGCCATTCTTGCAGCATACAGCTCAGATTTTAATAACTCATTATTTACTCTATCTTCTGCCTGTAATATACATGTATACCAGTAAACAATACACTACAAGGCTATATATACATGTACACCAGTAAACAATACACTACTATAAGTTATATGGTTCGCTATTGACCCCCTAGGCATCCATAGAGGTTAGTAAAATCCCCTATGAATTTTATTCATCCTCTATGGATCTGTTGGGGGTCAGTAGTTAACCGTATGACGAATTTATCGGATGCTTGACTTTTTCTGCTGCGTTTTGGTGAAGAATAAACAATGAAACACAACAACATTAATAGATGACGTCGCCATTAACGTGTCATGAACCCCCTATGAAACCTACTAACCCCCTACGGTCTCATAGGGGGTCACCATGTGACGGGCGTTTAACCAATCACAACGTGATAATTCATCTGTTGTCCGATAAAAGGCTATATGATGTATGTAATAAATCTTGCTGTAATATATACCAGTAAATAATATACTTTGATGGTATGTGTACTTTTTTTTTAAAACAAAACAAGAATAAGTCTTCCAAAATATGAAAAAATGTTTGAAATTAAGAATCAATTATCATTATTTAGTAAATTGAGAATTTTTTGAGATGTTTAATTTGATGTTTGATATCTAATATTGTGAAAATTGGAATAGGATACAGTAGGGTTAACAAAAATAAACTTGAATTTAATCACAGTAATTAATCTCATCATTGTTGTCTATTGTGCAAAAATTGCAATAATTTATGTCCATAAACATTTCTGAATTTATATACAGTAATTGCCTATTTAAGATGTGGATTAAAGCTGATTAGAGCTTATGTTTGTCTATGTTTGTATACCCTGCCGACTCTAAATAAAGCTTATTTATTATCAGATGATTAATTTATTGCCCTAACATACTTCATGCAATTTTGAACTCTAGGAAGAGCATTAAGGTTGTCATATTTTCATAAAAACACATCTGGGAAGAGTTAATGGATCATGAGTTGCATGGTTGAACTCAATTCTGTCAACACAGCTCAGCTGGGGCAGTTCTGAAAGAGTATTAAGGGTCATATGGGCTATAATAGAATGGCAGTCACCATTATGACAACTGGCTGGATTGGTGGCAAAGGGGTTAATAGATATAAAACAACCATGTTCTATCAGCTCCATAAGTGGAAACTTCATTTGGTTTAATTTCTAGCAGTGGCATCCTGTGCTTGGAATCCAATAGTTTACCTTATGTGGTACAATTTTTAAACCAAAATCATGCACTAATATTAAATAGAAGAACTCACTGTAACAACTTTTTTTTCTTTCTTCATATTCCTTTTCTTGGATAACGAAAATTCACCAAGTCTCAGATCAGCTACAAATATACAAATTATTTTAAAAATTAATGTTGTCTAATTTTGCTCCTTTTTACAGATTTTTTTTACCTACAACTGTCAAGAAATAATTTATACTAAACATCTTGAGGCTGTAAAAAGCCTGTGTTGCACATCTGGATCTATGTGTATTGACCACTCTCCAACATTAAAGACTACCGGTGGCATATATATGTATTTCATCCATTTTTTGTTGATCTTGTATAAGTAACAATCCTATGTCATAAGGTGACAGATAATTACTTTGTCAGTGTCATTTAAAGTCATTGGCAATCACACCACATGTCCCTATTTTTATGTTACTTAACGTAAAAAAGATTGTTGCCACTGTTGCTAATGATTTTTAGGGTGCAAGTGTTTTACCAGGTGAGTTTCAGTCTGCACTAAAAACTTTTTCAACTACTAGTCCGAAGACCAATATTCTGACATTTTTCTCATTTGGCCAAACGAATGTTTTGCAAAATCTTACTAGTCCAAATGAAATTTTACTAGTCTGGGGCATCGGACTAGTAGCTAACCGTGCAGACTGGAGTTTTTAGACTGCTGGGAGCTTCTAGCTTCCTGATCCACTAATTTCTATTGACCTAAAATAATTATCACTTGAATAAAAACATTTTTTTCAGTTTTGTAGCTGCTTTGTATCTTTTTCTTAAAATAATACAAACATACAGTGCATCCTTTTTTGAAGTAATTAGATAGAGTTTCCTTACATAAATGTATTATATAAAACCTGTTAATAACCAACAGACTGGTTTCCATTGATAATATTTGCACCTACCCTGTTCTTGCATTCTTTGTTTGTGAGTTTGAAACCAGTCACGCTTGTGTTGATCCCCTGGATTTTCCAGTAGATTGTTTGCTTTATTTATCTGGTTTTCTGTCGCTCTCATTTCCTTCTCCTCCTGTTCTGTCCATTCTATTTCCTTCACATCTAATTCTAACTTGGCTATTTTGTCTCGGTACTTCCCTATCACTTCTGTTAACCACAAAGAACATAAAAATAAAATTTGATGTCTAAAATAAATGAGTAGGTCAACAACACCATGACCTTTTGAATCTTTATCCATGTTACAATTTTATTATTTAGTGTGTTTTCAGTGTACAATTATTTTCTACATCATACAAGAGGGGTGAACATAGAATAATATAAAATGTATTTCTTGGAATAAATCTTTTGATTGAGCCTACTAAAGCCATGAAATATATATGTAACAAACATTTTCTGTAAACTTTGACCACAGTTGTACAAGTGTTCTGGGGATATTTTCAGCTATCTCAATCTTCATTCCTTCATCTTAACTTTTTGACAAATGTTGTGTTTTCTTTGATTTAATCAAGGTAACATCAGCTTTTATCATGTGTCATCCAATAGGCCAACAGCTATCTGTTTTACAAAAAACATCTGTATAAATAATTTTATCAATTATTTTTCAAATTTGTTGATGTTTTTTTTGACATGATCCCCAACAGCAGATCAAAACTAATGTATGAAAAGAAGCTATATCCATATGCTAACATATTAATGAGACATGAATATAGCCTGATTTTATTAGACCTAAGCCGATTTATGACATGCTACTGGTAACAACCAGTCTGTGTTCTTACTCATACAGCAGTGGGGAAGAAGTTTATATCAATTTAAAAGTCTTTGGCTTGACCATTCCAGTGAGCAAACCCATGCTTGACCCTCACACTTAAGGTCAGTATTCAGTACAACAACCCAAAGGTCAATTGGTATAGGAACAAGAGCCATGTCATCTATCCAATAATTATTACATGCCTTAAAAAAAAGAATATTCCCATGTATTTAACAATACAAATATACGAACCTTGAGGTATCACTCGTGTTTTTAACGGTGTTTTAGCATGTTTCACTACTTCTTTTAACATTTTTCTCTCTTGTTCTCCAACAAGTGTCACTGATCTTGAAGAAAAAGAGAAGAATATCATATAAAATCTATGGATATAAAATAATGAAATTCTTCAACTGTATAAAACTGGGGTTAACTTTTTATATAAATCAGTTGGCAAGCTCAGTTTGTAAGAAAGTAATGATTTAAATTTCAAAAGGGATTTCAATCAAAATCTAAACTGATTCAAGATTTGGTAATTAAAGCTTCTCATGTTTTTTAGTGGAATACAACTATCAAAAGAGAGGGACGAACAATTCTAAATTAAATTTTATGTCAAACTTATAATGAAAAATCTTAATATCTAAATAATTGATAATTTACATCAAAAGTTCATAATGAAAACATTTTTAGATATAGTGATCTTTTAATTAACAAAAAATTAGTGATATAAAAAATATAGGACATAAAAATCCATATCGGAGAAATAGTATTAGAAAAATAAAAGAAGCAAATTTGCCTTGGGCAATATTAAATAAGATTGCAGAATTGAAAATTAAAAGGACTGAAAGACAGATGGAAGGATGGAAGGATGGAAGGATAGCAGGACAGTCAAGGGTGAAACTAAATGCCCCTATTGCCTACTACAGGGGCATGATAAAGAAATTATTAACTATAAAACTACCTAAGCAGTGATAAATTATACACTCCTCCTCCCTACCATTTCATTATTATAACCTAGAGCATTATTTTTATACATATTGACTTTAAGCAACACATACCTCCCTTTTTTCCCAGCTCTAGCAGTTCGACCCACTCGATGTACATAATGCTTCAATGAGTTGGGCATGGTAAAATTTATCACCTGAAAATAGAAAACCAATCTTTTAAAAGATTAATAAAATGAAAACTAAAATAATATAAAAGGGTAAATTCAGTTCATCTGTCAAAAAATATGATTTTTATTTGCCAGTACATGTTAATATATTTTCCATTAAATTAAACTTATTTTTGATAATGGGAAACATATTTTCCCATGGTGATAGCTCTAAATATTAAATATATGATGTAGAGGAAGACTTTTCAAATTATAAGTAGGTTTGCTAATTGGAGATATACTTTAAAGATTCTGATTATTCTTCAAAATAATAATAAAGATAAGTGATCTTGTAGATGTCATATTAAAATAAGAGGACGTGGTATGATTGCCAATGAGGCAAATATCCATCAAAGTCCAATATGAAGGAAGTAAGCAATTTGTAATAATACTATTGAAAGGAATAACTAGAGGCTCAAAAGAGCCTGTGTTGCTCACCTGTATTTACTGATGCTTTTGATATCATGTAAAATAAGGTTAAAATCATAATTTATAGTATAAGATATCATTTGATACTATAATATTATCTAAGATAATAGCAAAAAACTGCAAAATTTCCATAAATTACTAACTCAGGGGCAGTAACCCAACAACGGGTTCTACGATTCATTTGAAATTTTCAGAGCAGATAGATCTTGACCTGATAAACAATTTAACATCATGTCAGATTTGCTCTAAATGCTTTGGTTTCAGAGATATAAGCCAAAATCTACATTTTACCCCTATGTTCTATTTTTAGTCATGGCGGACATCTTGGATGGTTGGCTGGTTCACCGGACACATTTTTTAAACTAGATACCCCAATGATGATTGTGGCCAAGTTTGGTTTAATTTGGCCTAGTAGTTTCAGAGGAGAAGATTTTTGTAAAAGTTAACGATGCCGGACGACGACAGACGCAAAGTTCGGGCCAGGTGAGTTAAAAAGGATATTCTGTGAAGTTATATTTCTTATAGAGAATTTAAAGCTGTTTTAAAAACCTTCATCAGTAGTTATAAATTTGTGTTAACAGTTAGACCATATAAGACTATTAATAATGTCACTAGTCTTTGCTTTTTTTTTACTCTTTGGTCAGGTTGTTGTCTTTTTGACACATTCCCCATTTCCATTCTCTACAAATTTTGTTTCAGCCCTTGTACTACGGGTACAGTTTTCCCCCACACAGCATGCAAGTTGTAAGACAAATAAAGGTAGATATAACTTACAGTTTTAACCCCTTCTATATCTAATCCTCTGGCTGCAAGTAAAGCTCAATATAACTTACAGTTTTAACCCCCTCTATATCTAATCCTCTGTCTACAAGTAAAGCTCAATATAACTTACAGTTTTAACCCCTTCTATATCTAACCCTCTGTCTACAAGTAAAGCTCAATATAACTTACAGTTTTAACCCCCTCTATATCTAATCCTCTGGCTGCTAGATCTGTTGCTAATAAAACATCTATCAATCCTTCTTTGAACATCTTCAAACTTTCCAATCTCTGAAACATAATATTTTTGTTATTTCAATTTTGGTGGAGTTAGGAAAAACTTTTTTGTGGATATTTAATTTCATAGTTTGGAAAAGTCTGCAAACTAGACTAACAAATGTGAACTATGAATCCACAGTAATTACAATTTAGATATTGATTTTGAGGCCTTTCAAATAATTGATCTTATAAAACATGGACAGAAGAAATGTGTTATTCATACACTGCAGTTCATATTTAAAGTTGATAATAAGATAACTGATTAATATAAGAACATACACATATACACTTTTTCTGTGAGGTATATGTTCCACTGTTGTGAAACATTGAAAGCATATCTACAGTACCACTAGCATAAATCTTATTTGACTACTTGTCACAATAATATAACCAATAGTTTGAAAGAGGCATTCAACACCAATAATAAATCATTGAATTCTTGAATCTATGAGAAATTCCTATGAAGTTTCCAACCCTCAACATCTGCAATACAATTAATTAGCATATGTTGTTCCTGGCTTCTTACCTGAGCTTGAGATAGATTTCCATGAAGCTCTCCAACATTTACTCCCAGTAATCCTAACACTATATGCATTCTGTGTGCTTGTTTCTTTGTTTGTATGAACACTATACAATGGTCTCTAAATGTTCTGGCTACAAGTCCTACAAAACAATAAATATATAGTAAACAGTGGTTTTATATGTCCAGGCTACAAGTCCTACAAAACAATAAATATATAGTAAACAGTGGTTTTATATGTCCAGGCTACAAGTCCTACAAAACAATAAATATATAGTAAACAGTGGTTTTATATGTCCAGGCTACAAGTCCTACAAAACAATAAATATATAGTAAACAGTGGTTTTATATGTCCAGGCTACAAGTCCTACAAAACAATAAATATATAGTAAACAGTGGTTTTATATGTCCAGGCTACAAGTCCTACAAAACAATAAATATATAGTAAACAGTGGTTTTATATGTCCAGGCTACAAGTCCTACAAAACAATAAATATATAGTAAACAGTGGTTTTATATGTCCAGGCTACAAGTCCTACAAAACAATAAATATATAGTAAACAGTGGTTTTAAATGTGCAGGCTACAAGTCCTACAAAACAATAAATATATAGTAAACAGTGGTTTTAAATGTGCAGGCTACAAGTCCTACAAAACAATAAATATATAGAAAACAGTGGTTTTATATGTCCAGGCTACAAGTCCTACAAAACAATAAATATATAGAAAACAGTGGTTTTAAATGTGCAGGCTACAAGTCCTACAAAACAATAAATATATAGTAAACAGTGGTTTTATATGTCCAGGCTACAAGTCCTACAAAACAATAAATATATAGTAAACAGTGGTTTTATATGTCCAGGCTAAAAGTCCTCTTAATCATTAAATACTAATTAGTTTTTCAAAATGCTCAAGCTACAAAGTCAACTATTTGAAAAGAAATTGTTGCATGCCTTCATCAATGAAAGAAATTTAGAGTGATAAGTCACATATCCCATGCCAATAATTTATTTCTAATTTTTAAACCTATGCAATGTTGTACTGTCATCCTATTGTGAGTAATTCATGATATCCTTTTTTTACATAATCCATTTCCATTGGTACCCACAAAAGTAAAATGAATCCAAATTATATTTATTTGCAAAATTGATGTAAACAACAAATGATGAATGACAGAAATAAAAACAAATTTCCCAAAGTTGTAAAACCTTTAGTTCACCAGAACCTGTAAATCTTAATTCCATAGTGATTAATTGATATAATGAGATATATACCTGCTATAATAGCCTCCCTTTCTCCCTGTGATTAATTGATATAATGAGATATATACCTGCTATAATAGCCTCTCTTTCTCCCTGTGATTAATTGATATAATGAGATATATACCTGCTATAATAGCCTCCCTTTCTCCCTGTGATTAATTGATATAATGAGATATATACCTGCTATAATAGCCTCTCTTTCTCCCTGTGATTAATTGATATAATGAGATATATACCTGCTATAATAGCCTCCCTTTCTCCCTGTGATTAATTGATATAATGAGATATATACCTGCTATAATAACCTCCCTTTCTCCCTGTGATTAATTGATATAATGAGATATATACCTGCTATAATAGCCTCCCTTTCTCCCTGTGATTAATTGATATAATGAGATATATACCTGCTATAATAGCCTCCCTTTCTCCCTGTGATTAATTGATATAATGAGATATATACCTGTTATAATAGCCTCCCTTTCTCCCTGTGATTAATTGATATAATGAGATATATACCTGCTATAATAGCCTCCCTTTCTCCCTGTGATTAATTGATATAATGAGATATATACCTGCTATAATAGCCTCCCTTTCTCCCTGTGATTAATTGATATAATGAGATATATACCTGCTATAATAACCTCCCTTTCTCCCTGTGATTAATTGATATAATGAGATATATACCTGCTATAATAGCCTCCCTTTCTCCCTGTGATTAATTGATATAATGAGATATATACCTGCTATAATAGCCTCCCTTTCTCCCTGTGATTAATTGATATAATGAGATATATACCTGCTATAATAGCCTCCCTTTCTCCCTGTGATTAATTGATATAATGAGATATATACCTGCTATAATAGCCTCCCTTTCTCCCTGTGATTAATTGATATAATGAGATATATACCTGCTATAATAGCCTCTCTTTCTCCCTGTGATTAATTGATATAATGAGATATATACCTGCTATAATAGCCTCCCTTTCTCCCTGTGATTAATTGATATAATGAGATATATACCTGCTATAATAGCCTCTCTTTCTCCCTGTGATTAATTGATATAATGAGATATATACCTGCTATAATAGCCTCCCTTTCTCCCTGTGATTAATTGATATAATGAGATATACACCTGCTATAATAGCCTCCCTTTCTCCCTGTGATTAATTGATATAATGAGATATATACCTGCTATAATAGCCTCCCTTTCTCCCTGTGATTAATTGATATAATGAGATATATACCTGTTATAATAGCCTCCCTTTCTCCCTGTGATTAATTGATATAATGAGATATATACCTGCTATAATAGCCTCCCTTTCTCCCTCTCTATTAGCCCTGATTCTGACAAATTCCTGTCTGAGTGATAAGGCTGTATCTGTACTCTGGTTTATAAATATCTTGACTGGATTCTTGAGGGAGACAGCAGCTAGATCCTTTACCTGTTTGAAAAGTTTCAATATTATTAATTTTTTTTTATTAATTGCTAGATTGCTTTATCTGCCCTTGATTAAAAGACATTACATATTTAGTATATGTAACATTTTCCTTAAGCCTCTTAATTAAATATTAAAACATGTAAAAGGGAATTGACCTATTTCCTTTCATTAATTAAGTTCACTGAAACTTTAAAGTTGTTAAAAGAAAATTGCCTTATTCAAATGGCCCATATGAAAGTTTATTCCATAATTTAATATGGTTGTCATTGTGTTTATTTATCCACCCCCCCCCCCTAAACATGTTAGATTATTTTCCTCACTATACAGCCTTCAACAATGAGAAGAACATGTACTGTATAACTAGCTTTACTCAACAATCACAAATATCAAACAATTCAAACAAGTGTAACTTGCCTTCTTAAAATTTTACATTCGAAGTTCAATTTGGACTTTTATGAATACATGTACATGTATCTATTTATTCAGAAAAAGCTTGTACCAAGTAAGGAATATTACAGTTGTTATCGCTCGTGCAGTTGATTGATAATGTTTGTTTTTGTCATATTATGGACTTCCCCCTTTTTTATTTACCTTGGAGTTCGATATTTTTGTTACATTTTTTTCATGAATGAAGAACATGTAAAATTAAGATTTCAGAATTTTCGGTGGAAGAAAAATTTGAAAATCTTAATCAAATATACTTGCATGTTTACAGTACTTTTAATTGCAAAACAGTTAAATAAAGGGAGAAGGTCTAATGTAGAAATACTGAATAATCTGACCTCTTCTGTCATTGTGGCTGAAAACAACATGGTTTGTCTGGTCTGTGAACTTTGTCGGATAATCTCCTTCATTTGTTCAGCAAAATATTCATCTAACATTCTGTAAAACAGCAAAATATTCACCTAACATTCTGTAAAACAGCAAAATATTCATCTAACATTCTGCAAAAACAGCAAAATATAGCTTCCTACACTGCAACAAGTGTATTACTATATTTCTCCACTTGAGACAGTTAAATTTTATTATTTAAAGCGCGAGGCTTGCCAACCTTTTAAAATAATTAAAATTTAACAGTACATTGCATTTGACGTTGTCATGGTGTTATTTTTCATGTTTAACCAATTGAAGGATTTAATGCGACAGGAAAGACAAAATAAAATCTTTTTTAAGACAGTAAAATTTTTACAGAATTTTAGTAATTGTATTGAAAATATCATTATAGAAAAATAAAATATGACTATACATTTAACAAATAATATAATAGGGAGTACTGGTATTTTCCCCAAAAACATAGCATGAGACTACACCTACTGGCTTCATCCAACATCAATATTACTAATGTCCTTACCTATCAGCCTCGTCTAGCACCAATATTTCTATATTTCTGAGTGTGAAGTTGGGAGAATTCTGTAAATGATCAATCAATCGACCTGGGGTTGCTATGACAACATCAGGTGATAATCTTAATGCTGCTTCCTGTGCTTTCAGATCAAGACCACCTTAAAAATAAAATTTTAAAAATGTAAAAATTTATCCTTCATGGGTGTATACAAAGTTTTCAAGTAATACATCAATAACCTTGTTATCCATCATATCTAAGAGCAGATATTTGCTGTTTTTGTACTCTTTGGTTGGGTTGTTGTCTCTTTGACACATTCCCAATTTCCATCCACTATTTTTTTTTATCAAACAACTGCTTAATGGGTCCACTATTGCAAACTTACCAACAGCCAAACAGCATTCCACATTAGTGAACTGTGAGAGTTGTCTAGCTACTGTATGCACCTGAACAGCTAACTCCCTCGTGGGTACCAGTACAAGAACACGGGTCACAGCTGTGTTTTTAGGTCTGTATAATAATCTCTCCAGGATAGGTAACATAAAGGCCACAGTTTTACCTAACAAAAATAAAAACAATCTAATTGAATATCATTTATATAGTCTCTCAATCATTCAATAAAGGGACATATTTGTACTCTACAAAGAAAAACTACAAGTATGTACAAGCATATTTATTTGTTTTCTTCTTTTCAATTATTTTTACCAATGAACGTGATTACTTTTAATGAGTGGATTGTCTTTTGCTAATCATTTTGTAAAAACTTTTTTTTTAACTCATCTTTGGAATAAAACATTTATAAATTCCAAAGACAACTTATGATTTCTAGAGCAAACTAAACTATCTGAAGTTTTTATAATAAAGAGTTATCACATATATATACTAAAGTAAGGTTGGAGACTGATGTCTTTCTTTTATATATATAAGTGTATATAAGAATGCAAAGTTTTAGCATCCAGTTCTCACAAACATAACAAACATTGAACTGTCTATGACAAACATTATTCCTTTTTTTTAACATTCAGGGTAACCCTGCAAATTTGAGTCTTAACGACATGCAACAAGTGAAAACAAACAAGCATTCTGAATAGTCCCCTACTGAATAAGCATTCATTGTCCTAGAACAAAATGCTAACTTGATCTTTTACTTGTCCTGGTGTAAACTATATAACAATTAACAAATATCAAGTCAATATATTCATACATGACTATAAAAAAGTGTGAAAACTGATTATTTAGGTGAATTTTTTAAGTCCAAGGACCATAACTCTGCACAAAATCATCAGACCTAAACAAAATTTGAACTTGATCTGAAACTTGTCATGATAAAACTATATACCAATAATTAAATTAATATCTTCAAGGATGACAAAAAAAGTGCTGAAATATGATTATTTAGTGAATTTTCTAAGTCCAAGGACCATAACTCTGCACAAAATCATCAGACCAGAACATAATTCGAACTTGATCTGTAACTTGTCATGATAAAATTATATACCAAATTTCTATTCAATAACTTCAAGCATGAAGAAAAAAAGTATGGAAAACTGATTTGCAGGATAGACCGACAGACAGACAGAGTGCACACATAAAGTCCCCTTTCGACTTCGTCAGTAGTGGACTAATAACAATGTCACCATCGGATTGTGTTATGGGGTATGGCGAACTCTATTTACCTGACCCTGTTACAGCACAAGCACAGAGATCTCTTCCTAGTAAAGCTACGGGAATAGTAGCAGCCTGGATAGGTGTAGGTTTGGCAAAATTCATACGACTTAATCCCTGAAAAAGTGGGTAAAAATTAGAATAAAGGCAACCCTAAATTTCAGTAAAATTTTAATTCATGTTGTAGGACTTAAACCAAATCCTTTTGTTAAGTGCTACTTTACTGATGGTAACTAGTACCTGTTTTTATAAAACTATAAAGTAACATGATATCATAAGTCTTCCGTTTATTCAAGGTCACATGAAATATTATTGAATGAAATAAATTTTTTGATATAATAAAAGTTTTTATTTTGCTTATCTGTTAAATACATGCATCACTACTTTTCACATAAAATTTGATATGCAAACATTGTTTTTTCGATAGGTTTTTGTTTAAATCTTTTTCTTTCTTCCACAATTAAAAAGATCTTTATATCTTGGAAATTTACCTTGTTAACTGTGTGGTTTTTTTTTTTATCTTTCTAACAACATATAGTATGCTTACTTATATGCATATAACCTAACTAGAGTCCTTTTTGTCAGATATATCCTAATAGTAGGTTGGAATTATGACAGAGAGGTTTTCCATATACGTTCTGTTCAGAAATTCCCTCAGGCTGGTCTTTTTTCTTTTTTTTTTTTTTTTTTTTTAAAGTAAAGACATATTTTACTCAGTCCACAACTACACACTACTAATGTGACAAAAAAATTCTAAATTCGGTACATACTTTCATTATAGGTCTAGATACATTCATGTCTTGAAATGTAGCCTTTTCATCATAATTGTCAATAGTCTCTGAGAATTCTACAAGTTCTTTTTCCTGTAAACAAAAACAACAATAAATTTGTTAAAACAATAAGGAGATGTGGTTTGATTGACAATGGACAACTGCTTATTCATTGTTGTTAGTTTTTAATCTATTCTATATTTTATTTGGCACCATGTACCTAGTGCATATAAAATGACCTCAAAGTGTTTGTTAGTAAGTCATATTTTCACACACTTACATTACATATTTCATACAAAAAAAAACTAAATTGAATATTGCCTCATGTGTGTTCAATAGATTTTAATTTTTAGAAGTAATCATACAAAAAAAAATATATACATTTCTAGAACTTACTTCCTCCTCAAAATCAGTTTTCTTAATCTTTCCTTTTTTCTTTTTCTTCTTTTCTTTTGTTCTGATTGAGTCTGCAAAAGTTATATAGATGTTATATTAACCAACTGGATGAAAGATTATTATTTGACCGTCAATTAAAATTGAGAATTCATTTACCATCTGATTTTATTAAAAAAGATTATCAAATGAAAATCTATATTTCATTTAATAAGTTATCTTTGGTCATTATACATGGCAGGATAGTATGAGGAGTGGTAAATAGAAAAAGGTAAAAATACAGGAATACTGCCTGCCAATAAAAGTACTTAGGTGCAATGTTCTCCCTAAGATTTTTAGATAGCGCTGTGGTAAGCATGTAATTTTCGGTAATTCTCAGTAACTTTATCGCGGTGCTCAGTTTGTTTGTAATTGATTTGTTATGTGTTTTTCTAATATTATGCTATTGATGTTTTCTCTTGTAATGATGTCCTCATCATGCTCATGGAAGTTACCCCTTTGTTTGTTAATGTTATTGTCTAGTCTTTTTTTTTTCCATTGTAAATTCATATATTAAATCCTCATATTATCTGTATGTAAAACCATGAGAGAAGTCTGTTTCTATTATGGGTCTACACCAGACTGCCTATATGAAGATTTCTAAGCACTAACAGGTGATGTTGCAGAACATGTAGGACCAACAATAAAGTCATTGTCAGCCTCTGTGTTTGGTTTTGTAACCCTGGGTAGCAGTGTACCGTTAACCTTATGACGTTTGACAGGAATTGACATTTTTTAGCGTCATGATTTCTCATTTTTCTGACCTCAAAGTTTCATAATATTTAAATGGCTTCATCGGATATCCAAGCTGGACATCGAGAAAGTGAAATTTCACAAGATGTATCAGCTTGGGTTTGATTTTCTAATCATATCCTCTCAATTGTTTTCAAATGGTAGAATTGCTGCCTAAACAATTATAATTTCGAATAAGTGATAATTAATACTTCAAAGACTTGTTCATTTTCGGGGTTCGTATGGATAGTAAACCCAGAAAATTATTTGTAACAAACCCCTGTGTTTGATCGTTTTTAAAATCATCGTTTGTTCAAAGTTTGTGAGTGTTGTCCGGAAATGCGGTCAATTCATTTCATCTCGTTTCATTCATTTAAACAAATTTGGTGCATTAGTCTTACAAAATAGTTTCACACATCCTTTCAGATAAAAATCATGCCAAAATGTTAAAATTCTTGAATATTGGACTATCACAAAAAAAAAAAAAAAAAAAAAAAAAAAAAAAATGAATTACAACAAGAATGTGTCCATAGTACATTGTAGTACATGAATTCCTTACTTGCACTATCACAGGGATCATGTATACTTAGTTTTAAGTTAATTGGACTTCAACAACATCAAATACTACCTTGACCAAAAATTTTAACATGAAGTGGGAGAGAAGGATGAATGGATGAACAAATGAACCAACATACGTACAGATGCACAGACCGAAAAAGAAAATGCCCCTAAATGGGACATTGAAATACTATATATTTGAAAATTGATCCTGCTGTGAGACCCTCAACATTAAATTCCATACCAGCTGTCATTTCTTCATCTGAAGATTCTTCTTCCTCTATTTCTTCATCGTCTGAGTTTTCTACATTTATTTGGTCTTCGTCATCATCAGCTGATTTCTATATAAATGTATCACAAAATTAAAATAAAGAGCTGCGCCATAAGTTTTCTTGACACATGTTTTGTGTACTTTGTGTCAACTTGATGAGTCAAGCCTTTTTCTAAAAGATTTGTACATTTTGCTATAATGATGTTTATGTAAAAGGTAAAGGGGGCAGAGCCATCAAAAACCAGTTTAACACCCAAACATTCTGTATGTGCCTGTTCATAGTCAGGATTCTGTAATTCAGTTTTTGCCACTGGTCCTTGTCTATCATAACTGATTGAAATGATTTTTTGTACATAATATAGGCGTTTGGTTTTGTTGTTTGAAATGTTTTGTCAGGATGGGGCCTTTTATAGCTTATGTAACTATACAATATTGGTTTGCTCATGGTTGAAGGCTGTATAGTGACATATAGCTGATTACATCTTCCTCATTTGGTCTGGGTTGAATAGTTCTTATAAACATTCCACAGCGTTCATTTCATATCATCAAAAACTGATCTCTAGCTCTGTTCCTTTTGGTTAACAAAACCGAAATAACAGATGTTTAACTTTTTATTAAGGCTTTTAATAATGGTTTAAAAGGAAGAAGAAATAATATTCTTACCTCTTTTTTATTCCTTTTTCTGACTTTGGCAATCTTCTCATCTAGTGTGGAGGGTTCCCTTTTTCTCTTGGCAAATTTAAGGGCATGGTCAAAATTAAAGGCTGATTGTGGATCAAACTATGTTAAAGAAAAATAAATTCATTTCATAAGTTGAAAGATTGAGATGTAATTGTTGAAAATAAAGTTTAATACAATCAGTTTCAAAGCTTTACCTGTGTTTCTAGTGATAAAAAGTAAAGTATTCAGCAAAGGGTCAAGCACCTCAATGTTTGTGAGACAAACTGACAAAGCCTGTGTAAAACAAGAGTTTCCAGCATTTTTTTTATGAAAAGGGAGATTTTTTAATGTTGTTTAATGTTCAGGGGCAAATATTTCATGCATGACTGCTTAATGAGCTGTTTGGGTTGATTAAGGGCATGTGATACAGTTACAGGGGAGGTAATGACGTTACTAACGTCAAATGTTATTTTCACAACGTCAAACTGTGACATATTGAGAAAAGATTCATTTTTCGACTTATTTTTATCATTTGAACACATTTAACTTGAAAACGAGTTCATGGACCCCTCTTTTTTAAAATGACATTTGGTTTGATTTCGTATGAAGATTATTTGTACCAATTTTCATGAAAATGTAAATAGTGCAAATTTTTAAAATTGGATAAATGTACTGGAAAAATTGACATTTTTTTCTACATTCAGGATCATTTGATGAATGAGTTATTTGTAAAAATAAAATGCACAAATTTATAGGCCATTTATATGAAACAGAAATTACAAATAATTCAGAAAAAAACAGCTTGTGTTTATCTTTTAAAACAAAAAAGCTATGTATTTCTGTCGAAAGGAAAAATATGTCCACAAATTTTGAGTAAATATCTGAAATTTTACTAAAAAATTAACAATGAAGGGATATTTTTTATTACATATTTGATTTAATCAGGTAAAAAAATAGCCTATATGGAAATTTTCATCATAATTTAAATGCGGGACCAAAACTGTATCGTATGCCCTTAAAGCACAGAGAGCAAGACACACTAGATACATAAAGGCATTAAATTTGAACCCTTTCCAACCAGAAGTGTTTTGGCATATTTTTAAGTACATACCACATACATGCATCACTCTGTAGTTGCCCCAATGAAACTATACTACTGACAATATTATACATATGCATATTTTAATTCTTTACAATATAAAATTATTAATAGAAATTTTACATTTTTTTCTTATATATGGAATATCATTTGTGTACTGTAAAGTTTCAAAATTTCTGTAGACAAAAATACAACAAAAATGTCATGCATGTCTACGGTTATTGTGTGTAAGAATATATAATTAATGTACTGTGTAATCATGAAGTTAATGAGCAATGGATCTGAAAAAAGAATCACATTATATATCATGCTCATTTCATGTGGAGCTTGATAAAATCTTTCAGGAAGCTCTGAATTGTAGTTAAGTACTGTCAGATAAAAATGCAACTGATATATCATACCTGCCAACTTTTCAAAATGCCCATGGGGGTTTTAAGTGCAAGATTGCTCTTATAATCCTACAAAACCATAAAGGGGGCCTACAAATACATGTCTATGTTGTTTTTTGGCTTCTTTATACTTTTACAAGCCTACAGCTTTAAAATTTCCATTTTGGAGCCTCCATGGGGGAAATCACCTGCAAATAGTGACAGTTGGCAGGTATGATATATTGTCATGATTGTATTGGATAGAGACATTAAAAGAAGGACAGGTATACACCAGTATAGTGTCTCCTTTTATTAATGTCATTGTTAAAATACAGACAAATATTAACTTACGGTATTGTGTTTTCATGATATGTCACATACTGATATGCTATCTTACATGATTAACAAGCAACAAACTGTACAACAATACCCTAACTACCTGAGTATGTTTTATAACTGGCAAAGAATATTTTTGTAAATAATATACATGATACATGTATATAACACGACATTACAGTTAATCAGACTAAATTTACCTGATCTGTAAAGGAGAAACTTTGGTTAAAACTATTTATCTTTGATTTTTTCTTCTTTTTGACCTTTTCTCCTGCTGGAGCCTGTAAAAGAAAGTCATCAAAATTATAGTGAGAGTAATAAATCAACATGACATTGAAAGAGTTAAATGTGTACATGTTTATATGGTTTACGTGTATAATGAGAAAGTCAGATTCTACATTTTTCTAGTTACATATTCTTTAACCATTGACATATTCCAATAGTCTTTTTGTTGTATAACATCTTTGAAAATCTTCCAGCTTCTGTCCAGATGAAGAGCAGCAATAAAAGTTAAAATGGTAATAACTTATATTTAAGTACATGTATTTGTAATGATTTGAATACAGTTTTGGTCTATGAGCAGCCTCACCATTTCCATTTGTTTTCAATTTGATTGTTTTTTTGTTTTGCACAGGTTTTTTTTGTGTTAGTCAATCGTATCCCTGTCTAATGTATAGGGGATGTTTAACCCTGCCACGCTACGAATTTGCCTGTTTCATATTTTTTTTATGTTTATGGTTCTTTTCATAATCAGGCTGTTGGTTTCTCATTTGATATGTTTGAATGGTTTTAAAAATGTCAATTCATGTAATTGGGTTGCATGATAGAATCAACCAGGCAACCCCCCCAAAATATTATACATTTTTAGAATTATTCATATATATAAATATCAAATATTATTGGATGCCAAATTGACTTTAGATAGGTGCCGATTTGACTATATGCCGATTTAACCCGGTACCAATTAGAATTTTTCTATGGGTGCCGATTTGACTTGTACTCATGTAGATTTAGATGCATACATGTAATTGAAATTCCCCCCTCTCTCCCCCCCCCCCCCCTTTTTTAATGCAGTTGAATGTCAGAATTTTCAATAATTACATACTTTCAATGCAATTTAATTGAAAAGAATACAACCTGGAATATTTGAGATTAAACGAATCTTTCCCACAGATGTCATTCAAGGTTCGAAATTCAAACCACATGGCCTGTTCTGTGACAGTAATCTGATTTTTCAGATCCTGTATTGTCGTACCAGTGGATTGTGTGCATTCTAAACTTTTTATCCATACTATATCTATAAATATTTGTTCCGTAAATACCTCATCTTCGCTAGAAGAACTTTCTGGTGCTAGATGTAAAGAATCATTCTCTTCGATTGTAGCAATAAATCCAAGTTTTCGGAGTTCAGCCATATTTTTAATGCAACTGGTAAAGCCTAAGACCGAATATCTAACAAAAGAGAGCGCACCGCAACCTGTTACCTGTTACCTGTTACCTAATCTGTAAGTTCCGCCTCTGTCAGGCGCACCACCATACGGTGTAACTTGGGAGTTGCTATATACAGGGGCTCAATCACACCTTAACTACATGATTTATTATGGGCTTCATCATGAATTTTATATTAACCAGGTATATACAAATAGTAACCATAAATGGGAAGTTAATATATACTTTAATGGGAAGTTAATATATATTTTAATGGGAATTTAAATTTACTTTAAATCATGGGAAATTTAATATATAAACTTTAAGGTAAATATGTACATGACTCCACTCCTGGCTTATTCATACTTCTACTTGCACAGTTCAAAACAGTTCTTCACATGGAATTAATCACAGTTTCAAGATTATTGTCAATTGAATAATGATGATAACTAGGTTATTTGAAGTAGCGAAGCTCTTCTTTGATGTAGTCTATAACAATAACCTCTAGATACACATTCAATATTAGAGATGTTGGATTCGTCTAGGAATTCAAAGGATGAACAGTCAATAATAACTTTGAGTTGTAAGTCTTCTGATGATAATATTTCATTATACACTTCCATATCAACACAGTCATATAACTTTACTAGTATAATATTTAGGAAATGTTCCTGTATGTCTCTCAATTTTTCACAATATAGAAGGAAATGTTTAATGTCCTCACTTCCTTTGCCACATAATTTACATGCTGAATTAGTTCCACCAGATCTGTCGAACTTAGCTCTGTCATGCTGTAAGGTATAAGTTCCACACATGATTTTTGCTTTTATGCTGGCCATAGTTGAAGTAAACGGCTCTGTTCCACAGCTATCCCAGACATTGTGGGTTTTTCCTTGAGTGATATTATTGACATTTAAAAACTTTAGAGATGACTTTGATTTTACAGCAGATTTTAGAAGATCAATCCAATACGAAGAGATAGATTTTCTTACAATATTTTTCCACTCGATTTTCCCCGGAGGCACATTAATAAGATCATGTGGTGATGGTAAGCCATACTGTTCTGTTAAGTCAATAATTTTGACAAACCAACTATTTGAATCCCTTGGCATTACAGCCAGTTGTCTTATAGCAACATCACGCTCGACAGAACCATGGTTTCTGATGATATTTCCGAAAAAATTCAGCATACGCTTATGCAATTCAGCCTCAACTGGAATTTGACCGAGAAGTAAGTAGACAGCACTAGTGGAAGTGCGCTCTGGCAAATGCTGGATCTGCTTTAAAAGCTTGGTGTAATATACGGAGAGTAATTTCATATCGGAGACAGAAAGTATTATGGAGTCTAATCCATACAAAAGTCTGGGTAGCACATAAATTTTCACCAGGTGCATAGAGACTTTAGGGTTAAGTCCATTCAAACCATGGAGCCCAGCTCCCATGAGGGCATACACTGTTTTCCTAGCTGTCTGAATTCTATTAGGTACACAATCTTTCACACCATATTTAGAATTGACATCATGATCTATACCAAGATGAGTCGCTTTAACAGAATTTTGAAGAGGTTGACCATTCAGTGTAAATAAATGTTCAGTTTTACTTCCATATTGTAGAGTACATGACTTCTGGCTACTAATTATGTAGCGATGTTTATTTATATAATCAGACAAGACATTTAACATTGTTTGCATCTCATACGGGTTGTTGGAAATCAGAGTAACATCGTCGGCAACAGTGGGTATTCCACAGTAAATAGAACCCAAGTGAGCACCAAGACCATTCATTTCAAATGGTTTCAGTAGTGTGTTTATGAAAACCTTATAGGCAGTGGGGGACCAAACTCCACCCTGGCGAACACCCTGGAATTCGTGAACTGGTTTTGATTTGATACTTTGCCACATTACAGAGGACTCCAAGTTCTTATACCACTCATTGAATAGTAACCAATTGTCACCGGTCATTCCACCTTTATACATCTCTCTCATTAGCCCAGAGTGCCACACAATATCAAAAGCTTTTTGAGCATCACTAAACGTTATAATTAATTGTTTTTTTAATTTTTTTTTAACACAAAATTGACTATTGACTAATCTATTGTTCATTGGCACTTTGACTGCAAATACCCCAAGAAATCGATTCCAAATGAGATTACTATAACGCAATACATAAAGATATATATGCCTTGTTAATCGAAGATGAACACTATGACAAACTAATCAATGCCAGCTATCGCTTCCTATATATATTTGACTAAGGCAGCAACCATTTGATTTTCTAGGGGGGGGGGGGGGCTATGGTTTTTTTTGGAAAAAAAAGTTTGTTTCCTGCTTTTGGAGAAAATAATAAATTTGTTTTTGACCCTGAGAAATATTTTTTTTGTTTCACCCTCAGCTGCCACTATATGTAATCATGTAATGTCCAGGAAAAAAATCCATATCCCCCCCCCCCCGAAAATCAAATGGTTGCTGCCTAAATCCATTGGATGTTGGGTGTGTAATGATTAATATTTTAGTCTTAAACATATTGTGTTTTATTAGTTTTTATTGACATTGAACTAGCGTTCAGTAACTGCGACACCAAGTACACTCATATAATGTTCAAGTTCAAGCTATAACAGTTTAATCTGTATATTGTAAATATCAAAGTAAAGCATTACATATGTCTTCATTTAAATGCCATAATTTTGAACTCATGCATTTTCATATATTTGTTTAGTATTGTTTAGTATACAATCTGTCGATACCTGTATCTTGGCATTGCACAAGGTCATGTTTTTCTATGACTGTTTGTGATGTCTTTACACTGAATCCATTGGATGTTGGATGTGTGCGGATTGAAAATTATGTCTTAGATGCATGCTTTTTTTATTAGTTGTTAGTGGCTTTGAACTAGCTGTCCGATAACTGCGAGTACTCTCAGATCTGTTCCTAGTGTCTTTTGTTGGTGGGATGTACAAGTACCCGGCCACGTCCACTGTATTTTTGTCCATCTGATGAGTTAAGCCTTTTTCAACTAATTTTATAGTTCGTTCTTATGTTGTACTGTTATACCACTGTCCCAAGTTAGGGGGAGTTTTCGGATCCCGCTAACATGTTTAACCCCGCCACATTATATTACCTACGCTGTATTTGGCAAAACGTTTAGGAATTTTGGTCATGCTCTTCAACTTCGTACTTTATTTGACATTTTGAACTTTTTGGGATTCGAGCGTCACTGATGAGTCTCTTGTAGACGAAACGCGCGTATGGCGTATATTCTAAATACAGTCCTGGTATCTATGATGATATACATGTATATGTATATATGTGCCTGTCCCAAGTCAGGAGCCTGTAATTCAGTGGTTGTCGAATTGTTTTACATTGTCATTTCGGAGCTTTTTATGAGGTGACTATGCGGTATTGGCTTGATGATATAAGTGTTTAACGACATTGACTGGTTTTTCAGCCCTCGCACGGTCGGTAATGTCTTTGTTCATTGTTAAAGGCCGTACGGTGACCTATAGTAGTTAATTTCTGTGTCATTTTGATCTCTTGTGGACAGTTGTCTCATTGGCAAACGAGAAAACTAACGGCCTTATATATATATATGTTTTGGTAGTTTGCAAGTTACATGTATATGCTATTTGCTTAAAGTTAATTTTTGGTGCTGCTTTTTATTATTTATTGCATGCTGCATGCCTTATTTTATTTGTTATTGCATATGTTTTTATATTCGGTGAAAAACTCATTAGAGCTTATGTTTGTATTGTTTGTCAATATGCCGAATCCAAATAAAGTTTTACTTACTTACTTACTTACTTATGTACAAAAAATGAACGAAAAACAAATATGTAACACATAAACAAACGACAACCACTGAATTACAGGCTCTTGACTTGGAACAGGCACATACATAAATAATATGGCGGGGTTAAACATGTTAGCGGGATCCGAACCCTCCCCCTAACCTGGGACAGTGGTATAACAGTACAACATAAGAACGAACTATAAAAATCAGTTGAAAAAGGCTTAACTCATCAGATGGACAAAAATACAAGTGGACGTGGCCGGGTACTTATACATCCAGACACAAAAAGACACAATGTACAGATCTGAGAGTACTCGCAGTTATCGGACAGCTAGTTCAAAGCCACTAACAACTAATAAAAAAATCATGCATCTTCTTTTTTATATCTAAGACTAAGCTATCAATCCGTACACATCCAACATCCAATGGATTTAGTGTAAAGACGTCATAAACAGCTAGAGAAAAACATGACCTTGTGCAATGTCAAGTTACAGGTATTGACAGATTGCAGATTCTTGAATATGAATATGTATATGTATATAAAAGAGGGACGAAAGATACCAAAGGGACAGTCAAACTCATAAATCTAAAACAAACTGACAACGCCATGGCTAAAAATAAAAAAGACAAACAGAAAAACAATAGTACACACGACACAACATAGAAAACTAAAGAATAAACAACACGAACCCCACCAAAAACTAGGGGTAACATACTAGTAATATTTAGTTAGCTTTTAATTTTCTGATAACAAAATCAATATTTATACCAATAAAAACAATATTCAATGATCTTATTACAGTGTTGAATAGGTAACCTTTTAGAATAAGTTTATTTAAAGGAGCGACAAGTTTACATGGATCATTTCTAAATTTCCGGGCACGGTTAACAACACTGATTTCCGTAAAAATGAGGATGTGCAAACTTCAAAACCAAATCTTTATATTTATGGAAAAATTTAGTAAAGGTTTTAAGTAATTTATGGTAACGATATCCCGGGTTTAATAATTTACCAGTAATACATAGATTGCGTTCGTTAATATAAAAAACGTCACAATATAAATGGGCATAGCGAACGAGCTGTGAAATATAAACACCGTAAGATGGTGTCAAAGGAACATCACATCTTAGAATGGAAAATTAACAATAGATTTTTCTTGTCGTAAATTTTAGTGTGGAGTTTCCCGTTTAAAACCGAAATATCTAAATCCAGCAAAGGACAGATATTACCGTATACATTTAATTTATTCAAAGTAAGTTCCTTGGGGTAAATTTCAGCTGTATATTGAGAACATTCTTGATTATTAACTCTTTTAGATAAACAGCTGCTGTTTTATGGAATAGTTTACCTGATGATTTTAGAGAATTGCTTATTTTAGCCAATTTAAATATGTTTTAAAGGGTCCTACTAAAAAAGCGCCCGGGAGCGCCCGAGTAAAGACAAAGCGCCCGGGGAAAAGAAAAAAGCGCCCGGGGAAAATATATAGATTTTTTATTGGTATGAGACAACTTTGTGCCGATGAAATAAGTAATGCACATTGTTCTTTTTTTAAATTTTTGACAAGTATTTTGCAAATTCAAATAATAGACATTTGAAATAAAACAATTTTAACAATACTATAATTTTTTATGAATACTATTTCGAAAGACAGGTAATAATGGATCATTGTATGCTAAAAATTTATAAAATGTTAGACATCAAAATACATGTTTTGCAAAAACGATATCAAAATGAAAAATGCAAAAACACAGATAAATATTGTAAAAGTGCAACAACACTTTAGATGTAGCATCGTAGGTATCCCCTTTTATATTAAGGACAAAACAAGCAATGATTATTTTTTTATTCAGGAAAACATTTTTTATTATAAAATATTATTATTTTATTCTCCCGGGCGCTTTTTTTCTTTCCCGGACGCTTTTTCTTTTCCCGGGCGCTTCCGGGCGCTTTTTAGTAGGAAGTCATGGAATGGAAATGGCTGTAATTGCACAGTTTGTGCAGATTTTTATTTAATATATGATGCTAAAATTATTTACCATTTAGACATGTTAGATCGGCATACCCTATTTGGGGATATTGTATGCTGCCGTTTATTTTACCAGCATTTAATGATGCCTAGTTTACACTTATATGCTTTTAGCTTTAATACCTAGCTTTTTATGCTTATATTCTGCTTATTATTAATATACATGTTTTTAGTGCTTCATTTTGTGCTGTCACGGTAATTTATTGCCTGTGTGTGTTGTATTGATATAAATGTCTTGTATGTCGGTTAAAATATAAAAAAAGAAGAGACTGTATGTTGCAAATGAGCTCATAAGAGCTCATTAGAGCTTATGTTGTCTCTGCTTGTATACTTTGCCGACTCTAAATAAAGCTTATTTATTATTAATTATTTATGCAGAACGTTGTGTTGTTATATTTTGATAAACTTTTTGTTGGTCAACAGATATACTGTACAAATTTCCAGCAATATCATTTTAGCCAAAAAATCGAATATATTTCTTCATTCAAAATTGTTTTATTTTTATCAAATAATTATACTGCATTCCCATGTTGAATATAAAAGAATCAGACAACAAGTTTTAACATTGGTTTTTATTCGTAAATATTTAGAAAGAACTGGTTCCCGTAAATCATTGTTTTTGTTTATTTGGCGGGAAAGCTGCTAACTCATCACTTATTTTTAATCATGGGAATTTTAGGATTGACAAAATTGCTTGGTGATCATGCTCCTGGCTGTATGAAAGAACAAGAGATAAAGAATTATTTTGGTGCGATTCATTTAAAAAAAGTATTAACTATTTGTTGACCAGAGACCAGTGTTGTTGAGCTAGATTTAATTGCCCCCTCCCCTTAAATCTATTTATTTTCAATCTGCCATATACCTTATCGCTTTTTATTCCAATCCAGGTAAGATCTCAAATTATACAACATTTTCATATAGGTGGAACTATCTGGAGCCATGTTTAAGCAATATGTAAAGCATCTACATCTACATTTACATTGTTAATATGCAAGGCAGTGTCTCTGCTTACTTGAGAGGGGTACGAATAGTCAAATTGCCATTTGTAAGCTTCGCGTTCCTACATCCGGTTTTATAATAGAATGCCATCAAAATGGGAATGAAACGTGAAATATAAATGGAAATCCCCATACTATCGATAGTTTCCGTATATATTTCATGTTTCATTCCCAATCCAATGCCATTTTATTATAAAACCAGATTCGGGTAATCGTAGCCTATATACGGCAATTTGACTATTTGTGGGTATGCGCAGACTGCAAAAAGACTAAGGGTCTAAGACCCACCACCCAAGTACTAATTAATTCATTCAATATGGTGCTCATTAAAAACATGCAGGTCTGTTCACAATACGTTTTATCCGTTATACATCCAGTAGAAGTCAGATGGGGAATGAGTGCACCAGACCTTTAACGGATGAATAATGGACAGGTGAGGGATTCAAAACTGGCACAGAACGGACGAGTACCGTGTAAAACGGACACCTGCAGGATGTACATCGGACACTGCATCAGTTGAACATTCTCAAAATTTTCCAAAAAAGAGGATGGACATCAATGGATAAAATGGACCTTGAACAGACATGGAACGGAAATGAACAATAATGAACAGACATCGTAACAGATAAAAAACGGATGTCTAATTGATATGAACGGTTTGAAAGAACGTTATTGGTTCGGCGACTGTTCACGCTCTCCGTTAAGGTGTGACCTGGACTTAATGCAAATACTTTTCAAATAGGCAGTCACAATAAATTATAAACACTTCAAGCAAATAAAATTTAGAATGGAAATGGAGATTTAACAAAGACTTTGAATGATTTTAAGAAGACTTTGAATGGCGAGAATTGGAACCCGTATAAATTTATATGTTTATGTTAATTGTTGAGCTGTGCACACCTGAATAAGTTCTATTTTTATAAATATAAGATATATTAATATATTATAATGTGATCATTTTCGATGAGAAATTGCATTGCTACATTCCAAGATCAGGGGTCAGTAGAAGCCATTGGCTTATTTTAAGGACCCGAAGATATAGGTATAAAGGTATAAAGCAGTCTGGCTTTAGCTGGCGTCTTTTTATATGCTCATTAAGGGGACATTATGGTATACCATTGTCCGTCAGTCCCTCCGTCGCCAACATGTCAAACATTAACTCCAAAACGCTCTAACCAATTTTGACAGTTCTTTAAATGTGCAATAATTTTTGTAATGCCTTTAAGATCAAGTTAATTTGGAATAAACAGAATGGCTTTATATTGCTATCAGCTCTTTGTTTATCAAAACATGGAATTTTTGTCACGTCTCTTCACTTGTAGATGTTAACACAGTACATGTTTTTGTTTTATTTTAAAATATACTTCATGTTTTTACCTGCAATAGCTCTTTGGAAAGTTATTTCATCTAACTCTGAACACCTGTTTGTTTTGTAGGAAGAAAAGTTGCTATTGATGCCTCCATGTGTATCTACCAGTTTCTTATAGCTGTCCGACAAGATGGCAGCCAGTTGATGAATGAAGATGGTGAAACAACAAGGTTAGTTTCTATAGATGGAAATAAATTTTAAATATTATTCCTTAATAAGGGTATTCATGCCTACGGAATTGAATCAAAACTTAAATTGGACTCCGGGTGCTGGAGTTTCTTGCTGCATCATGTGCATTGAAGACCCATTTGTGGCCTTCTGCAGTTTTCTGCTCTATGGTTGGGTTGTTGTCTGAGACTCTCTTTGACACATTCCCCATTTCCATTCTCAATTTTATTCTATACTACTAAAGGAAGTGACCGATTTACTGGAGCTGCTACTCCATCAAAACCATACAAAATCGGAAATATTTGTAGGCATGATATGTAGTGTTTTGTACTTTCTAAATTTGTCATTGAAACAATACTTTTTTCCACAGAAAATGACAACTCTTGAGAAATATTAAAAAATCGGAGACTGTTATCCATCTGTGTCTTATAAGCTTTTGCGCATGACAGTTGACATACACCCAGGGAAATTTAAATCTCTTTGTTTCAACACTTGCCAAATTGTACCACGATTTTGCGGACATCTTCTAGTAGTAGTGTGTGTTTTATCACATGAGTTGTGAATCTCCTTACAAAAGCTGTCATATTTACAATTGTGAACATTAGGATGTACATGTGTATCAGGCAATCAATTTCTTTGTTTTTGATACAAGTTCAATTGATTTTTCTCATTATGAATTAAAAACATACACTACAGCTCAGGTGGAGTTTGCTTTGTCCATCCGTCCACAGTGGACATCAGATAAGCATTTGTTATCAATATTTTTACAAAAACAGTGATTATAGCTGGAGTGGGCACGGGTGGGCTTCCCATTGTGGGCAGGTGGAAAAAACAAAATCCACACTGGTTGTTGTGTAGATGAAACAATTTATTAGTTGTTTTCAGGATGATAAATATTTGTGAGTAAATTTCAAAATTTGCCTTAATCATTGTTAATTTAAAAAAAGAATGAAAATTCAGGCTACAATTTCTCAGATTTTATATAAAAAATATTAGAATATGTTTTTTTTCAATTACAGTCATCTGATGGGTATGTTCTACAGGTCAATCAGAATGTTAGAACATGGCATAAAACCTGTCTATGTATTTGATGGCAAACCTCCAGACATGAAGTCAGGGGAGGTTAGTCAGTATAATATTTATATATTTGATATTGTTTATTTATAAGTTATGACATTTAAATTAAGAGAGAATTCATTGTTTACGAAATAAAATTTTGCAAAAATATGCATTGGATAGATACCAAGTTTTACAATTATTTATAATAAGAATTGTTTGGTATGATTGCCAATGAAACAACTCTCCACAATTTACCAAATGTCGAAATGACATAGAAATGAAGAAATATGGGTCACTGTATCACCTTCAACAATGAGCATATCTCATTCTTAATTCTTTTGATATATATGGAAGTAGAAATTACAAGAGGCCAGGGTACGCCCATGCTTAAAGGAAAACACTATTTTTTTATGTGAATTGTAAAAAGTAAAGTAAATTATATTTAAGAATTCAAAAATCAAAAACACAATTTGCTTTGCAAACTGTTAAAAACCGCATGATGAGCTGTTGTTTTCCTTGGTCTTTGGTGTATAGTTGTCTCATTAACATTACTTTATATATACATAGTTCTGTGTAAAGTACTAATCTTAAATTATACTACTGAAGCTTATACCTTGTTAAAATGTATATGCATGTTGCTTTACAGTTAGAAAAGAGGAAAGAAAGAAGAGAGGAAGCACAGAAAGCATTAGAGAAAGCAGAGGAAGCAGGTAATACTAGTTAAATCTAAGTAATATAATCACAAAAAGTTTCATAGAATGTAAAAACTTAGAGAAAAATATTATAAGTATCATTAATGTAGCAAACCAGTTTTTCTTTTAAGATCATTGTTGTATTCCTTCATTAATACACACCAATCTAACATTGTTTTTAGTTTGTACTAGTTACAATAAGTCCTTTGCTTTGAGATATATTTTTAATAATTGTCATTTTATAGTTGTTGAAAATTGTGAAAGAATAATATTTTTCTTTCATCAGTTCTATTTGACTACATTTGTTATTTTTGTATATATATATGCATGATGTAAACATTATGTTGAGGGTCCAGCTGAACCTCACCTCCAGGTGCAGGATTTTTGCTGTGTTAAAGACCCATGGTTGGCCTTGGGCTGTTTTCTGACGTTTGGTTGAGTTGTTGTCTCTGTGACACATTCCTAATTTCCATTCTCAATTTCTTTAACTTTATAATTATATTTGTTTAAAAAAAAGACTTCTTTATATGTAAATCAATTATTCATTTAACAAAGGTTAATACAATTTACAGGAGATGAAGAAAACATAGAAAAATTCAATCGTCGTCTGGTGAAAGTTTCAAAGCAGCATAATGAAGAATGTAAAGAACTGTTGAAGTTGATGGGAGTCCCATTTATAGAGGTAGAGTTAATATAAGATCAATGTAAATACTATATAGAGAGATAAGTCCTGCATTATTTGCATATAAGTTATAAAAGTGTTTATAATTGACAGCTCTAAAGTACTTTGTGATCAGATTATTCGAATTAATCAATTGGAACTTTCCAGCAGATACCCAACACTATTTTAAAGAATAATTTGGTAATCATCAGAAACTTTAAAATAAATATCTGTATCTTATTTTTCAACCTTTATTTACAACTTCCATCTCACATAGTATTTGTTTGTCATTGAAGATCCCCCAAAAAGGTTATATAATCATTAGAAAAGACCGGAGCAAACTCAGAATGTATATGATCTAACAAATAGGGAGAAACTAAAAAATTACAGCTTGATTTATTATAGAAGTTTGTTTATACTGACAGTATATACTTAGATCATATATTTGAAGAGATCAGCTTAGATTCCAATATACCCGGTATATGGGTTGTTTTCTAAACCCTATTCCCTGACTAGATGGAAAACCAACAAATCCCCATGACCTAAAACAAAGAAATAAAATATGAGCATAGTTTGTCTATGATAGTAATTGTTCTGATGTGACTTTCAATGTTATTTATGACAATCTTATGAAGTATTGTCTAAGATAATAATTGTATTGTAGGCTCCTGGTGAAGCTGAAGCCCAGTGTGCTGTGTTAGTTAAAGCTGGTAAAGTATACGCTACTGGTACTGAAGATATGGATGCTCTTACGTTTGGAACCAGTGTACAGCTGAGAAATCTAACAGTTGCTGAAGCAAGGTACTCTTCATAAATTGTTTTTGTCATACATATCCGTCCTTTTAGGGCAAATATTAAGTCAATCTTGACAATAACATTATAATAACATAAAAAAAATGTGCTCAAAGATAGTTGGGTTTAACAATTATCTACATTGATCAGACATGACACCATTAATTATATTTTATTTTATTTACCATTAATAACACTGATTTGTTTTGTGTTGTATAATAAAGAGACAAACATGGAGAATGGAAATAGAGTTGACCTTGTAAAAGTGTATGAGCACCAGGCATCAAATGACATGCCCACAATACATGATAAACTTTAATTATTTTAAATGACTTATATAAATTTGAATTTTATATTTTTAGCCAGGGTAACGGATATTTAGTGGTTTGTTATTGTAATTGCAGATAACATTTTCTTATGGCGTCAGAATAAGGTCTAATTGCTTGTAATATTTTCATTTGTTTTCATTAGTACATTTATCTACATGTTATATCTATATTTCAGAAAATTACCTATAAAAGAATTTCATTATCAGAAACTTTTGGAAGAATTAGGAATGAATAAAGATGAGGTATTTAAAATATTTGGTGGATTTTATATTTTATGTATAAATATTTTATTTAAAAATAATTTCATTGCATTGTAATGCTGAGCATTCAGATATGTCTGACAACTGCTAGAGTAAAGTAGTCTCTTTGTTTGGTCATTGAAATTTTCATTCACTAGAGAATTGAATATTAAATTTATATTTTCTTGTAGCTGAGAGTTTTTCATGTCTTCTAAATGTTCACGTTGTTTAATTGCTTGAAATTTTTAATTTCAGTTTATTGATCTATGTATTTTACTTGGTTGTGACTATTGTGAATCCATCAGAGGAATTGGACCAAAGAGGGCATATGATTTAGTCAAACAGCATCATAGTATTGAAGAAATCCTAAAACATCTAGACAGCAAGGTAACATGGCCAAAATAACAACTAATATAAAAAAAGAAGATGTGGTATGATTGACAATGAGACAACTCTCCACAAGAGACCAAAATGACATAGATATTAACAAGTTTTTGTTAGTCGTATACTGAAACCTCAGAAAACAAATTATAAATTACACTAACAAAGTTTCAGCTTTTTAAGTATAAAAGTTGTTACTCCCAAGATGCTACATCAGATAAAATCTTTTCTATTAGAATTCTAAAATTCTAAAGGTCAAGGTCAATAATCATGTGTAAGATAAATAAAGTTTGGTATGTTGAAAAATTATATTAGAAAAGAAAAAAATATCAAAATGTGTTTTTCTATTGGAAAATAAAATTTGATGATTATGAACAATTTGGTGTTATCTTTCTCTTTGTTAAAATATTGGAGGCAAAAAAGTTACTGCTTTACCTGCTTGCCAAGTTTGATTTTCATTCTTGCTACAATTTTATTTACAGTAATGCCACTTGATTTATCTCAAAATTGAACAAAAGTTTCATGAAAATAGCATTATGTTTGGTATATGTAAGGAACTGACTTTTTTGTGGTATGATGAGGTTAGAGAGATGCACTTGAATTGTTTCAAATTGATGAAATGGTGTCTTGAGATGATTAATTTAATTTGGTATGAAATGAGATCTTATAGGCTTAATTTGTCTTCCTTTTCAATATGTGTACATTTTTGTAGCATCTGTTAGCTGTACATATTTTTAAATTGTCCTTTAAGCATATCGTTTATTTTACTTTACAGAAATACACAGTACCAGAAGATTGGATGTTCAAGGTATGTTATAGCTTCAAACCACCTTTACCTTAATGATTTTATCATTCAATTCTAATAATAAGGACATATGATTTGCCATTTGTGACTTAAAACAAATATACATAAAAGTAAATCACATAATTTGCATATGCCCAGATTCATTTGTCTATACCAGTTTTTATGGGGAAAAAAGTAGTTCTACAAGATTTAGCTTTTTCAGAGATTTTCAACTTTAAACCTAAAATTGCTTCCCAAATAAAATCAAATACATTTTTGTGTGTCCATAAGAAATTATCAGAATGAATTTTAGTTAGATTTTTAATGCACATATTAAAGTAGTCCTTATTTTGATTATAATCATAAGCTTTAACTTTGCAGGAGGCAAGACGTTTGTTTCAGGAACCTGAAGTTACAGACCCAGAGACATTAGATGTAAGTACCATATAACTTTAAACCATTGGACACTGTCGTTCACACGTTCTGTGTTTATGATAAATGTATTATTTGTGGGCTTTGCCATGATTAATGTTGTTACAATAGCTGTAGTTGGGAAAGGAAAACATCATTCCTCCTTATTTAAGGGTATATGATACAGTTTTGATCCCATATTTGAATTTTGATGAAAATTTGCATGCAGGCTATTTTTTACCTGATTAAATGAAATATGTAATAAAAAATATACCTTCATGTGCTTCTTTTTGAGTAAATTGAGGTTCAAATTTCAGATATTTCCTCAAAATATGGATTTGTGAACGTATTTTTCCTTTTGATAGAAATACATAACTTTTTTGTTTTAAAAGATAAACACAAGCTGTTTTTTGCTAAATTATTTGTGATTTATGTGTTATATAAATATTGCATAAATTTGAACATTTTTTTTTTACAAATAACTCAAATTTATCAAATGTTCATGAATATAGAAAAAACGTCATTTTTTGCTGTATATTATTTAAATTTAAAAAATAATGTGCTATTTAACTTTTCATGAAAATTGGTACACATAATCTTCTTATGTAATCAAACCAAATGTCATTTTAAAAAAGAGGGGTCCATGAACTCGTTTTCAAGTTAAATCAGTTTGAACGATTAAAATCAGCCGAAAACTGCATCTTTTCCCGATAAGTCAATGTTTGACGTCGCGAAAAATAACAATTTACGTTAGCAACGCCATTACCTCCCCTGTAACTGTAACATATGCCCTTAATATGTATCTGACAAAGATGGATGGTATTTAAACAATATGGAATCTAACATCCTTGTGTAGGAATATCAATGTAAGCTAGGATTGACCAGTAACTCCTGTTTTAATGACCTGGAAGAACTAATTATTTTAGGACTGCTTAAAAACATGGGATTGTCCAAATGACTGAAGTTAAGCTCTATGCCTTATTTTCTGAACTTAGTTTTGGAAAAGTAGAATTTAAAAACATCTTGTGACTCATCTTGCAAACAGTTATTTAAACTTTGATACATTCGATGACATCAACAAAAGATAATTCTGATAACAATACAGCACTTAGTTGACAAGTTTCCAAGATTTTGATTTCACAAAATAGATAGGGTTGGTTGAATCCATGCAACAAAGCAATATAGGTAATTAGTTTGATTTAATTTTAAAGTTAATCAACAAATCTGACCTTAGAGGGAAGAAAATTAAAATAATTAGGAGATAACTGTACTGTATTTTAAGCTCCGACGGCATCAATTGGGGATTTGATGTTCGCAAATTAAGTTTACTGGCGACGCGTTAGCAGAGACAGTAAACAGGTATTTGCGACCATCAAATCCCCGATTGATGCCGTCGGAGCTTAAAATACAATATTGTTATCTCCATTCTAATGAAACTGACAGAAAACAACGTTAAAACATGTGTTTAAAATCTGTCATATGCCGTCTGCGCTTGCGTGTTGTCCCATAGCATCAATTGTCAATTGTAAATAAGTGACGTTATCCAATCAAAATGAACGTTACAAACGTTATTGCATTAGAATTACTTATATTGCTTTGTTGCATGGATTCAACCAACCCTATCTATATTGTTGACATAGCATATGAGTGTCTCCAGCAATTATTATAGCTGATTTGACATTTTTCTTTGTTACAAGTAATTTTAGCACATACATTGATGTCAACTATTGAGGGTGATATCTTTTAAAAATATATTTGGAAAAGAAAGAGTTAGTGGTTCAAGATAAATACTGATGCCTTACACATTGTTGAATTCAGCAGTCTTACCAACATTATTCCCATGATTTCAGTATAATATTTTATTTCCAGTTAAAATGGACAGATCCTGATGAGGAAGCTTTAGTAGACTATATGGTAAACAAGAAAAACTTCAGGTAAATAATAGGAAAAGTTAAATAATGAAAGTACCGAACTCGGAGGAAATCTCAAAACGAAAGTCCAAAATCGAAAGCTGTGAACACATCAAAAGTATGGATAACAACTGTTATATTCCTGACTTGATACAGGAATTAGAAAAGGGGTGAAAAAAGAAATAGAGTAGTTTTAATTATTTTATTGACTCAATTGAAAAATTACTATGTAATATTTTTTATTTAAAAGTATATTTTTTCACCCTTGTATGACTATCAGTTTCAAAAATGATTTGAAAAGCAATAGCACTTTATTGAGATTCTGGAAAATTCATTTGGTCCTTTGAATTCTTCAAGGAAAAATCAATCATAAGAAGAGGTTTTGTTTTTAAAGTTATAATTTCATTGCCAATTAAGAATAGGTAGTTATGGTGTATCGTTCTTCATATAAAAAACTGCTTATGAAATTTGGATCAGAATATAATGTAAATTTGGAATAAATATAAAGTACCTTGCATACAGTATGTGTGGTTAACCAACTCTCATTTAATTTATTTTAAGAAGATTATAGTACTGTCTAAATAAAAATATATATTACAGTGAAGACAGGATAAGGAATGGTATTAAAAAGTTACAGAAAGCTAAACAAGGATCAACACAGGGCAGACTGGATTCCTTTTTCTCTGTCGTGTCTACAACAAGTACTAAGAGAAAGGTAGGTTAAACCAAAACAGGGACCCAGTTGTATGATAATAAAATTTTCTGTCTAATATGTAAATAGAATAAGGAGCTGTGGCATGATAGCCTCATACCTTGTATCAAGAGTATGAATATTCTCATCCTATTGATTTATGTTATAATCCTCTATGCTTTGAAAAGATATTTTTATATTCAATGAGGACACTACTTTTAAATCCATGTAAAGATTGAAAGGAATGCAATCAAAACACAATGATACTGATTTTATATCTAAATCTTCCAAGGTTTATCACCAACTTTGAGATAAACAAAATACAGTGCATTGATCATAACATTCTATACATACATTCCATTCACACTTCCAGAAGTTTATCAATGAGATATATGCTAGGAATAAAATATCTAGTCTAAGTCATTGTTCTATTCCTCTTTAAACATTGCAGTTATCTCCCTTTTTCAGTATTATACATGAACCAATGCTTGGTACAATGTACAAATTAATTTAACTTCTCACTGATAGAAAAGTGCAATCTTTACCAAGCTAACAAGCACTTTGATTGTGTAATGTTTTAAATTATGATTACTTGAAAGAAAGTCGCAGTCAAAGAATATAAAAAACTGCATGTAAAAGTTTGGAGAACTTGCTAATTCAAAGGAATCCAAAACTCCTAATTTGGTACTTTTATTTTTACAGCAAGAAGAACAAAAAGGATCAGCAAAGAAGAAAGCCAAAGGATCATATAAAAGAGGGAAATGATGAAGAAGTGGACTGAAAGATTTAAAGGCATTTTTTATTTTGGTTGGAACTAACCACTTGTGGAATGATTATTTCATAGCATTGAAAAGTTTATAGTAATGAAGTGGAATTATCATGTAATCATGTACTCATGTTGACTGTTAAAATCTAAACATGAAATGGAATTATCATGTAATCATGTACTCATCTTGACTGTTAAATTTAGATTTATCAGTGAACAAAATTAGAATTGATGTTCAACATATTAATGAATTTTAACCATTCACAAAACATCAAAGTGAACTTTGTCTTTGTTTTTTGAGGTCTTTTAAAGAGTTGCAAAATGATATTAAAGCATTGGGAGGAATTTAAAGGTTGAACAACCTTTTCAATGTCCTTTTAGATGTTCATCTGGGAACTGTTATTAGGAAGTTCTTACTGATTCTAAAATACCATAATTTAAAAAAAAAATGGAAAATATTATGTAGAACTACTTTACATTTGTGTTACTTAAAAAATCATGTTATGCCATTGCTGTGTACATCTTTATAAAGTTTACATTGATGGTAATAAATCGTTATGAAAACTATCATTTATGTGTTAATTGATTATTAATGTGTACCTTATTCTATATGGATAATCATGAAAGTCCAACATTCTGTAGGCGAATGAAATGAAATAAAATTATTTATAGGTTTTCTGTTTTCATCAAATTGTATTAAAAAAACTTTTAAAATGTCTCCTTGGACAATAATTACTTGGTGGTAATACAACTATACACCTGAGTGTTGATGTTTGTCTGGCAAGGTACAACTGACCTTTAACTCATTTTCATGGTTCATTGGTTTGACTGTTTATCAAAAACTAAGCAATAAGTCAATTATTTGTGCATGGAATGTTTGCAAGGTATACATGTATTTCTGGCATGGTTAATCTGACCTTGACCTATTTTTCATGGTTAAGCTTTCGATGTCATTTTGTCAGGGTTGTGTTTCTTTCTTCGATAATGTAAGCAATAGTTCAACTATATATGGTGTATGGAATTATGGCATAGTATACATGTCTGTCTGATATGGTTCATTTTACCTTGACCATGACCTCGTTTTTAGCTCACCTGAACTGAAAGATAGAGTGAGCTTTTCTTATCACTTGGCGTTCGTCATCCGTCGTCTTGTCATCCATTTCCTTTTACAATAATCTTCTCCTCTGAAACTAATGGGCCAGGTTCGTTAGAGATAATTGTAAGCAGAAAGAATATTCAGTAAAAGATAATTGTAAGCAGAAAGAATGTTCAGTAAAAGATAATTGTAAGCAGAAAGAATGTTCAGTAAAAGATAATTGTAAGCAGAAAGAATGTTCAGTAAAAGATAATTGTAAGCAGAAAGAATGTTCAGTAAAAGATAATTGTAAGCAGAAAGAATGTTCAGTAAAAGATAATTGTAAGCAGAAAGAATGTTCAGTAAAGTAAGATCTACAAACACAATTTTGTGATGGATTGATCTTTGTCCTTTGTTTAATATGCACATAGACCAAGGTAAGCGACACAGGTTCTTAAGAGCCTCTAGTTTTCATTGGGCACATTTCTAGGATACACTTTGCAATAGGTTTACTATATTTGATGAATGGAAAGAAAATAAAGTACATGTATTTCTGAGTTTATCTGACCTCGACCTCATCTACATTGATAATATTAGTTTTATTTGAAAGTTATATCAAAACCATCATTTCACACACTTTCAACATAAAGACAATAACAATCAAAACCAAGGAGTAAACAAAGACTGAAAAAATCAAAGGACATTTACATCAACAGTTATAAATGATAAATAAGAAACAAAACGAACTCCACTAAAAACCCAAGTGAAATCAGGTAAGCATTTCCTGCACCATATACTGCACCCGTCGTTTTATTTCTTTGTTCAGTTCAGTAATAATGGAAGGTTATGACTGAGGAAGAATATCAGATATGATTTCAGACACACTTTTGTCCTAATGGCCAATCAGCTCATGATAACGGCTGTAAAATTTCTTGAGTGATGACCTTAATTTGATTGATTCATAGCCCTGTTTTAGCAACTTTTGTTGCTACACAGAAATGGAAAGTAGACTATAGGAAAATTAAAATCATTGCGTTTGTCATAAATTTTGGTATTCAACCTACCTTCAGTAGTCATTTCGAGAAAAAGGTCTAAATATGAAGCAGATTTATCTGTGTCGGTAGTATGTTTAATTTCAAGTTCACTTGGATATATTAAATGTAAGTGATCACTGAATCTATTATTATTAAAAGACAGTACATCATCAATATACCGAAAGGTGAAATTAAGACTGGGCTAATTTCTTTATTCCGACAAGTTCTTTCAGTCGAGCTTAAAGTTTAGTATGTGGAATAGTGGTATAAAGAGTTGATAAATCAAAGGTTTTAATGTTGGTACAATGTTTTAATGATTGAGATTGTAAATTCACTAATAAGGCCACACCAATTTGATTCCTTGTTCGATGGACCCGCCCGCACCTATTTTTTTCAAAACAGATTTTTTTTTTTTTTTATATTCCCGCTTCCCGCATCCGGAAATGTAATCATGTCCATTTCCCGCACCGTTTTTATGCCCCATTATGGGGCATTATGTTTTCTGGTCTGTGCGTCCGTCCGTCCGTCCGTTCGTCCGTCTGTCTGTTCGTTCGTCCGTTCGTCCGTCTGTCTGTTCGTTCGTCCGTCTGTCCCGCTTCAGGTTAAAGTTTTTGGTCAAGGTAGTTTTTGAAGAAGTTGAAGTCCAATCAACTTGAAACTTAGTACACATGTTCCTTATGATATGATCTTTCTAATTTTAAAGCCAAATTAAACTTTTGACCCCAATTTCACGGTCCATTGAACATAGAAAATGAAAGTGCATGGTTAAAGTTTTTGGTCAAGGTAGTTTTTGATGAAGTTGAAGTCCAATCAACTTGAAACTTAGTACACATGTTCCCTATGATATTATCTTTCTAATTTTAATGCCTAATTATATTTTTTATCCAATTTCGTGGTCCATTGAACATGGAAAATGATAGTGCGAGTGGGGCATCCGTGTACTTTGGACACATTCTTGTTTTGTAAATATTATAAAAAGATATCAACATTTGTTTTTAAAATCACAGTCTAACCTGTATATAACGATTTTAAACATAAAAGCAACCCACCACACTTTGTAAATATCTGTGAGAATATTTGTTTCATCATGAAACCTATTTATCCAAAGCGTGAGTGCTCTGATATAAATTTATAACAGCGGAAATACCTGCAAAGAACAAACAATTGGTTACTTTCACCCTTACATTTACTTATATTCCCTATCAAAAAAATGTTCGTTGTTAGAATAAAGTACAAAGAACTTCTGAAGGATTTGCCTTCAACTGCAATTATATTGTATGCTGGCGAAACAAAACTATCCATAGCCGCTGCATGTTTATGCACCTGTCCTGATTGATTGAGGGGCCTGTCGTTCAGCAGTTATCGTTTGTTGATGTTGTTGATTGGTATTTTCTCGTTTGGATATACATGATATATAAATTAGATCGTTGGTTTTCCTGTTCGAATTGTGTACGCTAATAATTTTGGGGTCCTTTATAGCCTACTGTTTGGTCTGTATCAAAGCCCTGTGTAAAAGGCCGTACTTTGACCTGTGTTTGTTATTATCAGGTTGAGAACAACCCTCCCTCGGACAAGGAGGTCATTTTACTGATGTAGAAAAGAAATAGAAATACCAAGGATTTGTATAGTTCTTCTATACAAAACCTTTGAAAACTTACTCAAAAAGAGGAGAGTTACATCATATTTTAAACAACTTTTTTCTGAAAGAAGGGTCCACTTATTTTGAATAATATTAAACTGTTAAAGTATATGTGTTAACATGGTTAAAGTCAAGGAATATTACAAAATTCTTGGACATGTTTTGACCATGTAATACCAGATAGATATATAGTTCTTTGAGAAAATATGAACCCTTTTCTACAAACAAATATATTATAACTTATATTGATCCCTCATAAAACATGTAAAAGGGATATTTTTACATTAAGGGGTTGTCCCCAAACTGATTATGACTTGGATGGAGAATTGTCTCAATGTCAGTCACACATACATAGACTAGAATTAATTATTTCTTGGTGAACAGGGAAAAAATACTTCAGAAATTAAAGAAATGTCAAAGTACAAGTGATAAATCAAGCTATAATATTGTCAAAACCTACTATTTTATGTTTACAAAAAAAAATTATAATTGCTCGCCTTTACTTTTCAAGCTTCGCCTCAAAATTTTGCAAATTTAATATTTTTTATTAAAATTTTTAAATCGCTCGCTCGCCCCAAATTTTGGAGTCCAAAATTCCGTAGAACAAGAAATTAAATTGGTGTGGCCTAACTTTTGAATTTTTGAGTATCCACATCTGATTAACACCACTTCTTGAATATGCAGTTTCAGATATTTCTGAAGTCCTTCTTTGACTGCAGTTAATATGGCAGTAAGAACTTTAGAAAGGGGTTTAGTGGAACATTTGGAAGAACCTGCAGTATACCTTTCCTTTTAAGGATTCATGTGAAGCTTAGGAATCCAATATATAGATGGAAAATTCAATCAGTTCCCTAAATGGTAGGTCGTTGATATTTGGTATGCATATGTATTAGCATTGCCGTTGTTTTCACATAGAGATTATTTGGTGAAGCCCCTCAGTCATATGTCAAAAAAATATGTTCGAGTTAAAGTACCAAATCATTTGATTTATAACCTCTTTATGGTATATGGTTTCACAGATGTCACTGGAAACGAGATTTAAATCTCAGTTTCTGATGGCATCTGCTATTTGTTTGTGTTGATCACGTGAGAACAAATTCGAAGAAAAGAGGACAGGATTGTGGTTAGGAAAATGCCTGTACCAAGTCAGGAATATGACAGTTGTTGTCCATTCGTTTGATATGTTTGTGCTTTTGATTTTGTCATTTGATTAGGGACTTTCAGTTTTGAATTTCCGTGGAGTCCAGTATTTTTGTGATTTTTGGAAAATGACGCTTTCAGCGGCTTGTTCCGATACTATTGACCTGAACTTCCATTACATTTCTCTGCCTACCGCGCTTGGTTCGTATTTACTTTCCATTACATTTCTCCGTCTGCCGCGCTTGGTTTCGTATTTACTATTTTACATACAAACTGGAATCTGCTTGTATCGGATCCTTGTGTAGTAATCAACCGGGAACCAGTTTACATACCTCCGGTCCTTCTTATTACCAAAAAGATCGAAGTGTACCAACCAATGTTGTTAAGATACTCATAAATATATTTTTATACCTTTATTGATTATGTGAAGTAAAACTAAAACATTGTTAAAACATTAAAGATATATAATTAATCGGGGAAAACTTGATAGTCTTTTCGTTTTACAAACAACTGCTTTTTTTATAAGAAAATAAAATGTGTCCGTGTTGGTCTAATTTTTACTGGTTATTAGACAGATCGGGGTAGCGGAAATCCGACTCAATCTTTGTTTACAATACAGTAGAGTCTACAGACTGTATCTGAATGACATGTGAATAAATTGTCGATATCGATGCTGGCTTTAATACAACGGTTTGTGAGAGCATCTCCAATTTATTGGCGGGGCGGGAGAACAGATTTGAAGCTCTCTACGTTTGATGCGTGCACAAAAGTGTCGTATAGCTGATTCGGTGCGATCACTGTCTTACAAAGTTTGAATATTGTACGGTGTTTTGCTTGTTGGAATGTCAATACACTCACAGTTAGAGTTATTCTTTACTGACCCTTTACTTGCTTTTTCACAATAATTCTTGCGTGGTATTCTTTGAATTTCTCGTCAGTTATGGTTCTCTTCGGACATGCTTTTTAGAGGAATTCGTCTGGTTCAACAGCGTGAATCAGCCCCTCAACTACTTTCACATAAATACTAACTTTGGCTTCAACGCCTTGTTCGTCCTTGTCTGGAGATCTTGTTGTAGTTCCAGTTTGGCAAGCATTTTGGAGACTTATCCATCCTCTCTTCACTCTGATGATAAATTTTGCCGCTTGGCATGTTTATTTTTGTTACCGGGTAGGGGTCACATACTATAGCTCCATATTAAATAATGAGATCAATTCCTAAAGGTCTAGTTCATTATCCAATCTGACACAAATTTCAATAACTGGAATGCCACCCAAGTTGAATATATGGTGACCCACTAAAACAGCATAATTACTTGGAATTGTGTTTAATACCATGATGGTTCGATGGCATAAACTTGAATGGAGACATAAATTTGACATGAAAGATTGTGGATTAGTGTAAAATAAAAAAAACTAGCTTACTATGATATATGGTTAAAGAATGAATATCAAATTATATGGGTCCTCCGAGTATGGGTCATGGTCAGAGTTGTTATATACTATCAAAAAAAGTAAAATCACAAAAATACTGAACTCAGAGGAAAATCAATTTGAAAAGTCCATAATCACATGGCAAAATCAAAAAACAAAACGCATCAAAAACGAATGGACAAGAACTGTCATATTCCTTTTTGAATGGCAGAGAAAATTTTCAAGTTTTATATAAAGGGACCTGACTGACAGGAAATAAAAAAATCAAAGGAGTATCCCTATTTGTCTAATCTTCAAGGTGAAATAAAACAAGTATAACAATATTATGCTATTGTGTAAATCTACAGAAATAGAATTTGCTTCAAGTAACAGAAATAACTATGTCACTGGTAACTTATTTAATGAGTATGTGGGTAATTAGTCCTATAACATATGACCTCGGGAGCATCATTTACTATTTCTATTTACTGTTATGATAATTTATTTTATTATCAATGTGTCACACTTCGCATTCAAAATAAAAAAAATAAAAAATGAAAATATCAGTATAAAAACTTTTTTAAAAATTGAATAAAAATGCGAAGTCATATGTTATAGGACTATTGGGGTATAAGAGCTTGTTACAAAAGGCTCTTCATATTCATTTGGTTTAAAAAGGATACTAGTAGTCTGTATTCTTGATTTAGAAAAATGTAATTGCAAGAAAAAAATTACACATTTATTTATTTAGAATACGTTAGATCATTCAGGTACAGAGGCGGATTTAGGGGGGTCCAGGGGGACCGGGCCCCCCTTTTCTTGGAAAAATTTGGTTGCTTATATAGGGAATCACTGACGCATGACTGAATCGGACCCCCTCTTAGGCAGTCAGTGGGCCCCCACGTGTGAAAATTTCTGGATCCGCCACTGAGGTAGTCTTTATTTAGTATGTAAAAAAGAACAGCCAGTAGTCATTGGATATTGTAGATCATTTAGATAGTCTTGACATATTTATTAGTACAAAAACCCCAGCTAGTAATCATTGGATACTGTAGATCATTCAGGTAGTCTTGACCTATTTTTTTGAAAAAAAAACCCAGCCAGTAGTCATTGGATACTGTAGATCATTCAGGTAGTCTTTGACTCTTGACCTGTTCATTTGTATTAAAAATAACCCAGTCAGTTGTCATCTTCACTTCACACACACATATATATACGAATATCAATTATATGCTTACGAGACATGTTGTAATGTTAAACTTATTACGGTATGTGAAAATCAAGACTTGCATAAAACATATCCCAATATTACATGTATTAGAGGCAGTGGCGTCATTTTTCCTCAGAGCTTTCAGCTCTTTGATTAACTTTTTACGACAAGAACATTTCCATCGTCATCAGTGAACAGTAGTTTATAACCGTCAACCAACTTGTAAACATTTTTGTCGATAGGGACTTTAACTTCACCACTTTGAACTCTTTCTTTAATAGTTTATAGTAAACCACAACCCTCTATCTATGAAATGCTAGATAATATTGTATCAACTAGAAATTATATACTCAATATGCAGGCGCTGCTATTTAACACCACCTATACATTGAATGATTAAAATCACAGCAATAGTGAACTCCGAGGAAAATCCAAAAAACGGAAAGTCCCTACAGCTAATCAAAAGGCAAAGCCAAAATCTCAAAAACATCTAACGAATGTACAACAACTGTCATACTGCTGACTTGGTACAGGCAGTTTCGTATTATCTGGTTTTATAGCTAGCCAAACCTCTCACTTGTTTGACAGTCGTATAAAATACCATGGAAAGTTCACAATCGGCAATGAAACACAATTTCCATTTCTTACTTAGCTGTATCTCCCACATTTCATGTTGTAAAGAAATAGACGCTTTTAGTATTGTCACTAAACTTTGAATTATTCTGAGAGGACAGTTTTTTATTTTATAGCGGACGTGAAGTTAAGATATAATACGTTATGCTTTTTCATTCTTCCTTAGAACCTCATGTACAAAGTCTGTCTCATATGAATTAAGGACAAAATTACAGAAGTGGAACTCAGTCAGTTCGCATGGAAATACTGATTGTTTGTTGAAAAACAAGTTGCAAATGTGTTGGCAAACAAGAAAACCTCTAGTAATTTTGTTTACTCGAAATTGTTATAATACATTTGACATTGTTGTCCAAAAATCAAGTTATTCCTATGTTTATGGAGCAAAACAGCATTGATTATGATAACTTTAAGAAGTTAAAAATAACTAAGATTCATTTCATTGTTACTATTAGATTGAGACAGATCATACTTTAACAGGTAGTTCTTTGAAATTGACTTTATCAAGATATTTGAATATACATGAACGCAGTTGTTTTCCCATTTGAAGGACTTATTTCAACAGAAAGTCTGCACTCGACTCCAACCTTATTGAAAAGCTCCGGTGAGTGGTATTTAAACAGAGCATGCGTCTGATGTGCTAAATAATAAATCTGGTATCTTTGATCAGTATTAACTCATAACTAAATTAACACATTTACACGTAATTCTTTTATCTCTTCATTTATTAAGAACTCGATGATTGTACACGTTGAATATCATCACAATAACCGATGTATAGAAAAAGTCAAATATAATGATGAAATGTAGGTTGATGTATGAAGTGAGCATAATTCAGGTTCATTCACAAAACATAACTGTTCTCTTCATAAATTTTCTAAAGGCTGGGCTTCTGAAAAATAAAAAAATAAAGGACCATTATCATAAATATGATTCTTTGTTACAAGTTGTCAATTGTCATCATTTCAGGTGAGTAACAAAGTGGATTGATAAAGGAAATATCAGTATTCTAGGTAACCATTCCCGACATCACAAAAGGAAATATCAGTACCCTAGGTAACCATTCCCGACATAACAAAAGGAAATATCAGTACACTAGGAAACCATTCCCGACATAACAAAAGGAAATATCAGTACCCTAAGTAACCATTCCCGACATAACAAAAGGAAATATCAGTACTCTAGGAAACCATTCCCGACATAACAAAAGGAAATATCAGTACCCTAGGTAACCATTCCAGACATAACAAAAGGAAATATCAGTACTCTAGGTAACCATTCCCGACATAACAAAAGGAAATATCAGTATCCTAGGTAACCATTCCCGACATAACAAAAGGAAATATCAGTACTCTAGGTAACCATTCCCGACATAACAAAAGGAAATATCAGTACTCTAGGAAACCATTCCCGACATAACAAAAGGAAATATCAGTACCCTAGGTAACCATTCCCGACATAACAAAAGGAAATATCAGTACCCTAGGTAACCATTCCCGACATAACAAAAGGAAATATCAGTACTCTAGGTAACCATTCCCGACATAACAATACAGTCCGATTTGGCTAAAAAAGGGTGAGGGAGTTATAAATATAGTTAAAACAAAGAAACATAATTTCGTGAAAATATCCTTCAACTTTAAAGTCTTTTTTTATGTATTATTTTCTTAATTTGCATGCTATGGAGAAAAGGAAACCACTGGGCTAAGATAGTCGACCTACAAAAAGCCCGGAATCAACCTTTTGACACTAGAAGCCTCAAACAAGAAGCGATATTACAAAGTCGAAGTTGTAAACGTATGATACCAGTTTCTTTGCTTTTTCGGAACACATGTTTTTATTTTTAACATACATGCATACATGTCACACATGGCCAATAATCGTCATCATAAAAACAGAAAATATTCGATATATAATTGTTCAGTTACAAACTGCAGTACGCATGACATGTATTTGCTTAATATTTTCGCCTGACATAAGTATCTCTGATTTTAATTGGTTGAAAGCCAGTATATCATTTTGTGTAATTTGTTTTATAGTACAACTTTTGTTCATGTTTATCTAAGATCACCCCCAGGTTTGGTCGGGTTTGTGTTTCTTAGACTTTAGTTTTCTATGTTGTGTCTTGAGTGCTATTATTTGTCTTTTTGAATTTTTCCTTTTAGCCATGGCGTTGTCAGTTTATTTTTGATTTATGAGTTTGAATTTACCTCTGATACCTTTCGCCTCTCTTTTTCTTAATGTTTATCTCCGCTGAGGTAAAGTATAAAAATTAAAATGACAAAAATGCCGAACTCCAAGGAAAATTCAAAATGGAAAGTCCGTAATTCAAAGGCAAAATCAATAACCCAAACACATCAAATAGTTATCAAAGGTACCAGGATTATAATTTAGTACTCCAGACGCGCGTTTCGTCTACGTAAGACTCATCAGTGACGCTCATATCAAAATATTATAAAGCCAAACAAGTACAAAGTTGAAGAGCATTGGGAATCCAAAATTCCAAAAAGTTGTGCCGGCTAAGGTTATCTATTCCTGGCATAAGAAAATCCTTAGTTTTTTTAAACATTCAAAGTTTTGTAATCTCTTATTTCTTTATTGCTCAGAAATGTCATTTTTTCAATGCTGTCTTTACAAACCCATAAAACCCATTGAAATAAAGGTTTTAGAGGAAACCACGTATTTAACATATAATTATTTTTGATTATTACAAATTGCAAACCAGATGAAAACCAAAAAAATGGTGTCAGTATTTTACCTACCAAAAACATTAATAAAATCGTCATCATCTACATCCAGGACATAAAACGCTTCCTCTACATTTTGTGGAATGTGGTCATGATTATCAAACGTTGACTTAAAATACTCGGATAATTCTTTTCTGTCTAATGCACCATCATTATTGTTGTCAAATTCTCTCAATCGGTAGGGCAGACGACCACCTTTCTGTCGTTCACCAAATCTCATTGTCAATGAAGATCTCCTGGCGGGAACACTCAGCACCATGCTAAATCCAAACACTACTAGTATGGAAGTCAGTACCGTTGTCATGGTAATAGTGTTGGTTAAAATCTGTAAATAATCGAAATGGACTTCAGATGAACTTATAATAGAATCAATAATGCATTTATCAATTAAGTTAGTGTTTATTTGACCATCGTATAATAAATAAATCACGAAATATACCTGTCAATCAAATGAATTTAAATGAAGTTCATGCGAAAATTGTTTTTATCCGACGAAATGAAAAACGAAGTTGAAAAGCATTTAGGACCCGAAATTCCGAATGTGATTTTCAGGACGTGAGGTAATCTTTTCCTGGGGTTGAAAAATCCTTAATATTTCATGTAAATTAAAAGTAATACAAGAAACAAAAACTAAAAGAATAAACGAGATATGGAAGCGATAATGAAACGTTCGAGCTCGAAATTTGGTACCAAAGGTACCATGATTATAATTTAGTACGCCAGACGCGCGTTTCGTCTTCATAGGACTCATTAGCGACGCTCATATCAAAATATTTACAAAGCCAAAAAAGTACAAAGTTGAAGAACATGCGATATCTACAGGCAAAAACAATTACTGGAGAATATCAAAGTACAAACTACTACATACGTACACGTCTGACAAGGTATATTATAATACTGTCACGTATATAACCGATCGAGTATTAAATATTTCATAAACATCATTGCGTTCTTCCTGAGCGTTCTTCCATCATTATGCCGAAGCAGTTGACGGAAATGTATGCTTCCTAAATGTTCTGGAATTCAAAATTATATCGTCTTCATATCCGGAACATTTAGATAACTATACAGTAGAATCCATTATGAAATGTATTTTTCCATTTCATTAATTCTTATTTCATAAATTGAAATGAGTGCAACCGACTGTCACAAAAACCATCTTAAACAAAACTACAAAAAAAATCCACTTGTTTCTTTGAAAGTTATTACGATTTTCTGTTGTCTGCAACATATTTGTTTTATTTCTACAATATTTTAAACAATTTCTCGAAAAATGTCATTCAGAAAATTAATCGGTTCATTTCGATGGTTTCATATATTTATCATCACGACAATATTTTGACACAAGACAATTTCATGCATAGGAATCTAAAAAATAAAACAAACAATATCCTCATTTTTGATAAAGTGAAAAAACAAAAAAATGTTATTTAATTGTCATCAAGTTATCCTTAGATTTTTTTTATATACGCATGTTAAAAAAATTCATTTTATATACGATGAATATTGTATGTTCATATAGTTAGTGGTTTTTTTTATAATCACTTAGGATCAATTATAACATACTAGAACACACCCGTGATATCGCGGGTCCGTGACTGAATTAAAGTATATAACTATGCGTATGCCTTATTTTAGTATTGGTATTGTCATCTGATAAAGTCATGCCGATTATAAGATGCACAGTTTTCTCTGCTTTCAAAATCTTTCTGTTTGAACCCGTCGACCTGGAACCTGTCAATTATTGGTAATATTAATAATTTGGAAAACAAAAGGGCCTGGAATGGAGTATTTTTTACTCAACAGTATCCAGCAAAATTCCAAATACACCGTTTGGTGGTGCGCCTGTCAGATGCGGAACGTACAGATAAGGTAATAAGTAACAGTTGAATATACTATTGGTATCGGTGTCGGACTCGATCCGGAACTTCTTAATTATTGGCAATATTAATTACGTGGAAAACAAAGGGTCCTGGAGTGGTGTAATTTTTATTCAACACCATTGTACTATATTAGTTATATATAAAGTTGAATTCTTTGATTCATCGTTTTTACGTGATGACGGCTGACAAATTGGACCTCATCATTTTAGTAATATAGATACAGAAGATTATAAAATCAGCGTTGATTCGGGTATGTCATTTACCTGTTATCTTATAATCGCTTAGGACCAATTATCAAACATATATTTGTCATTATTTAGTATACTTGAAATGGAAATAACAAAATTGTTGACCGATTGTACATCCGTTTTTTTTATTTTATTCATGGATATCTCAGAACTAATTGATCAATAACCAACTGTTGACCGTTTCCTGCTTGTAATAGCTGATACCATAAGTTACAGGAGTGTTAACAGTTAAGAACATTTATCAATTGACAGGATGATGATTTTATCATTCACTTATAGCTTTTTATATCATTTTATATTGAATAGGGTTAGAAACGATTAAAAAAGTAATACGTTTACACTTGTTAAATTTAAAATAAAGTGGAGGAATCATAATCACCATTATTCTTAGGGATTGTTTGAAATAATTGATAGTTCGTTGAAAAGAGATTAAATTTGGTAAACATATAGCTAAAGGAAAGGTTTAGGTCATTAAAAGTGGGTTAACCAACACAATAACAGTTGAAATAGAACTGTACGAGGATTATTTTGCACTTTAGAACCAAGGTTATTTAAAAACAAACATATGGTTATCAATAACCAATTAGGATAATAGCTTCCACATAATTTCTTTAATAAAACCTCACACTCCTAAATTAAGCTAAAAAAATGTTTAGTTTGCCATTAAGAGCTTGCAGCTGCGACTTTGTAAAAATGTAATCGTTTTGTTCACAAATTGTTGTCAGTATAATTGAATTTTATGCGAATGTTATACATGATAGATGTTTAGTTAGCTACAAAACCAGATTTCGACACAAGAAAATGGCTATACCAAGCCAGAAATATGACAACTGTTATCCATTTGTTTGAGATTTTGATTTTGTCATACGCTTAGAAATTCTGTTGAGGATTTTCCTCACAGTCCGGTATGTTTGTTATTTTACCTTTTCATAAAGATTCAGTTTAGGTGATATAACTGACTATTTTCGCCCCAAATTGTTATTTAATTCACCTGATATCACTAACTGTTCAAATTTTATCAACATGTGATATTCCTGTTTCTCAAGCTAGGATTTGGATTCATAACTCTCAAGCAAAAGTAACTTCAGCGTGGTGACTACTATTATTAATTTCCTGCTGAACATGTTTTGTTAAAATGGCAGTTTGTTACCTTATAGTTCGTTTCTCTGTGTGTTGCATTGTTTTTTATTTTTTGTTTCTGTTGTTATGTTGGTTTCTTCCTATATTTGATGTGTTTCCCTCAGTTTTAGTTTGTAACCCGGATTTGTTTTCTCTCAATCGATTGATGACTTTCGAACAGTGGTATAATACTGTTGCCTTTGTTTGTTTTTGTGCCATAAAAGAAAATAATAATTGTAGCTTTACATTTCGTTTTAAGTTCTGCTGCAGAAGGTCAATCCAGAAAAACGATAATGACTCTCTAACAAATGAAAAAAAAATCTTCTTTCTAGCTCACCAGAGCTCATTCCAGTTTTTGGCGATGTTGTTTTCGCATCTCTTCAATAACGCTGAATCAGCAAATATACATAAGAGGTTACTTTAGCAATAATCTTGCCATATACCAGGCTGACAAATTTGTACGCCGGACGAAATGTCAACGAAAAAGACTCACTAGTGACGGTCGAACCAATAAAGTTTATAAAAGCCAAAATAAATCACAAAAGGAGAGAGTATTGAGGACAAAAAATTCCGAAAGGATTGTAAAATAGAGTTTCAGTAAACTATTTCCCATTTTCTATTATTCAATTGCGTAGTGGAATGAACTATTTGTGGATTCTTATAAATTCTATAGAACTTTTGGAATATCTTAAATCTCGGTCTATTTCTGAAATTAATTCTTACATACTTTTGATTATTTAACCCTGTATGCTAACAATGCCCATGCGAAATTTTAAAATTGTTTGTATAAACATTGAACGACAAAAATATGTGACGTATAAAATTTTCTAACGTCAGACACGCAAATCAATGAATGTGTTTGTAGATAGATGTTTTGTTTGTTCTGTTAAATTGTTCCTTTAAAATTGTTACACGATGATGACTGCTGTACCCATATTTTGACTATTTTATTTATTAATTATGTCTATTTAGTTCACGCATCATTGTAAATATAACGGAATTTGTTGAGACTGTCAACAAAGTGAGAGGTTTAGCGCTATAAAACCAGGTTTAATCCACCATTTTCTACTTTTGAAAATGCCTGTACCAAGTTCGGAATATGACAGTTCTTGTCCATACGATAATGATGTGTTTTTCATTTGATTTTGCCATGTGATTATGGACTTTCCGATTAGATTTTCGTGTATTTTTTGTGATTTTACCTTTTCCATTTTCAATTTTATTCCTTGGGTTGAAAATGCTTAAGTATTGCGTTAAAATATGCTTAACAGGCAATTCATAATTATGTTCATATTAAAACGATGCATGGCAACAGAGAAATGATGACTACTAGGCTGGTGATAATAATAATGAAGGAAATATCAACCAGCAGTGTTATCTACCAACAGGTTGTAAATTAACTCATCTAATATAGTTATCAAAGGTACCAGGATTATATTTTAATACGCCAGACGCGCGTTTCATCTACATAAGACTCGTCAGTGACGGTCTGATAAAAATAGTTATAAGCGAAACAACTACAAAGTTGAAGAGCATTGACAAACCAAAATTTCAAAAAGTTATGTCAAATACGGCTAAGGAAATCTATTCCTGGGATAAGAAAATCCTAAGTTTTTCGAAAAAATTAAAGTTTTGAAACAGGAGATTTATAAAAATGACAATATGATTAATATTCAAGTCAACACCGAAGTGCTGACTATTTGGCTGGGAATACCCTTAGGGACGAAACGTCCAACGGCTGTTGTATCGACACAGTGGTGTAAATAGTTATCAAAGGTACCAGGCTTATAACTTTTACGAAATACTCTCGTTTCAATGATTGTCTAATTTTCAATTGTGATAACTTTCAAGTTTATTAATTATTTAAAGTGCAATTGGCAATTACAGCTCAAGTTTTTATTTCTTAGGTGCAAAAACTAAATTAGTATTTTCTGGTAAAAACGTCTTATATTTTTTCTTTTTGTACGGATACTTTTAAATTTAATAACATTTATTTAGACTTGTTGTAGGTTATGTCTATTCGTTAATCGTTCTTTATTTCAACCGAGAGAGTTATGTTTCTAATTGCTAAATATGTCCGTGTAAATTTATCTTTGATTTGATCTAAGATTACTTACATTCATTGATATCTTTTTTTCTACTTTCAATAATACGAAGAAGATTTTACGTTGATGCTTTAAAAAAGTCAACCGTAGTATACCGCTGTTCAAAATTGATATTTTTCTGCAAACTAACATATGTATTTCAAAGTGTACATAACCGGTATTTTTTCTTTAAAGAATGTAAAAACCCCATCAAAATAGAAAAAGGATGAAACGATTAAAAAAAAAACGTTTGTCTCTTTCTGACTTTGATATTCTCAGTTTTCGAACATTTACATCTTCTTTTCTAAACATATATTAGAAAACTTACTTTTTGGTTCGATGCATATCGTAACAAAAATTTGTTGGCATAATGTAGCTTACCTTATTGTGGCACTACTTCTTATTCACAAAAACTTAAAAGAGTAAAATTTCAACAAAACACATCTCTTTTAAACGATATTTATTTCTAAATAAGGTGTTATGGCTTTATAAAATTACGCATAAGTGGGATTATTTGAGTGTAAAAAGGTGAAACTGCTTACTTTTCTTCCTCATAACACACCTTATTTAATTCAAAATTATGCAGTCTTAATTGTTGTCTATAAGAATCATTCCGACTTAGTTTAACATGTATTGAATATGACGATTGCCGGAAGTCAATCTTGGGAGAATTACTCCAATTCACGGTAAAATCTATTAAATGGTTTTAAATTTTCAGATTTCCCGGAAAGATGCAAATGTTTATGGTGAGATATTGTATAGTCCTAATTAAAGAAACTTTTGTTTTGCTACATGCTTTAAACGTTACATTAAGTTGACGTGCTATATCATATTATTGAACATTAATCAATAATGCAATCTAGAAATAAAACTTATGATACCGACTGCAGCGTTCGAGGCACGCGTTTCTTATACAAATGTCATCTAGTACGTTCGTTGCACAAAATTACGACTGAACGTTAAAACCAAAAGAACTTTAAAAAAAGTTCTGAAACCATTTTGAGTTGATGTTTCCTTAGATAGTTAAAACCTTTTTTAAAAGCTTGTTATTAGCGCCATACGCGCGTTTTGTCTACAAAAGACTAATAAGTTACGTTAACATAAAACAGATTGAATAAAGAACGAAGTTGATAAGCATTGAGGGTAAAAAAATCCGAAAGGTTTTGCCAAATACAGATTAGTTTACGTTCCTAAGTTTGACTGTTTTTGTTTTTATTTTAAAAGAGTTCCAAACCAGTATACCTGAGGTCATCCAACTATGAATTTATTTTGTTATCCACTCATGCAGCCTTTTACCTTACAATTATAACAAATTCACTGTGACATTCATCAAAACGTTTGACCATAAGTGTGTCTAATATGATTCATACATCAACACATTGAATTTTTTAACCACATAGATATTCGCCTAGAAAATGTTTAGACTTCGTACTTTATTTGGCCTTTTTAAAAATTTTGATCCGAGCGTCACTGACGAGTCTTTTGTAGACAAAACGCGCGTCTGGCGTAAATATAAAATTTCAATCCTGGTATCTATGATGAGTTTATTATATTAATAACTGCAAATGAATTTTAATTACACAACATGCGTTAACTCTATAGAGTTTACGTTTAAAATAAGTTATGACCAATCGAAATAACTTCGGTTTCAATCATTTTAGAATCATTTTAGATATATGAATGCGTTTTTGGCTGTCACTAATGACGACTTCAGTTTATGCACTATGAAGATTTGATTTATTTTTAAACTTCTTTGAAGCTAATAATAACAATGAGCGATTCTTTTGTTTTGTGTTGATATATCTCAACGTGTTAGATTTGCTTGCCCTTATACCAACGTATTTGATTTTAACGAAACAAACCTGGTTATACTGAAACCTATTACACCAGGGTTTCCGGTATCATAAGCTAGTCAAACTTTTGTTAAAGTTTATAATCGTTATAAAGACATAATTCGTAAATATAAATCAACGTGCAGACATCATCTATGTTCAGGTATTTCATATGCAATCGTTTATGGTAAAAGCCTATATAAAGCATAAATATGTAGTCATTAACATCAAAAGCTAATAAAACCCTAACACAGACTTTTTAACAAAGGGATTTAGTTACGTTCATGTAGTCAAGTCATTCAAGATGTCCTTTTTGAATTGCTATTGATTCATGATAGGGTCATTGCATTTATTCTAAAATCAGTTTTTGGAATGACACGGGTATGTTCGTTTCGTATAATTTATGATGATATAATAATAAACCTCTAATGAGTTCATTATGGTTAATTTGAATATAGAAAAGACACAAATTGAAGTCTAGAATTAGCATGTCAGTAACAGTTTGTTGTATTTTGTTAATATATGATTGTCCTTGTCATGTTTTGTTTTAGTTTTTTATGAAAACTTTTTCTGACATCGGGCTGGGACTTGTTCTGAGAATAATATAGAGGTACACGGGAGAGATAAGAGTTATTTTTTTAAGTTCGATCTACAAGTCAAAAGTAAAATCACAAAAATACTGAACTTCAAGGAAAATTCAATCGGAAAGTACCTAGTAATCACGTGGCAAAATCAAAGCCAAAACAACTGTCATATTCCTGACTTGGTACAAGCATTTTCAAATGTAGAAAATGGTGGATTGAACCTCGTTTTATAGCGCCAAACCTCTCACTTTTACGACCGACAGTCTCATCAAATTCCGTTATATTTACAACGATGTGTGAACAAAACAGACATACTAAATAAAATAGTCAAAATAGGGGCACAGCAGTCATTACTGTGTTACAATCTTAAAACACAAAAATTTACACTAAATTCATGTATTTAGTTTTGATGTTATATTTGTTATATTTGTTAATCTCATCGGAGTTCGCCTAATGCTTAGTTAATTTCTGTGTGTGTTACATTTTAATGTTGTATCGTTGTTTTCCTCTTATATTTAATGCGTTTCCCGCAGTTTTAGTTTGTAAACCGGAATCCGATTTTTTATCAATCGATTTATGAGTTTTGAACAGCGGTATACCCGTCAGTATGATATTGTTCTATTTATATGTCATTATGATATATTTCTATTATGAATTACATTATACGTTGAACCACAAACGTCAAAATTATTCAATCGCTTAGTGGAATTAACTATTTTTGGATTCTAATAAATTCTATATATAACTTTTGGACTTTTGGTCTATTTCTGAAATTTATTCTTACATACTTTTGATTTTTTAACCCTGTATGCTAACATTCCCATGAAAATTTTAAAATTGTTTGTACGTACATTGAACGACAAATTTATATGACGTATAAAATTTTCTGACGTCAGACACTCAAATCAATAAATGTGTTCGTAGATAGTAGATGTTTTTGTGTTCTGTTAAATTGTTCCTTTTAAAATTGTTAAACGATGATGACTAATGTACCCATATTTTGACTATTATATTTATTGTGTCTGTTTATTTAACACATCAATGTAAAACTATCGGAAATTGATGAGACTGTCATTAAGGTGAGAGGGTTAGCGCTATAGAACCAGGTTTAATCCACCACTTTCTACATTTGAAAATGCCTGTACCAAGTCAGGAATATGACAGTTTTTGTCCATTCGTTTTTGATGCGTTTTGTTATTTGATTTTGCCATGTGATTATGGACTTTCCCAATTGATCTTCCTCTAAGTTCAGTATTTTTGTGATTTTACTTTATACTACTGTTGCTGTTATTTACAAAAAAAGCACACAAACATCTATCAGTTATTGCTTATTATACGTCACATAGGAAGTTATTTTGACGTTCAATGTTTACACAAAACAATTTTATAATTTCACGTAGGGAATGTTGGCATATAGGGTTAAAAAATCAAAAGTATCTTAGAATTAATTTCAGAAATAGACCTGAATTTTAAATTTGTCAAGCAGTTCTATAGAATTTCTAAGAATCCACAAATGGTTACCTCTACTCGATTAAAATAATTTTGTCGTTTGTCGTTCAACGTATTTTCTAATTTCAATATATTGGTAATTGTGTCTTTTTTTTTTTTTTTTATCTTTATTATAATCTCACTTCTATATACATATCACAGATTACAATTACACATATATAAAACATTTATATCAATTATTGTCATTTTTCCCTGAAAAGAAAAAAACCCAACAAATCGCTCATTTACTCTAAGTCAACAAATCGCTCATTTACTCTTAGTCTTCAAAATGTCATATACTAAACTGATTATATCAATGTAACTATTTAATCAATATATCCTATAGTAAACTAATTGTATAATTATACTTTCTTTTTTTTATATTTTCATTTTTATTTATAAAACAATAAAATAGCCTTTGAACTATTACAAGAAAAAATACACAAGATGTTAGCATACGCAAATGTTATATTTAACTCATAGTTTTAAGTCCTAACAAAAATAGGTTGGTTTCCAAACCTTAATTTTGATACATAATAAACAATACAATTAAAGAGTTAATTCACGCATGAAACGGATCTTGTTTTTTCCAATAACTGTTCATTTCACAAAACACCACGGACAAAGTTTGTTAACTTCCGCGTATCTTTCTAATTTCGGAACATGAAAAACATAACTACTTATAGCTTCATCGTCCGTTTTTCTCAAATCTCTAAATCTATTAATATAAAACATTGTGTCTTCATAATCTGATTTGTTCGTATCAAGATTCACATGATTAATTTTCTGCTTTGTTGTATTACAAATAACTATTGTATCTCTCTTTTTAATTTTTCCTAATACGAGATCACCTTCTGGTCGTCTGTTAAACACTATTTTCTGATAATGGCTATCGTTACACGGACTGTTCCCGGTAATTATCGATTTGGAAGCGACTGTTTTTATTTCGTCATCTATTTCTACACTTTCACATTCCTTTATATTTGTGTGTACACTTTGTTTTTTAACTTCCACACTCGGTCCACATATCGAACTACGACACACTCTTTTTTCTGGTGGCGATTCATGATTGCTTTTATTGATTGACTTATTAATAGACACTCCTACCGGGTGAGTAATTTTCGCTACAGGTCTAATATTTACTTTTTCGGGGGCTTCCAGCGGGATATCTACCTTGTCAATTTGTTCATTTTCATCACTTGATTCACTCATATCTTCCTCCGAACTATCGCTTTCTATGTCACTAGTGTCTAGATCGTCGTCGTTTTGTGTATTCTCTATTATTTTATCTTGCCACGTTTTTAACCGTTTAGTGTCCCTATCTTTGTTGGATCTCGACTTATACTTTACACTTTTGTTTACATTCACCAATTCACCTCTGGTCCAAATCAACGAAATTCTCATTTTATCACCTAGGTAATTCGAATTCCAAGTAAAATGTTCATATTCGTCTACAATACTGTTAATAAGCGCAAATAATGGTTTTGGTAATTTCTCCATTATAATATCCCTGCTTCGTACCTCAATATTTACACATGAAGAAGTAAAGTTCACAAAACATCAAATAAAGTCATTATTTTTGCAAAAATGTCAGTAATAAAACTTACATTACTGTTAGGAAAGCGTTTTTAACTATTCCGGCTGGTAATATCCAAATCCAATAGAAAAATATAACTTCAAAACAGGACAAGCAAAATATACGTCTATATCAGTGTAAGGTGTACTCCATCAGTCTTTTACACCAAATGTGAACACAAATATCACACTGAAAGATGCCAGGAACTGATACTGCGTACATTTCAAGGAAGCACATACACATTCAAATTGGTCTTGTCTAATGCTTAGTTCGTTTCTGTGTGTGTTACATTTTAATGTTGTGTTGTTGTTCTCCTTTTATATTTAATGCGTTTCCCTCAGTTTTAGTGTGTAACCCGATTTTTTTTCTATCGATTTATGAGTTTCGAACAGCGGTATAGTACTGTTGCCTTTATTTATTCAAGTTTCTCAATATTTATGTTTATAATTTGGTTGATTGGTGAGTCCATATTCCTTGTTTTATTCTTTAGCATTCTGCCTTCTTGTTTTCTTTATTGACTCGACGTATGATATTGTATTTTATTTGGTGTTCAAACCTGATTTCGAATACTGTGTGTTATTTAACAAGTGATATAAGATGACAATTTGATATACATACTAATTCATAAATTAGTTATCAAAGGTACCAGGTATCAATCATAATTATTAAAGGAATAAGACGTCACATTAATATAGGTTTTGTGAAATGCATCTTAATATTTTGTCTACAACACGTAAGTTAACTTGAGGTTATGTTTGTTTTGGAATTTTGGAAACAGAGACGCCCATGGTTCTCAATCTTTGAGTTTATTTAGGGAATTTGTTTTTTTTATGTCGCCTGAACTTGATTATTTCCTTTTATCAGATTTTGTAACCATGCTATAGTTATAGATCTTATAGTGATTATAATATCAAGAAAAAACTTAATATCATTTCAAACTTTCCTTCTAGCTCACCTCCTAAAACTAGATCTCGTCATTATTCAGCCTTAGTATGTTTACTGGGATATAAATTAGTTACCATAGTGTCTTACAATATTCATTGCTATACATTTACGTTATACAGAATGTTTTTCAAACACATCATTGATATAGGACGAGATGAACCATGTTATATAGACCAAACTACCTACATTTTATAAGTTTCAAGTTTCTTCTTCTTAGAATATATACATACCAGTACATACAATTTTTGCTGTCATACAAGTTAGTTTAGCTAGCTATGAAAACCCGGTTTAAGCCACAATTTTCTATATCAGACAATGCCTGTACTAAGGCAGGAATATGACAATTGTTATCAATTTTTGTGATGTGTTTGAGGTTTTGATTTTTCCTTTTGATGAAGGACTCTCCTATTTTAATTTTCCTCGGAGTTCAGATTTTTTTTGTGATTTTGCTTTTTGCTAAGTTAAATGTTAGTTCAGACAAATAATTATGTTTTAGAGTAATGGTATTTTAAATTAATTTTCTATATATGAAACTGCCAGTCAGCAATATGGCTGTTGTTATCCACGTTTGATGCGTTTGAGCTCTTGACTTATACATTTGACAAGGGAATTTCCGTTTTGCATTTTCCTCGATGTTCGGTATTTTTGTTATTTTAATTTTGATTATAGACTCCTGGTTTTGACCATGAAAATATAAAGGATATTGCGGAGTCAAACATGTTATTAGGGTGCCCAACCCTCCACCTAGCATTGGGCAGTGGTGCAACTTAAAAATACAAGAACAAAAATAATTTAAAATGTGTTAACCGAAAAACAAATATGAAAATATAATAATCACTCTTTTAGACACCCCTATCTTGGAACACGTACATAAAGAATTATACAATGTTGAACCTTACACTCTGACAGGGTTGTAAAAATACAACACGAAAAACAAACTATGAAAGTTGAAAAATGCCTAACTCACCAGATCGATACAGAGCATATTTATCCTGATTTCATCGTGTGCCTCAAATACATTCAAAAATGTTATTTCTTATTCAAAAAATATTTTTATTCTTTGACCAATCCTATCCTACGTTTACTTATTTTAGATTTTATCGATTTTTTACCGGGCAGAGGGTTTGACAGAGAGTCGAAAGATTCTAAACGAATAATCAAACTCATAGAAAAGGAATTGAAAATGACATGGCAAAAACGAAAAAGAACTACCAACAGACAAACAACTATACAAAAAACAACTAAGACAATAAGGACTCAGCAACATGGACTAATCGAAGAACGAGGGATGATCTCAGGTATTCCGAAAGAGCAGGCAGATCCTAATTAAAATGTGGTACCCGTATGAGTTCTCATGTAAAGCGACGACAATTATAACATATGTCGCATTTTTATATAACCTAATTTTTCATTTTCATAAGAAATAATCTTTTATTTCATTTACAATTTATTTTAAGCAGGTACCACAATTTTGACTATATCATTTATTATGTCTGTTTTAGTTCACGCTTCATTGTAAATATAACGTAATTTGATGAGACTGTCAACAAAGTGAGAGGTTTAGCGCTTTAAAACCAGGTTTAATCTAACATTTTCTACTTTTGAAAATGCCTGTACCAAGTCAGAAATATGACAGTTCTTGTCCATTCGTTTTTTATGTGTTTAGTCATTTAATTTTGCCATGTGATTATGGACTTTTCGATTGGATTTTCCTCTGAGTTCAGTATTTTTGTGATTTTACTTTTTTCATTAGTTTTAAAAAGGATACAACATCCTACTTTTTCTATGTAGCTACTACGTGTTATATAATATGGAATTATTTTAATCATTTAATAATCCTCGCTTCTTATCTACATGATAATAATTATGATGAAATGTAAACGTATTTGAAACTGTTTCATAGAATTATAATCTACACGTTTTTAAGAACGTTTTTATATATAATTTACCTCAATACTATTTAGATCGGAGGTAAATGTTTGATTTCTTACATAATCAGATTATGAACTTTAACCCTTCTTTTGATAACTGCAAAACGATACAAATTGAGGTATCAATGTTTAGCTCAATTTTATGACGAATCAAACAATTTGAAAAGTTAACAAAAATAAAGAAACAATATCGAGCTCCAATCACAATTCAAATGCTGAAGTTTATCGAACCTGACAACATAAAATTTTAAACTAAATCAATCATAGACACGAATGTAAAATGTCATTTTCCAATTAGGTACCTCTCCTTTTCAACGATAATTTGTGAATGAAACATGTTTTTTGCAGCTAGCCAAAAACTCACACCTGTACGTCGGTAGTTTATATTTCCTTATATTGTCCAAATTGAGTAAGCAACCCAAACAAAGCGTGTATTGTATTATAAATATAAATGTACTTACGTTTGATATCTGATCTTCTAACAGAGAGCGATTGTTATTATGGGAATATATACGTTAATTCAGAAAATAATTAATCAATTAACTTGACCAACCCCTTTCGCCCAATACATTTAGCCTTGAATAATTAATTAGAACCGATTTGATTTATAAACTATACATATCCTCAGGAGAAATTCGCTTTTATTACGTTGACAGCATATATTCGTTTGAACTGTAAAGAAAGGATAGTGTGGGCAAGATTTATATCTTTTTAATATAATCATTTTCATCAAGAAAATGACAGAGATGTTCAATTGAAAATTTAACAGCACGATAGCAGTGGTACTTTGTTCAATGTATATGTAGCAGTATACCAGTGTTCAGCCTACATAGGAGAACACGAATAGGCATATGACTGTCAATTTTACAGGTATCATTCAAAACCTAAATGACAATGAATGTTAACATGTGCAAGTCAACGTAAGCCATAAATACATCTAGAATTATGAATGTAACAGTAAATGAAAAAATAGTAATGACTAACAACGACAACCACTGTTTTACTGGTTCATGGCTTGAAACAAGCACAGAAAAAATTCGGCGGGCTACATATCTCGTAGTTGAAATGAAATCTATGACTGGTGTTTTTATTATTTTAGTGATGAAGGTTTTTACTGAATACAATGAAGTGTTAAAACCAAGGGTTCTTCGTGATTAAATTCAGGTTACGAATTGAGATTAAATCTATGCTCATGACGGAATCTACTGGGCAATTGCCTACCCTTCCGTAGAACATCAGTATGTGACGGGTTGTTTTGTTCAACCTGTATTTCATGTCTACTGTTTTGAAACTGGTGATTGTGTTTCATAATTTATTTTCGTTATGTTTTTTTCTGGCTTTCTTCGACAAAATGTTCTATTGACTTCTTGGTATAATTTGCCCTTTTGAAACAAATTTACAAACACACAGTTAAAAAATGAATTTTAATGATAAATGATTGAAAACAATGAAAATGTCAAATGTATGCCACGAGCATCCTTCAGGTTCTATCCTGCAGTGTTGATCCCTGTTACAGGTTATGTAATGGTTCAGGTTCTATCCTGCAGTGTTATTCCCTGTTACAGGTTGTGTAATGGCTCGATTTCTGAAAAAAAGGTGACAAAATCACATAAGAAATCAATCGTATATCAATGAAAATATATAATTGTATTACACTTTTCATACGGATAATGATATTGTAAAAAATATTAATAAAATGATTCGTAGAATTCTGCTTTATACTTTTACTTCCAATTTTACCACGCGCTATTAACACATATTCATTAAGATTGTTCATAACAATCCTATGACGTTTTCAATAGCCTGATTCTTCTATTTCTTACTGAACATAAATACTGATTATGGAGGCAGAGTAACACTTTATACGTGTGTATAGTAGAACATTCTTATTTCTGGTAGCTCCCATTGCTTGCTGATATTTCTACTGAACACTAATGAACAGTTTACATTTTAATTTTCAATGTGAACTACATATCGAACCAGAACTTAAAAGAACAACAAATAACTTTACCTTTAAAAAATCTAACAGATGATAATTCATCATTGTGTACGAAATGAAAAAAGGTAAAAGGGTTCTAAGAGAAAGCGAAAATCATACGTAGGAGAATGAAAACAATGCAATAGACAAAACAAAATGGACGAACTGAGAGAAAAAATATACAAATTCAAACAACTATAAACATTGACAGCATTAACAACTAAAATATAGTTAGGATCATGTTTTGTTATGGAGAAAAAATACATATTTTGTACACATAAAACATATCGAAAAAAAATACTGAGCAGATATTGTAAGTATGCCAGTAAAATGAAGATGTAAAAACCAGAGAATGAGCAGCTTATGCCATGTATATATCATTTGTCATGGACTGTTACGTTAAACAAAGTCAAAAGATGTAAAAACCAGAGAATGAGCAGCTTATGCCATGTATATATCATTTTTCATGGACTGCTACGTTAAACAAAGCCGAAAGATGTAAAAACCAGAGAATGAGCAGCTTATGCCATGTATATATCATTTGTCATGGACTGCTACGTTAAACAAAGTCAAAAGATGTAAAAACCAGAGAATGAGCAGCTTATGCCATGTATATATCATTTGTCATGGACTGCTACGTTAAACAAAGCCGAAAGATGTAAAAACCAAAGAATGAGCAGCTTATGCCATGTATATATCATTTATCATGGACTGCTACGTTAAACAAAGTCAAAAGATGTGAAAACCAGAGAATGAGCAGCTTATGCCATGTATATATCATTGATCATGGACTGCTACGTTAAAATAATAAAGGAAGAAAGAGACCATGAAACATTACAAAAGGATTTAGACAAACTAGAAAAATGGAGTGATACATGGTTACTCAAGTTTCATCCAGAAAAATGTAAACATATAAATATTAGCAAAAAATCAAAACAAGATATTGAAAAATACAATCTACTAGGAAAAGAAATAAGCAGATGCAAAGAAGAGAAGGATATAGGGGTAGTCATTGATGAAGAATTATCCTTTGAAAAGCATATATGTGAGAAAGTAAATAAAGCAAATTCAATCTTTGCGGCATTAAGAAGATCATTCAAAAATCTAAATGCAGAAACCTTTATTCCATTATATAAAACAGTTGTAAGAACACATCTAGATTATGCTAGTTCAGTATGGGCACCTTTTAAAAAAAAATATATCGATAAAATTGAAAGTGTACAAAAGAGAGCTACGAAACAAATACCGGGACTTTAAAACCTAAGCTACGAAGAATGGCTAAAGAAATTAAAATTACCAACACTAGCGTACGGAAGAATAAGAGGGGACATGATTGAAACTTATAAGATCATACACAATAAATATGACCCGGAAACTAGTACTTTCCTAAAAGTGATGTCGAGCACAGAGAATAGGCACAGTACTAGAACAAATAGTAGTAAAATCATTCATCAAAGGTTTAATACTAATCTTAGGAAAAATAGTTTTACGGTGAGAATAGCAAAAATCTGGAACAAACTACCAGAAAAAGTGGTTAAGGCACCGTCTGTTAATGCCTTTAAAAACAGACTTGACAATCATTGGAAAAGCAAGGAACTATATTATTCTGATTATCGCGCAGTTATAACCGGAAGCAGCAGTAACAGCAATAATTATGACCTAATATATGAGTCTGGTGAAGAGGAGCCGTGAGGATCCTGTACCGGAAAACATCTTAAAGTATCTTTAAGTAAGTAAGTTAAACAAAGCCAAAAGATGTAAAAACCAGAGAATGAGCAGCTTATGCCATGTATATATCATTTATCATGGACTGCTACGTTAAACAAAGCCAAAAGATGTAAAAACCAGAGAATGAGCAGCTTATGCCATGCATATATCATTTATCATGGACTGCTACGTTAAACAAAGCCAAAAAATGTAAAAACCAGAGAATGAGCAGCTTATGCCATGTATATATCATTGATCATGGACTGCTACGTTAAAATAATAAAGGAAGACAGAGACCATGAAACATTACAAAAGGATTTAGACAAACTAGAAAAATGGAGTGATACATGGTTACTCAAGTTTCATCCAGAAAAATGTAAACATATAAATATTAGCAAAAAATCAAAACAAGATATTGAAAAATACAATCTACTAGGAAAAGAAATAAGCAGATGCAAAGAAGAGAAGGATATAGGGGTAGTCATTGATGAAGAATTATCCTTTGAAAAGCATATATGTGAGAAAGTAAATAAAGCAAATTCAATCTTTGCGGCATTAAGAAGATCATTCAAAAATCTAAATGCAGAAATCTTTATTCGATTATATAAAACACTTGTAAGAACACATCTAGATTATGCTAGTTCAGTATGGGCACCTTTTAAAAAAAAATATATCGATAAAATTGAAAGTGTACAAAAGAGAGCTACGAAACAAATACCGGGACTTTAAAACCTAAGCTACAAAGAATGGCTAAAGAAATTATGATTACCAACACTAGCGTACAGAAGAATAAGAGGGGACATGATTGAAACTTATAAGATCATACACAATAAATATGACCCGGAAACTAGTACTTTCCAAAAAGTGATGTCGAGCACAGAGAATATGCACAGTACTAGAACAAATAGTAGTAAAATCATTCATCAAAGGTTTAATACTAATCTTAGGAAAAATAGTTTTACGGTGAGAATAGCAAAAATCTGGAACAAACTACCAGAAAAAGTGGTTAAGGCACCGTCTGTTAATGCCTTTAAAAACAGACTTGACAATCATTGGAAAAACAAGGAACTATATTATTCTGATTATCGCGCAGTTATAACCGGAAGTAGCAGTAACAGCAATAATTATGACCTAATATATGAGTCTGGTGAAGAGGAGCCGTGAGGATCCTGTACCGGAAAACATCTTAAAGTGTCTTTAAGTAAGTAAGTTAAACAAAGCCAAAAGATGTAAAAACCAGAGAATGAGCAGCTTATGCCATGTATATATCATTTATCATGGACTGCTACGTTAAACAAAGCCAAAAGATGTAAAAAACAGAGAATGAGCAGCTTATGCCATGTATAAATCTTTTATCATGGACTGCTACATTACACAAAGCCAAAAAATGTAAAAACCAGAGAATGAGCAGCTTATGCCATGTATATATCATTTATCATGGACTGCTACGTTAAACAAAGTCTAAAGATGTAAAAACCAGACAATGCGCAGCTTATGCCATGTATATATCATTTGTCACGGACTGCTACGTTAAACAAAAGATACAAAAGCAGTGATCACAAACCACAAGTTCAGTAAAATTAAAGAAGAACACAAAAAAATGGATCGCAAACCACTTTACAAAAAACATATGCATGTTGTTCTCAAACTTGGAATTAGCCATTGAGAGGCGCAATGAGTGGACAACATTTATGTAGCAGAATGAAAAGATTGTTAAGAATGTTACCAGTTTTTTTAAAACATCTTCATGGGCCTTTGTATGAACGATCCGTTGTAAACGTTCTGATGTTCTATATAGTAGCGACACGTTACGACAATGACGGTTTACTCAATATTGATGAAATACCTTTAGTTACTTTTTGAATTTTGATGTTGTGAATTTGTTTTACTTGGAGGATTTTAAGATTAAAAAGAAATAAAATTGGCAATTGCAAATGGTACTACTTACGTAAAGAAATTAGAAGACTACATACCTTGACCATCAATTACTCGATCGCCATTAGTGTCAAGAACATAGAAGACTTCTCTTACATTTTGTGATATGTGTTCTACGTCATCAAATGTTGATTTGAAATAAAATTCTAATTCTTTCATGTCTAATGCTCCATCACCATTCATGTCAAATTCTCGTACTCTGCCTGGTAATTGTCGAGTGTGTTCAAGGTCACCTAGACCCATTGTAAATGGCGACCGTTTGGCAGGTAGACTAAAGACTACAGTGAAACCAAATACTACCAAAACAGAAGTCAGTACTTTTGACATGGTTTAGGTATCTGGAAATAAATAATTCCATTAGGTAGTTGTAACAGTACAAAATAAAATTCAGTAGGAGTCTGATTTTTGTAGGGGGAATAGGAATTCCAATATCTACTATCAGAAAATTTAATTCTGACCATTATATGACAATACAAATGTAAAACGAACTACGGTTCTGATCTGTTAATTATAATTTATAACTATGAATTCCAATATTAAATGTTTTATTGTGCTATGGTAATCTTTTGTATTCTTGTCATGTTTTTGTTTATGTACTTTGTCTATTTGCTTTTTTTGTGTTTATTTGTAACGCGCGTCTAAAACCGTATGGTTATAACCCTGGTACCTTTGATAACTATTTACATATTTATTTGTTTTCAAATTGAATAAGATTATAACACAATGTTGACTGTTGTAGCCCTATTTTAACAGTTTACCTATTATGTATGTTGGGTTTATTCAAACATCGATGTCATTATAATTAAATTTTATGCGACTGTCATACAAATGAGAGGTTTAGCTAGCTATAAAACCAGATTTAATCCCCTATTTTCTATATAAGAAAATGCCTTAACCAAGTCAGGAACATTCGTTTGGTGTGGTTTATCTTTTGATTTTGCCATTTGATAAGGAACTTTTCGTTTTGAATTTTCCTCCGAGTTCAGTATTTTGAGGATTTTACTGTTTTCTAATGGTATTTATTTATGTATTTACTGGACAAAATCATTCACAAACATATCATGAAAGTCCACCGGAGAGTGGATTTGTCGAGTTTATACACAAATAAATTCCCTTAAAAAGGCGATTTATAATATAGTAAACGTCCCTTTGGGTCGTGCATTACATTTCCCACATATAAATATTTTCGTTAAATTAATTCTTGCACAAAGTTTTGATATTGTATTTCAAGTTCAATAGTTGAAATTATTTTAGCTTTAATTTTTTCTACAACATGACATTTATTCTTTTTGAAGAATTAAATATTTATGAGTTAAGCTTGTTAACATCATGCTTATCTTTCACATAGTGTTTACATTTAGTAATCATTGATTTACACTATAGGGATTCTGAAATGAGATGGGGGCGTAATGTTACTGGTATCTTAATCATGATAATTGAATAATTATTAATTAAGTATGACCTTCAAAGAAAAGATGCATGATAAACAACGACTTATAAACGGATACGTTAGGACTAATGTAATTTTATATTCTCCCACGATGGCCTTGGATATTGCAATTATGTGTTTTGACCCATACATTTATACAATTTTGATACAGATACTGTTCTATGATAGAGTTTCATAAAATTCAATTAATGTTTGACAAAGTTATTTATTTCCCAATTGTTTTTTACCCGCAATTTAGAAGATAACACTCCATTATCAGTAAAAATATAATACATATGGCCTTTTTAAACCTGAATATTTGTTCACGGAAAAATATAATAAATAATCTCTTATGAATTTTTAGATAATAGATAGGCCTATTCAATGATTAATTTAATTAAGATATAATACCAGCAAATGATAGTACGTCACATCCGTTTGCATACAAAAATGGGTCGAACAAAACATTTTCTTGAAATTGATATTTGTAGGTATTTAATCCTACATTTCATTGCAGTAAAACATGGGTTTTTCAAAGCACCATTATTTTTTTTGGCGGTTTCTACATATAGAATATTTTTGAAACTTTAGGTAAAATTGTCCCTTACACTTGTACACAGGTGAAAAAAGAGGTTAACATTTGTTTATTCTTTAGTTTTCTATGTTGTGTCATGTGTACTATTGTTTTTCTGTTTGTCTTTTTCATTTTAAGTCATGGCGTTGTCAGTTTGTTTTAGATTTATGAGTTTGACTGTCCCTTTGGTATCTTTCGTCCCTCTTTGATGTGTTGTTTGTAATATCTTTCATTTTTGCTAGTGTGCTTTGTCCATGTGACTTTTTGTGTTTCTTTGATACATATGACGTGGCTCTGTACTTTAAACATCAGGTCATTATGTTATTGTTCCATTATAGTTTTTGCATAGTTGAACGACAAAATTATTTAATATCTCTACCTGTGTGACGATTACATTCTGACGTCAAACGCGCAACTCTTCACCAAAGTTGGTGTAAATCTAGCCATGCGGTAAAAGAACTATATTTCAATCCTTTATTGGTTGATTTTAAAATACTTAATCAAAATGCCGCCTCCCACCAAAAAGGCAATGAACGTGGTTAATTAACTTGATTCATGCGTTTTTGTGCTTCTTTGTTAAATATATGTTTGTTTTTGTTTTGATTTAGATTGTGACACGGTGATAACTGTTGAAGTTGAAATCATCCATTCGTATATTTTACGGACGCCATCACGAGTTGGTTGACCGTTATAGAATAACCGTTTCACGAATGATGTCTCAATATGTTTCTTACGTCATAACTACAATCCCCTTCCATGTCATGAATGTGACCTACCGAATAAGACTATTTACCGGATTAGTTATAACATGAGCCACACGACGGGTGCTACTTTTGTACCCTATTTTGACAATTTAACCTATTATGTCTGTTTTGTTCACGCATCGTTATAAATATAAAGAAATTTGATACGACTGTCATACAAGTGAGGGGTTTAGCGCTATAAAACCATATTCAAGCCACAATTTTCTACATCAGAAAATGCCTGTACCAAGTCAGGAATATGACAATTGATGTGTTTTATATTTTTATTTTGCCATTGATATGGGACTTTCCGTTTTGAATTTTCCTCGGAGATAAGAAATTTTGTGATTTTAGTTTTTTATGTAATTTTCACGTTTTGAGATATAGATGGTACCAGGTGAGAAAAGAGAGAGAAAATACAAAAAAAATATTTACGAAAATTAAAAATGAAAAATGAAAGACATGATAATGGTTAACATACGGTCCTAACCATTTGACGTATGTTCATTCAGTATGTCAAATTATTAACCGTCCTTGGAGACAATATGCATAATGGCATCAACAGACGACATATAATTCTTTAAGTTGTTTACTGTCACTTTGAAATAATTGTACGAATTGAACATAATTTAAACAAGTATAGGAAAGTTAGATTCATATTTGACCTCTTCATTAGTATAAATTATCATGGGGAAAAAACAATAAATCTTCATTTACATATTTGTTTATTTGTACAGTTATTAATATCGGGATGGTCATTTTCAAATAATAAGATGAACAAATTCCCAACTGACAGACAAGTATAATAAACCTCAGACGAGTAAAAAGTGTTGGTATTTCCCTACGCAAAGAATAAACAGCTAATCCGTGCAAAAACCCCATGAGTAGTTAGTTAACAACCACTCTCGTTGAAAACTAGCATAAGAAAACAGAATAAAGGTTGATTTTTCTTTATAAATCACTGTGCCTATCAACACTTTAAAACCTCTTCAGTGGTAGTTTTATTGATTTTTTTATGCCTTTTCCCTTAAAGCGACAAGTGTGAATAGTTTGAAGTCTTGAGGACTGATGTATAATACAGGGCGATAAAGATACTAAATACCGTTAATGTATATACACTTTTAAATTAGGTGTAAGATCTACTACCTTAGTATTCCTATCATGATTTCCTTGAAAGAAGATTGATGATTACAAGGAAGCTATTGGACGTTTCTAATGGTGATGTTGAAGTCATCTCTTGTTTTTACATCCATCTCTCACTTAATGGCCATTACAACAACTCAGGGGAAAACGAAGCAGGAAGGGGGCGGTAATAATATATGGCAATCGTCTTTAAAGTGCATTATTTGTTCTTCCCTAATCGGATTATAGGTACATTTACAGATAGCAAATCAAATAAGTGAACAAACCAGTTGTTTCCCGTATGAAACTCGGAAAAAGTCACTTCTAGATGTCCCCTCCTTCTTCATAGATCAAAGCAAATGCATCACTGTTTTATACATCGTTTGTTTTTAGAAAAAGAAGAACGTGTGAATAATTGGTTAAAGAAAGACAACACATTTTCTTTAGTGTGAATACCAACTAATTAAAAACAGAGGGTACCTAAATAAATTTATTGATAAGTAAATATAGCATGTATATCTTAGGAGAGAGAGAGAGAGAGAGAGAGAGAGAGAGAGAGAGAGAGAGAGAGAGAGAGAGAGAGAGAGAGAGAGAGAGAGAGAGAGAGAGAGAGAGAGAGAGAGAGAGAGAGAGAGAGAGAGAGAGAGAGAGAGAGTGAGAGAGAGAGAGTTTTACGGAGCGTGGTCTTGTTGCATTTTGATCAGTCTGAACTTTTTAGTTTGTTTTTGTTGTTTGAATAGGTATGTAACTATCTCGTTATTCTTATTTAATGTTTGTTTCAAAAGAGGGACGAAAAATACCAGAAGGAAAGTCAAACTCATGAATTGAAAATAAACTGACAACACCTGGCTACAAATAAAAGAAGACAAACAGACCAACAATAGCACACATGACACAATTATAGTTAGCATAGGTACCAGGAGTATAATTTAGTACGCCAGACGCGCGTTTCGTCCACATAAGACTCATCAGTGACGCTCATTTCAAAATATTTATAAAGCCAAACAAGACGAAGAGCATTGATGTTCTAAAATTCCAAAAAGTTCTGCCAAATACGGCTAAGGTAATTTATACCTGGATAAGAAAATCCTTAGTTTTTCAAAAAAATTCAAAGTTTTGTAAACAGGAAATTTATAAAAATGGCCACATTATTGATATTCAATAAGTCTTTCAAACAATAAAAAACCCTTTGATTATAAAAAATAGAAGTTGACATTTGTATAGCCAAACACGGAAATAAAAGAAAAGAAGTAAACAAAGAAGTAAATTGGAAATAGAGATAACTCGGCAAAGTGATTGTCCAACTACGAAATCTAGAGTAAGGATTAGTTTTTGTCGAGCCTGCAACTTTTGTTGCAGAAAGCTCGACATAGGGATAGTGATCCGGTGGCTACGGCGGCGGCGTTAGCTAACTTTTTAAAAGCCTTATATTTTAGAGGATGAAAGACCTGGATGCTTCATACTTTGTATATAGATGCCTCATGTTACGAAGTTTCCGTCAGTCACATGTCAAATGTCCTTGACCTCATTTTCATGGTTCAGTGACCACTTGAAAAAAAAGTTCAGATTTTTTTGTAATGTTGAATTCTCTCTTATTATAAGTAATAGGATAATTATATTTGATATGTGCGTACCTTGCAAGGTCCTCATGCCCGTCAGACAGTTTTCACTTGACCTCGACCTCATTTTATGGATCATTGAACAAGGTTAAGTTTTGGTGGTCAAGTCCATATCTCAGATACTATAAGCAATAGGTCTAGTATATTCGGTGTATGGAAGGACTGTAAGGTGTACATGTCCAACTGGCAGGTGTCATCTGACCTTGACCTCATTTTCATGGTTCAGTGGTTATAGTTAAGTTTTTGTGTTTTGGTCTGTTTTTCTCATACTTTATGCAATAGATCTACTATATTTGTTGTATGGAATGATTGTAAGATGTACATGTCTAGCGGGCAGATGTCATCTGACCTTGACCTCATTTTCATGGTTGATTGGTCAAAGTTAAGTTTTTGAGTTTTGGTCTTTTTATATAATACTATATGCCATAGGTCAACTATATTTGGTGTATGGAAATATTTTATGATCTACATGTCAGTCCCGCAGGTTTTATTTGACCTCGACCTCATTTTCACGGTTCATTGTTCAGTGTTAAGTTTTTGTGTTTTGGTCTATTTTTCTTAAACTATAAGTAATAGGTCAACTATATTTGTTGTATGGAAGCATTGTTAGCGGTACATAAAATTGAGAATGGAAATGGGGAATGTGTCAAAGAGACAACAACCCGACCAAATAAAAAACAACAGCAGAGGGTCACCAACAGGTCTTCAATGTAGCGAGAAATTCCCGCACCCGGAGGCGTCCCTCAGCTGGCCCATAAACAAATATATACTAGTCCAGTGATAATGAACGCCATACTAATTTCCAAATTGTACACAAGAAACTAAAATTAAAATAATACAAGACTAACAAAGGCCAGAGGCTCCTGACTTGGGACAGGCGCATAAATGCGGCGGGGTAAACATGTTTGTGAGCTCTCAACCCTCCCCCTATACCTCTAACCAATGTAGTAAAGTAAACGCATAACAAAACGCACATTAAAATTCAGTTCAAGAGAAATCCGAGTCTGATGTCAGAAGATGTAACCAAAGAAAATAAACAAAATGACAATACTACATAAATAACAACAGACTACTAGCAGTTAACTGACATGCCAGCTCCAGACTTCAATTAAACTGACTGAAAGATTATGATTTCATCATATGAACATCAGGCACAATCCTTCCCGTTAGGGGTTTAGTATCATACCATCATAACATATATGAAAAGAACATAACCCGTGTCATGCCAACAACTGTTTTTAGAATAAATGTGTTTAGTTCCGATGCAAAGACCTTATCAGTGACTCAATATTAATGCCAAAATATGCATGTCTGCCTGGCATGGTTCATCTGACCTTGACCTCATTTTCATGGTTCATTGGTCTTTGTTTAGTTATCTTGGTTAATGCTAAGTTTATGTGACAGTTTTTAATAAAGCTTTATACTTAGGACTATCAACATAATATCAATAATTAGTAAAGAAGGCGAGAAATTTCAGCGTGTGCACTCTTGTAATAGTTAAGCAGCATTTTCGATTTGTCCTTGAAAGAATAAGTAACCATGCCTATTGAGGTCTTCATTTAGCATACTATCACGATTTGTCGACCTCATGTATGTTTGACATGACTTCTACCCGAACCTATTATATCTGACTTTGTAATGTTTGACCTAACGCCAATAACGTCTTTGGTGGTTTGCTTAAAAAACTATATACATGTACAACGTCTTGTTTCTACAGTCTAACCTGCCTAATCCGACACACTGGGGGACTAAAAAAAATGTCGGATTAAGCAGGGTGTCAGAATACTCAGGTTAATTCTGCAAGAATAGGCATATTTTGGGACCATAAAAATGTGTCGGTTAGAGCAGGATATTGGAATACTCAGGTGTCGGATTAGGCAGGTTACACTGTATATGGAAAATCCCAAAATACATTCGATTAATTATATATTGCAATACATTAGCCTCTTGACACAATGTAACGGTTGTGTATAGAAGAACAGAAACAAAGAAATACAATAGCATTATCATTTGTTTGATGTGTTTGAGCTTTTGATTTTAACATTTGTTAAGGGTCTTTCCTTTTTGAATTATCCTCGGAGTTCAGTATTTTTGTGATTAACTTTTAGACAGAAACCAAACACCTTTTGCCAAATACGTCTCTTACAATAATGCCACAAGATTACCAAGTGTTTTTCTAAGTATTTACTAAGTTAATTGATTTGAGATAAAAGAAGTTGCTTAATTCGTTTGACCTTTTTCATATTAAAGGATATTAATTTTAAAGGAATATTTTCAATTATGTACCGAACTATTAAAATGGTCAGGATTAGTATTGAACTCGATATATTTCACCTCAATAACTAATTTTAACTTTGAAATTGGATACAAAACAAATGGTGTATATCACGTTATCAGACAAATATCTTGAAGTTGAAAGCAATTGACCAATCTTTGTATAAATGATTGACAATAATTTACTATTTTTAGATTACCTTGACACAGTAACATTTTTATTATCAGGCAAAAAATAAATAATAGCTTTACTATATAGAACATTGCGGATATCTGAATTTAACTATAATAACTATTTTCTTGCTTTAAATATACAACGCCATACACCTTTTGTATTGATGTAATTTATAGCTATGTTTTGGATTTGTCACTAATTATTTACAATGAAAATTATACTCATTGTAAAATTTCACAAAATTCAAGGTACAAAATAGACAATAGTTATTTAAAAAAGGAATCAGAAAACCCTTACAAAAACAAAAAAGGCACAGACTACAGATCTGCGAGTACTCACAGGTACTATGGTTACTAACAGCTAATTGAAATTGAGACAAAATAACTAATAAAAAAATCAAGAAAATTTATGGTTTAAGTAAATGTTAAACTCTTAGAGTATCAAAAGTTTAAACACGCAAAGTATACTAGGATCTTGATAATATGAAACGAAAATAAAGGGGAAGCAAAATAAATTTACCTTTAGAAAGCGTTAAAAAAGAGTCTTGAAAAAAGTCTATACATTGATTCGCAAGACATAGGTTTTTTTCTTTACTTTAAATCCTGGCATTTATGATGAATTAACTTAACATGAATGACTTTAATTGACTGAACTGTATCAAAAGGTATTTTTCAAATCAAATTTTTAAATGTCGTCAGTATATTTGAAAACGTGGTTGTATTGGCATAGTTTCAGCATAGACATAATCATATTCCGTCAATCTCATCTGACTCTTACACAATATCTTTTTCTAACAGATAAAAACACCATATGTGAGTGTTTAAAGTCATAAGAAACCTCAAATTAAAAAAAAAATATGCATATGTTTTTTTATAACTAAATGGATAGTTTTCATTATACAACTTATGTTCTTTAATTTGTCCACATTTAGCAGAAGTTTACTTATTTCTTATTGCTTGCTTCCAGGAAGCAATTCGCCGACAAATTTTCCGTATGCATAGTGACCCGAGCGTAACCCTCCCCGTAAAACTCTGGTGATCGCAATACGCATGGATCTGTCATTGAAATAAACAAATATCTGATTATACATGTTAAACACGTGCTCAATACCCATGCTTTTTGTGATTTGTTTACTATAAGGTGACAATCGGTAAAACTCGGCTTCAAAACACGGCATTTAATGAGCAGCCATATTTGTTAAATTATAACAAACAAAGAGAAACAAAATTGACGATTATATGATATATTTGCGAAAATAATGATAAAATCGTGCACAGAGGACTAAGTTTAATATATATACATGCATTGGTTCAAGAATTGGATAAACATTATTTTTCACCACTCACTCGTTTCATATGACTTTAAAGTTATTTGTTTCACTATATATCTTTCTTTAATGTAACGACCTTTCATCAATATCCTGTTTTTATCTATGAACATAGGAACGGTATCATAAGTCAGGAAGACTGATATGTCATTCATCCTTAATTCAGTTAAATATATAATACAATGGGAAGACAACAAGCCCGAGTTATAGATCTGGGGGCGAGCAAAGTCAAAGTTATGACATAATTTAAGCTTTAATGATAGTTTTATTTACCATCAAACTCAATATTTCAATGAATTAATAGGTAAAAGATTTTGTACAGGATACAAAACCAACATTTATAAATGTCTTAACAAACACTTTTCAATGCTGGGTCTGCCAAATTTCCCGTGAAACATCTTTCCATAATATTATCAATTATTTTAGTATCAATTAATCTGGGCTTCAGAGTTACTGTTAAACTATTAACGTTAGATCAGATTTGAAAGTCAAATTATATTTTAGAATATTCCTTCAGTCAAAGTCCGTTCACTCATGCAAAGGAAAACGAGTAGATTCGGTAAGGTCCTACAATGGCCCCCGTTTTTAGCTTAAATTTTAAAATTAGGATTTATTGACCAATATCACAAGGAATCATAGCTATTACAGTAACTAGATAGGAAATAAGCCATTTTGTTTTTAATTTACGTTCCTGCAATTTTATTTTCCACGCAAAAGTCAATGAAAATGGGTAAATTCCCATCGATTATTGGACAGGAAACTTAGAGCGCTTACGTTGACAGCAAAGCTATTTTACAATTATGTTTGTAAAGACATTTTACATGTCTATCTTGAATATTTAGTTTTTCAACGCCTGCGCTCCATGTTTCCTGGTCCTAAATTAAGTTGAAACTCGGCCGATTTCGTCAAACTATGCCAAAATCTGTTATCTTCACCTATTTTAGATATAAATAAAGGCAACAGTAGTATACCGCTGTTCAAAACTCATAAATCCATGGACAAAAAACAAAATCGGGGTAACAAATTAAAACCGAGGGAAACGCATTCAATATCAGAGGAGAACAACGACACAACACTAAAATGTAACACACACAGAAACGGACCAATCATCAGACAAAATCCCACAAGAATAACAAATATAACATCAAAATCAAATACATGAATTTGGGATAGACAAGTACCGTGACACGTCTTATCGCAATGTGAAATTACACTCAAAAATAAGAGAAAACAAACGACGCAACGTTAAAATGTAACACTCACAGAAACGAACAATAATATAACAATGGCCATATTCCTTACTTGGTACAGGACATTTTTAAAGGACAAAATGGTGGGTTGAACTTGGTTTTGTGGCATGCCAAACCTCCCTCTTGTATGGCCATGTGAAATATAACATTAAAATGACAACACAACATTACAGGACTACAATATAAATAAATAGGAGAATATAATTGACAAAGAAACACGAATAATAGCTAATAAAAGGCAACAAGATTAAAATTTTAATACGGCAGACGTGCATTTTGTCCACACAAGACTTACTAGTGACGCCTAGATACAAAAGTTTGCAAGCCGAAACAAGTACAAAGTTGAACAGCATCGGGGACCAAAAGTTCAAAAAAGTTGTGCCAAAAACGGCCAGGGTTTTCTGGTAGGTACCAGAACATCCCTGTTATTTAGAATAATTTATACTTTTGCAAACAGTTAATTTTATAAAATGACTATACAAAAGATATATGATAAAACTGAAGTATTAACTAATAACAAGAAACAATCGAAATACAATCCATAACTCCGACGAAATGCAGCACATCCGAATAAGTTTAAACCTCAACGCCAAGTGACGTCATAACTGAAATTGTAAAAAAATCCAAAAAAATTACGTCACATTTGAATTTGTAAAACAGATCATCAAAAAATGAAAAATGACGTCACATTTGATTGATTAAGATAGAATAAGGATTAATTTAGGATTATATAAACATCAACGATTTGTAATAAAACTTTGACACAAAAAGTTATATCTAACTTTCTCACATGTCTTAAAGTCAACTTAAAACATTTTTCATCTTGTAACATTGAATTTTATAATCGGTGCCATTTATGGCCCTTACCGAACTTACTCCTTTTTGACTTCTCTACTGTATCATTATTGTCCCTTACCTCTGGAGCACCTTGGGTATATTATTTTTGATAGGTTTGATGATGTTCAACTTTTTATTCTTTATGTAGTATTTTGTTTGTATTATTGCAGTCTAAAAGAGGTGTGAAAGATAACAGAGGTACATACATTCGCATCTACCACAAATACTTGGAAGTAAATTCTAATTCCAAAAAATATGACAAAAACAAACGCTACACCATATCAATCATTAAAACTAAAGGAAAACAAATCTCATATTTTCGACTTGGTACAGGCCCTTTTCTGAAGAAAAAATGGGAATTAACCTGGTTTGGCATCCAGCTTTTATGACAGTTGCAAAACAAACATTGGGGCCCTTTATATCTTGTTGTTCGGTGTGAGCCAAGGCTCCGTGTTGAAGGCCTTACCTTCAGCTGTAATGGTTTACTTTTATAAATTGTTATATGGATGGAGAGTTGTCTCATTGGCACTCATACCACATCTTCCTAAATCTATGGATGTTAAAATATAAAGTTTAAAGCAAGCCTTCGACAGTTTAATGGCTGCAAATATTATTTGATTGACCGCTACATAATCTTAGTCAATGATGACAACGGGTCGTTCCACTTTTCTTAACCCAAACCGTGATCTCCTGTCCGTAATTATGACATTATCAAATGCAAATGATCACTAGATTCTAATATGACGTGGTATACGAATTTGATTCTGAGCGTTAGCGAGAGATAAAATTAACGAATATCATGGCCCAGGCCATGTGTAAATTTAAAACAAATCTATTGCTTCCATGAATTATTTCTTAATATATACTTCCATGATCAACAGACGGGTGCCACATGTTGAACAAGTAAACCTTTCCGAAGCCCGTCAGTTCACCCTCTTTTAAGAAAGCGCGGGATTTAAAAAGACATAATTACTTTTGACGCGTGTTTAAGTAAGTGAGGGTGAAAAAGGACAATATACACAATAAATGCTTAATTAAGTAAGCACGGAAAATAAAAGGACAATGTATATATACAATTGACGCGTGTTTAAGTAAGTGCCGGAGTAAAAGGGACAATGTACACCGTTGACGCGTGTGTAGGTAAGCGCGAATGTAAAAATGACAATTGTCCTTATTTACCGTTGTTTAAGAAAGCTCTGGAGTAAAAATGACAATGGAAATTTTAAATCAAGAATGATGATGATGTATCCGTATATAATGATCGAAACGTTTTCTATATGAACACAAAGATTCATAATATATCTGTCTCTTTCGGTTTATTTTCATAGAACTCACCAGTTTCGCTCGAATCAATATATAGTTGTAAAGCCAAACCAAATTTAGGGTAGTTGAAAAGCATGAATATCCGCAAATTCCGGAAAATTATTTCAAATTCGGTAATGGTTATTGATTGTTCGGGACAGAAAAAAGACTTTATCGTCAATGCATAGTTGATACATTTACTTTTTAAAAACTACTAAATTTGCATATCCAGAAAGTGTCATGCAAACCTTGTAAACATAGTAATTAAATTTTTCAAAAATCGGATTTTGAATATTTGAATATGTAAAGGAACTAACTCAGAGGAATGACTCCATTTATTAACTGAAAAAGGTTTAATAACAAAAGTATCAATTTCTGAGTAGAATTCTAAACAAAAAAGTTCCTAAGCTCATGGCAGATCCTTGCAGTGGTGCAAACAAAGTCTACATTTTAACAATAATTTAAAAAAGTCGAAATCATACAACATTCTAGCGTTATCTGCGTTAAGTTTGTCATGTTTCAACTTATCATTGTATAATACTAAGTATAATAATTCATTCTGCCAATACGTATTAACTCTTTGAATTCATTTTTTAACGTTTATTATTTTTGTTACAAAGAATGGTACTTTATTCGAAATAGACAATGCAAAATGTTAAGAATAAAGGTAAACATTTTGTATGAAATTAAAGTTGTACGAAAGATTAACAAAACACAATTGTTTTCACATTGAACCAATGAAAATAAAAAAATGCTTAAAAAAAATTCCGAATTCTGAGGTAAATTCTCTTAAATGACAGACCCTCATCCTCTAAAAAATAAGGAGAGAAAATGATGTACTAAAACAAGAAATAAAAAGGGAACAAAAGCGCTTTCATAAATTGATGTTTTGAAGTTTATACCAAACAACAATAATGAAATCATTTTAATGTTATGAAAACATGAACAAGATTTAACTATTCCTACCTTAAGTCCTTGAAGAATTTTCTTCCTACTGTTGGGCTGTTCCTTTTCTTTTGTGGCAGTTTATGACTAAATTTTCCTTTATATCTTCACCTTTGTGACCAATGAATGATTTTTAACCTTAAACAATCGTTAAAATTATCAGTTAACGATTCCTTTTGGATTTGTCTAATGACGTTATTAATGCCATTATAAACGCAGAAAATTACAATAAATAGATTACTCAAATCAAAACAGTCAATGGTCCCAAGTGTAAAGTATATGACAAAACGTGACAATTGTTCATTTTGTTATGGTGAGGTACTTAACATCACTAGGATTTCCATTGAATAGAGGAAACAGAAGAAAAAACGTCTGTCTGTTGGAAATTATGCAACTGAGATAAAACTTCAATGTACATTATGGTAACCAAAACTTAACTGTTTGTTTGATAGAAATAAGACGAAGAAAGATGGGATAGACGAGTAAATAACATGACAATTCGGATATTGTGCTATTAATTTGTGTTGTTACAAACATTTGCAAATCATTCATAATGAAAGAGTATATCTCCTCGATGCAGAGCTCTTCTTCCTTGGCCAGCACTGACTATATCTTGTGTCCCTTTGGTTTATCAGCTCTTCACTTTTAGATAAGTTTTGATTCACAAATATTTTGGCCTCGAGTATCGCTAAGGATACATTTGTTGTTGAAATGCATATTTGGTGCTTTTTATATGTTATCGTTAATAGAATGTTATCAATGAGCCGATATCTTTGCCTGTAAACAATCCCCAGGATTATCTCCAGCCAAGTAATCAAAAGAGGGGCAATGGATACCACAGGGACTTGATACAATATACAAATGCTTCGTTTGTTGCATTAAGATTTCGTATAATTAAAATTTACTTTTAAAATCGTTGAAATGTTTTTAGATTAAGGAGTTTAAATCACTCGTGCAATAAAGGCAACAGTGGCATACCGTTGTTCAAAACTCATAAATCGATAGAAAAAATCAAATCCGGGTCACAAACCAAAACCGAGGGAAACGCATTAAATATAAGAGGAGAATGACGACACAACATTGAAATGTAACACACGCAGAAATGAATAAAGCATTAGACAAAATCCGATAAGAATAACAAATATAACATCAAAACTAAATACGTGAATTTGGGATAGAAAAGTACCGTGACACGTCTTAACATAATGTGAATTCACACTCAAATATAAGAGGAAACAAACGACACAAAAGAAACACAACGTTAAAATGTAACACACACAGAAACGTACTATAATATAACAATGACCATATTCCTGACTTGGTGCAGGACATTTTTTAAAGAAAAAAATGGTGGGTTGAATATGGTTTTGTGGCATGCCAAACCTCCCTCTTTTATGGCCATGTGAAATATAACATTAAAATGACAACACAACATTACAGGACTACAATACAAGTAAATAGGAGAACATATTTGACAAAGAAACACACGAATATTAGCTTAAAAAAGGCATCAGTTTTAAAATTTAATACACAAGACTTACCAGGGACGCCCAGATACAAAAGTTTGAAAGCCAAAACAAGTACAAAATTGAACAGCATCGAGGACCAAAAGTTCAAAAAAGTTGTGCCAAAAACGGCCACAGTTTTCTGTTTGGGACCAGAACATCCCTGTTATTTAGAATAGTTTATACTTTTGCAAACAGTAAATTTTATAAAATGGCCATATAAAAGATATACATGATAAAACCGAAGTATTAACTAATTACAGAAAACAACCGGATACATTATATAAACCGACAAAATCCAACACAAAAAAACACACCTGAATTAGTCAAGGCCTCAACGCAAAGTGACGTCACATTTGAAATTGTAAAAAAGGACAAAAAAATTACGTCACAATGATATGGTCACCTGTTGCAGTATCATCTGTATAGTTAATGGTATTAAAATTACGTAAACAGAAACACTATAAAGGATAGGAGTACATTTTTGTTTTATCAAAAGACAACTTTCGTCACCCTTTTAAATTAACCACACATACTAAAATACAAACAGTAAAATAAAACCAAATAAACAAAAAAAAAACAAACACTGTAATATTACAATTTATAAAAGCTCATCCCAACAAACATCTGTTACTGTTTTGATTGTTAACAAACTTTTTGAGTGCTAACGTTATCTTTATTAATTGGTTTGACTCATAATAAAGAATAAATCAAACATATTCAAGGAACGTGCTTAATTAGTCGACTTACATCTTAGGTGTGGCATTGACTTACTATAACTGGTTTGCAACCATTGTATTTTGACGAAGAGTATTTTAGAATAGGAATGTTATCATTAGTTGTTTAACGATATTCAGTAGATCCACTTCAATGATAATACAAAAAACTTAAGATCGCATGAACTTCCAGGTGAGTGCACAAGAGTCTAGATGTGAATCCATACCCAAAAGCTAAAAAACTTAAAACTACAGTATAAAAACAAAGGAGTAGGTCCGGTAAGGACCGGTTTTGGCCTCAAATGTCAGGTTCATCTGACGAAAGATTTTGACCACTTTTTAAACACTTAAGTGTCTATTTTATTTGAATTAACTAGTTTATGTGAAAGATTTTAACTGATTTAGTCATTAAAAACGATCCGATTCAAGCTCAAATATGAAAAATCTACCAAATATGCCGAAAAATGTCACTTTTCAGATGGTTTTTGGAAAAAATGGAAGTGGCCGCATCCGTGTTCATCCTCAACCTTTATATATGTTATGTATTATCATCAAATACAACTTACATTTCAATATTAAGGATGAATACGAATGCGGCCACTTTCGTTTTACACGAAAACTGTCTAAAATTTAACAAAAAATGCTAGAATTGTGAAGATTTCAGTAATTTAGCATGACTTAATGGTGCTAGTACAGGATATATGTGCATTGTATTTTCAAAAACAGCTCATATTTATGTAGCAGAATCATTCTACTGTCCATTTAATAACTAAAAGTTTACATTTTAACAATTTTGTAAAACTGCTATATTTTGGGGCCAAAAAGGGGTCTTACTGAACCTACTCCTTTGGTTTGAACATAATTATTTGCAAAACCGTAATAAATAGAATCAACTATCTGATAAGAATTTATCCATTATATGATAGAGAAACTTTGAAAGGTTAATCATTTTGACAGCTTGATTGACAGATCGTTGGTTAGATTATTCGAAGGACGTGTGTTATTACTACATATGACCTTGGCCTTTATTCAAATTCGGATTAATTAATGCAAATCAAATGGAATTAAAACAAACAATTTAAACGGGATAGGCGACATCCAAAGTCGAGAAAAAAAGAAAAAGACAACAGTACTAAAATCACAACATAAAATACTAAATAGTCACAAGACCTAAATAAAATTGAGAATGGAAATGGGGAATATGTCAAAGAGACAACAACCCTACAATGAACAGACAACAGCAGAAGGTCAGCAACAAGCCTTCAATGTAGCGAGAAATTCCCGAACCCGGAAGCCTCCTTCAGCTGGCCCCTAAACAAATATATATACTAGTTCAGTGATAATGAACGCAATACTTAACTCCAAAATTGAAACTAAAATTTAAAATAATACAAGACTAACAAAGGCCAGAAGCTCATGACTGGGGACAGCCCCAAAAATGCGGCGGGGTTAAACATGTTTATGAGATCTCAAACCTCCCCCTATACCTCTAGCCAATATAGAAAAGTAAACGCATAACAATTCACACATTCCAATTGAGTTCAAAAGAAGTCCGAGTCTGATGTCAGAAGATGTAACCAAAGAAAATAAACAAAATGACAATAATACATAAATAACAACAGACTACTAGCAGTTAACTGACAAGCTCCAGACTTCAATTTAACTGATTGAAAGATTATGTTTTCATAATATGAATATCAGGCACAATCCTTCCTGTTAGGGGATCATACCATCATAACATATATGAGAAGAACATAACCCGTGTTATGCCAACAACTGTTTTTCGACGTAGTCGGTTTAGTTTCGGTTTGTGCCCTTTGAACTTAAGGACGCTTAACTATGGCAACGGAATACGCATGCTCGAAAATCCTTTCTGTGATTGGACAAAATGCTGTCATGGTGGGTGATTTGGTTGTGTTTGAAAAAAATGTCTCGTTAATTATATCGTGATGGAAAGCAAGTGAAAAACTATAAATATTTGAACTAGATCTTACAAAGATTTATATTTTTATTAAAATAATTGTTTCTCCAATAGCTCTTTGCATCCATGACAGCTGTTTATTCGGGACAATTATATAATTTTTAATGTAAACTTTGTTGTACGAACTTACATGACTTTTAGAACGCACCTACGCATGTGAGATTTCCGCGGGGTTTTGGTGAATGTAAATAGGAAGATACGAGGACCGAGAATACTGAACACAAACAGAGAAAACGTTATTTAAATGGTAAATTACTTATTTAAATATAATCGGAATATTCACAAAACAATTTGTAACGTTCTTTTGTTGGTAATTCATTGATTTTTAGATAGTTAGAACATTGTCAGTGTTCACAAGATGAAGGTAGTGAACGGGCGTTACCACCTTTTGGACAAATTGTGTCAAACTATGCAGGTTTTCAGTGCACTGCAATCGCCTTCTTGTAGTTACATTTAGATGAAGATTTAATTAAAGAGGTCCTGCATCATTAAGTCATTGTGCTTCTGAAGGTTATCGAAATGATAGTTTTAAACATATACTCAAATTTAAATACGTCGGATATCTTTTTTAAAGATAGTTCTTGTTTTTAATAAATGTGTTTAGTTCCGATGCAAAGACCATATAAGTGAATTAATATTAACGCCAAAATATGCAATCTTTAATGACCTGACAACAGTATCGTAACTATATCCCTTCTTAATAAGTCTATTTAAAGGTTTTGTAAGCTTCTGAGGTGAATACTGACATTTTTGTCCTTTATAAAGAATATTTCCATAAAAAATTGGATGTGAAATGACTGAACGTATAAGAAGTCTGCATATTGAGCTATCTTTACGAATGATGTCCTTTTACCGATGATAAAATTTAGTAAATTTTTTGACTAGTTTGTGATATCGAAAACCCTGGTATAATAATTTTTCAGTAATACATAAATTTCTCTCGTTAAAATCTAAAAAATTGTTAAATACACGAGCGAATCGTACAAGTTGAGATATATAAACACCGTAAGATGGTGACAAGAGAACGTCATCATCTAAAAATTGATAATTAACGATAACGATTTTAGTTTGTTATCCCGATTTTGTTTTTTGTCCATGGATTTATGAGTTTTGAACAGCGGTATACTACTGTTGCCTTTATTTATCATAAATTTTAGTATTAAGCTTTCCGTGAATGATATAGATATCAAGATCGTGGAACGGGCAGTGGTCATTGTTAGTATTAGCTTTATTTAAAGTTAGTTCAACAGAATAAATTTCTTTAGTATACCTACAGAAGTTGTCGTTATTGAGAACCAAAATATTGTCCAAATATCTAAAAGTATTATTACATTTGTGTATTCAATATTTTGTAAACAGTAAATTTATAACAAAATGACCACATTAACTCATAGCAATACAAAAATCATTAATTGTAACTCATAGCAATACAAAAAAAAGGTCCGCAATAAGTGGTTCACAGTTAGTCTTCATTGGAATTCCGATAACCTGACGATATACGGAATCTCCAAAGCGAACAAAAATGTTATCTAGTAAAAATTCAAGGGCATATTAAGATAGTATCAAAGCATGTCTAATTGACATAGTTGTTTTGTTTATTGCTACTGAAAAATGACCTAAAAAAGTTTGAACATATATATACTCATTCTGACGTTTTAATTGCCCATTTACTTAGGTGTGTGAATTTTTTCTTAATGAGAATGTGAGGCAATGTGGTATGTAGGGTAGAAAAATCAAAACTTTGAACAGATTTAAAATCACCAATATAAGCATGCAATTTGTCAAGTACTTCCAACGAGTTCTTGCCACTCCAAAAGTAATTAATTTCCCTATTTTCGATGGCCTTATTTGAACAATTTATAATCAGGTTTTTGATTGTACCAAGTGTACTGGTAAGAAGAATAGACAATTAGTAGTGGAACAACGGCTTGAAAACGAAATAAATCTATACTTGTAAGGTGTTTTGTGTAGCTTCGGAAGACAATACATAGTTAGGACTTTCATTGTATTTGATCATGCTTGTAAAGCGGTAGCTAAAAGTTTATGTTTGTTACAGATGTCGTTTTCTGAAAATGGAGTCAGTTGGAATGTTGGTGAATTGGTGACCAAAATCTAAATGTAAAATTTACGTCAAACAATAATAATATTCTTCGCAGCTTTATAGGCCAGGACAAAAACAAATTCCTTGGCGTATTCTTTTAGTTTATTTTTGATACGAGAAAAAGGTTTATTATGGTTATTGTTAAGGTAGCAATACACAGTTAGGAGTTTAGTTTCGCATTTTGGCCCCTGTGGATTTCTCAATTAGGAAAGTTATTGTGTAATAAAATTTATTTTTAAACAGATGAGTGCTAATTTAGCCTTCAAAGATGGTTTATAAGAGCATGAAGATTATTTTTTACATGTTTTATGGGCTGTTTTGTGTTTGACAATCCGTATTTTCATAGCTAGACCGGCCATCGGTCCAGAAATTAATGTACTGTTTACAAACACTCTTTTTCTGCACGAAGTTTTTGACGCAATTTTACAAAAAAATGAGAAGAAAGACATATGATTTTCATTGGATTTGCTGAATGATATATGTACACAGTTTCAGAAAAGGTATTACTTCAAGTGATTAAAATTCTACTTTTTGCCAAATTTTGGGGGAAATATGTGACATCTTTTCCCCCCTTTTTGCAATATTTTATAACAAATAAATGCAGATTGTTGCCATGGACACACCAAAAAGAAATGATATTTTTCCATTTTATATACTGGATATAAAATCTATGGAAGATTCTGATTACATATATATGCCCATACATGACACAAACAGTAAGCTTGATATTGCAAGAAAGCAATGAAAAGGGGATGGTAAAATTCAAAAGGGAAGATTTTAGTATTTTTTCCTAACTGTTTATTGCTACCTAAGAGAAAAAAGGTTCTTTAAAATGTTGAATACGTATACCAACTATGTTCATTACTGAATTAAAAAAAGAGTCCAAAGATTTCTTTGTTTATCCATTTTGAACAGTAAGTACGGAGTGAGTCGTGGATAATATTACGACACTCATTCCAATTAATAATTGACGGGGGACGATATTTAGGTCCTTTACTGAGGAATAATTTGAACTCTCGGACTTGAACGATGTTAAGATCTCCTGTTATAACTTTGGAAATGGGTCCATAAATCTATTCGGAAATACTACAATTACATGAAGTAGGTGTATTTTCACTGATATTAACATCTTTACACAATTGGCTATAACTGAACACAAATGTCCGGGTAGATTTCTTGTAAATATAACAAAAAAGAGGGGAACTCAGTATTATCAAAAATATCCCGGAATTTGTTCTTGAACAGAATTGTCGTTAAAAATTCCGGCAATATTTATCAAAACCTTTATTGACATACTTTATTTTAATAAAATGTTTTTTATGATCTTCGGGGCGATCAATTTTGGGAAACAGTTTAGAACAACAATATGCCATTATAATTTGAACGATTTCATACTTAGGACTGCTATATGAAATTGTGTTGCAATCCTCTAAAACTGTATTTAACTTATTAACCAATTACGCAATAAAAAGGGTATTTCATGTAGTCGCTATATTGTTGTTATTGGTTTTGGTAGGCGGCTTACTTATTCGCTATATTGTCTGAATCCAGACCATCAGCATTCATTTGAAAAATAAAGGCAGAAGTACTATACCGTTGTTCAAAATTCATAAATCAATAAGAGAATACAAATGAACTATTTGATAACAACTGTTATATTTCTGACTTAGTTTCAAAAATTAGGAACCAATGTTGGCTTGAACCAGGGGTTCGTGTTGCTTATTCTTTAATTTTCTATGTTGTGTCATGTGTACTATTGTTTGTCTGTTTTTCTTTTTTCATTTTTAGCCATGTCAGTTTATTTTCGATTTATGAGTTTGACTGTCCCTCTGGTATCTTTCGTCCCTCTTTTATATGTTCTAATCGGTTATGTGGTTTGATTATCAGTTAACTAGTTTTGCATTAACACATGTATCTCTATCATAAGAAATTAAAACAGACAAGGTTTTGTTTTTTGTAATGCAAAAATAACGTTATTGGTTCTAAATGTATTTTTATGAAAACCTTTTTATCAATAACCGTCAACAGGTTAGATCTGCATCATTATCCTTTACTAGTTGGAAACATATCATATGAAATTACCGGTATTATTGAATAAATTGGATATTTTTTTAGCATTCGTCAAAAAATGGTATTAAAAATCACAACTAGTTAGGCATTTTTCAGTAGTTAAAGGGGTACTAGCTGTCAAAATCATGTTCACCGATTTTAATCAAAGTCTCATATTTGATTTATAACAATGTAAAACATTTATCCAAACTATTAAAAGGCTAAAATAAACAAGGCACGGCCATGAAAATACGTGGCTTTGTCTAGTCGCAACCTAATTAATTATCGAGTTGACCTATAAAGTCACCTGATGACCATATAAGCGATGTACACATAAATGTAGATATAAATAGATTAAGCAAACTCGTGCTGTTGGATTATTTTTTTTTCCTTTAAAAATCTCCTGTACCAAGTCAGCAATAAGGCCATTGTTATATTATTGTTCGTTTCTGTGTGTGTTACATTTTAACGTTGCGTCGTTTGTTTTCTCTTATTTTTGAGTGTAAATTCACATTGCGTTAAGACGTGTCACGGTACTTGTCTATCCCAAATTGATGTTTTTGGTTTTGATGTTATATTTGTTATTCTCGTGGGATTTTGTCTGATGATTGGTCCGTTTCTGTGTGTTTACATTTTAGTGTTGTGTCGTTGTTCTCCTCTTATATTTAATGCGTTTCCCTCGGTTTTAGTTTGTTACCCCGATTTTGTTTTTTGTCCATGGATTTATGCGGAATACTACAGTTGCCTTTATTTAGGTCTGTTTAATTTCATATTGAAGATGAAAAATAAATGTTTATCATCGTTTTTACCTGTATAAGAATGATTTTTTTTGTGGATCGAATAAGTCAACCTAATGATTTACCTTTGTTTCACTTTCAATGTTGACATTCTTTTCCTTTAAATAACTTTACACATACAATTCACGTGGTATCAATCTCAAGCTAAGGGGTTAAATTGATGTTCACATGAATACGGATTCAACGAGGTCGAATTATTCACTTGCAAGCGAATCGTTCATAATCAATGTTTTTATATAGATATAGGAAGATGTGGTTTGAGTGCCAATGAGACAACCTTCCATCCAAATAACAATTTAAAAAAAGTAAACCATTATAGGTCAATGTACGGCCTTCAACACGGAGCCTTGGCTCACACCGAACAACAAGCTATAAAGTTTTTAGCTTATTTTGACAAACTTGAACCATACTGGCTGCTAAAAAACCCAGTAAAATCACAAAAATACTGAACCCACAGGAAACTGAAATCGGAAAGTCTCTAATCATGGCAAAATTACAAAGCACATCAAAAACGAATGGACAACAACTGTCATATTCCTGACTTGGTACAGGCATTTTCAAATGTAGAAATCAAATGTAAAAGCGAGTTATTATTTCATTATTTGCATTTCGTAAATGATTATACACAGGAAAGAAGGGGTCAACATTTGTTTGGTTAACTTTAATTGTCAGTCGTTCTGTTAGCATATAAAAATAAATATAAATATAGATATAGAGTATATGGTTTGGTTTTTCCAGGATTTTGGAATATTTTGAATTGACCTTGGAGTATTGTAATTTTGGTTATTGATTAGGTTTCGTCAAATGATGAGTGTTCGGCTTTAAGAGTTCCTGATGAAGGAAATTACAGAAAGCGCGTTGGACGCATGAAACGTGTAACATGTTTGTTTTGCTGTTTTGTATGAATAAATATTTGTTTTTATAATATAAATATAAACATACTGTGACCTCAAGAGTTCCCTACTGGAGCCCCGAAGATGTCGTGCTTTCTTGACATTTGCATTTGTATCTATAACGAAAAATATAATAATTTATTCTAAATTGTGGAAGAATGAAGTTTCCAATATTAATGATGTTGTTGACCTTGAAACAACCTTGCATACCATATTTTGTATATAATTGCTATTTTTCCATTGTATTAATCGTATAAAACAAGATTTTTCATATAATGATGACATTGTTTACTTCGTGACCAAAATCATTCATCGAAGAGAAATACTTACGAGAGATTATCTTAAGGTTTCAATATGTTTCTTTCCCCATGACGAATGTTTTATTGTAGACTGTTTATCTTTTATTTTTTAATTCTTATTGTTCATCAGATTTCTATTGGGGCATATTATCTATAAAAGACTAATCAAGAACTGATTTTCAAAATTTACTATAAAGATCTTCGTGGGTGCCAAGGTTTCTGAACTTTATGTGCTGGGAGGGTACTCTTTTTATTTTGTTGTTGTTATAAATCCACTATAATGAACTATTAAGGACTATACAAAAGTGGGAGGTTAAATGGGATATAACAATGTATCAACAATATCTGAAATAAGATTTATTATCAGGTAAACAGTATTTTGCTGTACAGATTTTTTATGACTGAAGCACAAGTGTGTGCCGTAAATAGCACGATATAAAGACGTAATGCCATTGATGAGTTGAAGAAAGATATGCAACACAATGATCAATAGATGTTTTAATATCATCTTTAGTTAATGGCTCTTTAGGGTAAGATGCGTTTAAATCCGATGTATGATTTCGAAATATTTATCTTTTACGAAATTGCTTTATTAATTTCGGAATCTTATTCTAACAAGAAATATCTCCTGCAAAGACTTGAATAATTTTATCCGTGTTTTTAAAATCCTACATTTCATAATAAACTCATCATAGATACAAGGATTACATTTTGTATTTACGCCAGACGCGCGTTTCGTCAATAAAAAACTCATAAGTGACCCTCGTATTTGGAACATTTTTTATGACAAACTTGTTCAAATTTTATTATTTTCTTTTCCAATATTGACAGAGATATACCACTGTAATTTCAGTACAATTGTTGAAGTTTCCTCTGCAAAGTGACTGAAGTTGCATTCATTCGTCCTGTTAATTTTCAAACAAAAAAATCTGTGAAACTGATTTCATCAAGGTGCTTGATTTCTTGATTGACAACATATTTGTTACGTTTGAAGAAAGTGTTTCTGAACAAACTTTCCCGCTTAAATAGCAGACGTGTTTTAGTACTTTTATGAATCACAGGATATGACCAAACTCATTGAAACCCTTCTAAAATGTAATTAATTGATAAATTCAACAACACTTATCGTGGTCTTGATGCTTCGTTAAAAAATCAAAAATGTTGTAAATATACTGCCGAAATTCACCCAAAAGAACTTAATCAATTTTAAACCGTAATATCTGTCCGTTTCTAGATTTTTATATTTGGGTTTTACACAGGATACTCCACACTAAAATTTACGACAAAAGGGATGATTTTTCTTTCCATACTGTTAATTTTTTCTTTTTGGATGGTGATGTTTCTTTGGCACCATCTTACGGAGTTTATATTTTACAACTAGTTCACTATGCCCGAGTCTGCTGTGACGTTTTTGATTTAAGCGAACGTAATCTATGTAGTAATGATAATTTTTAAGCTAGGGATTTATTTACCACAAATTACAAAAAACCTCTTCCTTAGATATAAAGATTAATTTTATAAGTTTGGCTGTACCTGTAGAATACTTATTTCATACAGGATAGCACATACACATTTTTACGGAAATGTTGTTTACCGTGCCTCTAAGACTTACCTGTTCATGAAATTATTTAAATTTGAATGTATGATGAATCTGCGGACAATATATGTACTGGACGAGAGGTAAGTATGTTTGTTTACAAAAAAAGTCTGGTTTTTGATTTCATAATCGTCGAATTATCAACGTTAATTTATGCTGGATGAGGTTGAATGTAAAACAAAAAAGTAAAGAACTTTAGTTCTGCGCGTGAAATGAAGTTTGGTTGAAAAGGAAATGTGAAAGAAAAAGAAAATCCATACCTTTTTCTAAGTTCAAGCCATAACGTTAATAGTGGTAATTCTTTATAATTGTTTTTTAAAGGTCAAATGTCAGAGTATCAGAATTGTTTTGCCTTGTAACATGATTGATATGGATTTATTTCTATTCCATAGATATCCATATGATTATCCATAATGATATATTACCTTATATTGTATACAGTAGATAGGTTGTGATTTATGACACTAGCTTATTATAATTAACCCCTACGACTGTTCAATTCATATCTCTATCTTTATAGTCAACAAATTATTTTTATACGATTAACCCATTACTTTGAATAGGTAAAACGTTGGTTATCCTTGAAATATGATTTTAAGGATAACAAACCGATTGATTATTCACAACTAATATTAACTATGATAAAGGTTTATTTATTGAGTAAACTGATTCTGGATCTGTTATGCATAATTTTGAGGATAAATAGAGACTTTTATAGTACCGAGGGAATTATACATGTTTTACGCATTTTCGCTGTCTTTATTTAACGTTATGTATAAACGTCATTGTCATTCCATCATTTAATAGTTTATTTGTATAGACGTCTTTCTCCACTTTATGTCCTCAACGCATTCTTCAATAAACGACCATGAGATGGAAGCCGTGGGGTGGGGTCTGGTTGTCTGACATTTTTATTTAGAGTTTTCAGTTTATCAAACAATAATGCTTATTCACTTTGCTTTAATTATCAGGATAAGGTATCAGAATATTAGAATATTAGAATATGCACAAAATACACCGACTACCAACCAATCAAAATCCAGCATAGCATTAACATGAAAAAGCATTGCAAAAATATAAAAAACATTTTTAGATTGAATCTTTCTTGAACTCTTTAAAAATTCGCCTATGATAACTAGTGTATAATGCAAATCGGACATAGGATCAATATTAAAAATGAAAAGTTTTGAACTTAGTAATTTTTTAGTAGTATCATACATCATTCGATGGAAAGGATGTTTAAGTATTATAAACTAAATATTATGAAAGAAACATATGTACATTTATTTGAACAATAGGATACGAAGATGTGTTTTGATTGCATACAAGACAACTCTCCACAAAACACTAATGGAATATGTAATCAGCCCTCTCACAAACAAAAGAGCCTGATTTAAAAAAAAAAAAAAGGGTACCGTTTATGCCCGCGTCACACTGTCCCGATTTTTACGCCGATGGCAACACGATAATGGAAATTTTCAAAATCGGGGCTGATCGTATCCAGATCGGACTATTCGTAGTGCCATCTTTAACCATCTTTAACCATCGGCCACTTTTTCTAGCCTTCGGGGACAACTTCGGGAAGGGTTCTAAATTTTTTTTTACATGTTAAAAAATCCCCGAAGGTGCGCCCGATGTTGAGGGTTCGTATTGAGTTCGTATCACCATCCTCAATATCGTAATGTCACCGGGAATGCATCTTTGCACATCGTATTGCATTCGTGTTTCAATCGTTTCCATCGGGCAGTTTTGACATTACGATGTCTACACGAATGAATCACGAAGGTACCCGAAGGTCTTACGATGGCAACACGACTTCGTGAAGACCTCGTAATCCCGTCGTGTTGCCATTGAATAAAAGTACGAAGGCGACAAGATGGGACTACGACGGCAATAAATCCAGCTAAATGTAAGTTAATTTTCGCGCTAAAATACATTTAAAGTGCCATGCGCGATATGCACTGGTCAGTCCAATACGACAGTTAAGAAAGACGTTCACAAATCATGGAGCTCATATCATATGATTCTATGAGAACAAGAAAGGCGACAGCGTTGTTTCTATTAATTCAAATGGAACAAGAAGAGCAGCTATTACAGGCTCAGGATTTACTTTTACAAGTAAAATATTATTTTTTGTCAATTTTTTATATCAAGTAACATAATTAAAGGTGACAAAGAATTTAGAGTTTATAATTTATATTAGACAATGTCGGAACATATTCAATTTCTTCTATTCACAACAACAATTAATACGAAAAGACAAAAACGTTAGTTATGATAAGAGCGATATGTTCAGGCCTTTTCCATCTGGATTGTTTCATATCATTACATGCTGGGGTTCCTTTAAATAAACGCGCCTCGTACACCAACACTGCAGGTACACGTATATAGGGAAACCAACTTTTTATTCATTATTCTGATTTTTTATGTATCGTCTGAGTTGTTGTCACACGAATGTTTACTCCATAACCATTTTGTTTTCTATATGTCATATTTTGCCGCCTTTGTTGCTTTCCCCACATCCTTCCTTTTGTCTATATTATTGTGATGTTCTCCTGGAAAGAGCTCTTTTTGAATAAAAGGGATCAACGAACCCATTACCTTACCTTTAAGATAGATCAGTAAACATGGGCATAATTATGGGTGATTATTCAGACTAGTGCACACATTTTACAGTTCAAACAAGGCAATGCCGAGCATGGCATCCCCTCGTATGTTACATATTGGGGACAAATATGGACACTATATTTGTATATGACACATGCAGAAAATGGTAAATTAAATATGCATATTTGATACATAAACTTTTTTTTTAGAAATTAACCAAAACATTTAGTAACTGGAAAGACCTTTAATATTGTCTTCAGAACCAGCAGGTAAAAAAATTAGCAACCAATTTCCTGTGTATTATGCTATTTCAAGGAGAAAAAACAAGTCCATCTGCATGACCTTGACCTTTGGCCTTGAACGTAAAAAATGTCAGATCATTACAAGGAGGAACAATATACCAAATGTGGTTAAAATCTTTTGAAGCATATTGGTTTTAGAGTGTCCACAAGGGTGATATTGCCTTGTATTACAACTGACACTGTGACCTTGACCTTTGAACTTTAAAGTCAATAGCGCTTAAGATATTCTTAACGAGTAACACCATACCAAGTTTTGAGCATTTCGGTTCTAGAGTGTCCATAACAATTTTATCTACACGCAACTTACATGTAGTAGGCGAGGGGATAATAAACTAAGTTTTATAAGAATTAGACAAAAAGATCGATTACCCGCCATGCATGGCAGACTTGTACAGAAACGATATGTTGTCGAAATTCTGTTCGTGTTTTTTAGACATCGTATGGCCATCGCGCCATCATCGTAATTCATCGTGTAGCCTTCGTAATCCATCGTGTAGCCTTCGTGATCCATCGTGTAGGCTACGGCTGAGATATGAAGCTTAAATACCCGTCTTCGGTTAACCTTCGTATGTCCATCTTTTGCTATCGTATACAATTTCGGCACCATCGTTTAGACTTCGTTATTCATCATACTTGCTTCGGTCACTTTTTGGTATTTTAACGAGATCGGGACCAACTTCGTACGAACTTACAATTTTAGCATTCGGGTGTCCATCGTATATAAAAATCGGGACAGTGTGACGCGGGCATTAACAACGTTCCAAGATTGAATAGATCATTGTCTTTGTTATCGTCACCAATGAAATTATCTATTTCAATCGCTATGAATGAATTCTACGGCAATCTGACAATTGTGGCATGTGTTATCTAACTAGTCTACGATGAATAAATGTAAAAATATAAACTTTCATTGAACAATGAAATGAAGAATAGAATTATGGTGAACTTAGTTTTTTTAAATATATAAAGGCAATAGTAGTGTACTCATCAATTGATTCAACTGTAACTAATCACGGTCACCAACTAAAAATAAGGATATCAACTATAAGAGGGATCTACTACAACAGAAACACTAAACTGCTACAAAAACAAACACCAATATAAATAGAAACATACTATGTGAAAACAATTCCCATATTACGGACTTTGTACAGGACAATATCAGAAAAAATAGTGCAGTGGGAGGAGGTGGGGCTAGCGGTTTGGTTAAATCTGGTTGTGTGACTGACCAAACCTCCCGCATATATGGCAATGTTAAAAATACCACTAAAATGACAACATTTCATGACAGTCATTCAGTACAAATAAATGTTAGAACGTTCAGGACGCAAAGAAAAATAAATAATAAAACTGAGAATGGAAATGGGGAATGTGCCAAAGAGACAACAACCCGACCATAGAGCAAACAACAGCAGAAGGTCACCAACAGGTCTTCAATGCAACGAGAAATTCTCGCACCCGGAGGCGTCCTTCAGCTGGCCCCTAAACAAATATATACTGGTTCAGTTATATAATATAAAAGTTTTTTCCAACATGTAAACCACAGAATTACAACAAACACCTTAAATTAATTTACGACAAAACACTTCTACAACACAACATAATAATGATCTGTGCATCACACTAATGTACCAAAAGGTAAAATCACAAAAATACTGAACTCAGAGGAATATCAATTCGGAAAGTCTTTAAATCACATGGCAAAATCAAATAACAAAACGCATCAAAAACGAATGGACAAGAACTGTCATAATCCTGACTTGGTACAGGCATTTTCAAATGTGGAAAATGGTGGATTGAACCTGGTTTTAAAGCTAGCTAAACCTCTCACTTCTATGCCAGTCGCATCAAATGCCATTATTCCAACGTCTATTTCGAAAAAATAAATTAAGTTTGTAATTGTATTATTTGATGAGTTTTCTTACCATTGCAAGAAAATTAATGTAGAATTGTGTTAGTAATGATGTAATTATTTGTATTTTATAACCAAATCGGTTTTTCTTCTAAATCAGACTGTTTTAAAAACAAACAAACCATGTGCATAAAATTCCTTTAATCTAAACAAATATAAAATAAATGAACCAGGTGATTAATATCTTTACTTCTATATACATAAAGAAAACAATAGAATTAAAACCACAAACGATAAGACATAAAACAACATCCATCCAGAATTTCAAATGAAACATCATAACTAAATATAAATGTTTGATGTACAAATACCGAGACACGTCTAATAGCAATACGCATTTACACTCAACAAAACAGTAATATTCGGGAATATGTCACGTTCTGTACTAAGAAGACCAGACGACGTAAATTTTAAACCACAATTAAGACGTTATAAACTTGTCGATAATTGGTTTTGACACAGACATATCGTATCGATAATCCAATGCGTCATGGTGTCCATAAAACGTTACCGAGTGTCATTTTTAAATCTTTCCTCCTCATAACTATGTTGAATAAGCTTAATGCCCGCGTCACACTGTCCCGATTTTTATATACGATGGACACCCGAATGCGAAAATTGTAAGTTCGTACGAAGTTGATCCCGATCTCGTTAAAATACCAAAAAGTGACCGAAGCAAGTACGATGAATAACGTCTATACGAGGGTGCCGAAAGTATATACGATAGCAAAAGATGGACATACGAAGGTTAACCGAAGACGGTATTTAAGCTTCATATCTCAGCCGAAGCCTACAAGATGGATCACGAAGGCTACACGATGGATTACGATGATGGCGCGATGGCCATACGATGTCTAAAAGACGTCCGTGTATAGCTTACGATGCATTTTAAGTATATGCCGAAGGCATCACGCGTTTTAAATTGTTTGATCAATATTGAATATATATTATATTGTACATTTAATTTTTTTGGTTAAATCATAAGACGGAAGACCTTGGGTATTTCCAGTTACTGAATAATTTGGTTGATTTCTAAAAAAAAATAGTTTATGTATCAAATATGCGTATTCAATTTACCATTTTCTGCATGTGTCATATACAAATATAGTGTCCATATTTGTCCCCAATATGTTACATACGAGGGGATGCCACGCTCGGCATTGCCTTGTTTGAACTGTAAAATGTGTGCACTAGTCTGAATAATCACCCATAATTATGCCCATGTTTACTGATCTATCTTAAAGGTAAGGTAATGGGTTCGTTAATCCCTTTTATTCAAAACGAGCTCTTTCCAGGAGAATATCATAATAATATAGACTAAAGGAAGGATGTGGGGAAAGCAACAAATGCGGCAAAATATGACATATAGAAATCAAAATGTTTATGGAGTAAACATTCGTGTGACAACATCTCAGACGATACATAAAAAATCAGAATAATGAAGAAATATACGTGTACCTGCAGTGTTGGTATACGAGGCGCGTTTATGATTTTCATTATGTTATTTGATATGAAAAATTGACAAAAAATAATATTTTATTTGTAAAAGTAAATCCTGAGCCTGTAATACCTGCTCTTTTTGCTCCATTTGAATTAATAGAAACAACGCTGTCGCCTTTTCTGTTCTCATAGAATCATATGATATGAGCTCCATGTTTTGAGAACGTCTTTCTTAACTGTCGTATTAGACTGACCAGTGCATATCGCGCATGGCACTTTAAATGTATTTAAGTGCGAAAATTAACTTACATCTAGCTGGATTTATTGCCGTCGTAGTTCCATCTTGTCACCTTCGTACTTTTATTCGATGGCATCACGACGGGATTACGAGGTCTTCACGAAGTCGTGTTGCCATCGTAAGACCTTCGGGTAGCTTCGTGATTCATTCGTGTAGACATCGTAATGTTAAAACTGCCCGATGGAAACGATGGAAACACGAATGCAATACGATGCTCAAAGATGCATTCCCGGTGACATTACGATGGTGAGGATAGTGATACGAACTCAATACGAACCCTCAACATCGGACGCACCTTCGGGGATTTTTTAACATGTTAAAAAATTTAGAACCCTTTCCGAAGTTGTCCCCGAAGGCTAGAAAAAGTGGCCAATGGTTCTACGATGGTTAAAGATGGCACTACGAATTGCCCGATCTGGATACGATCAGTCCCGATTTTGAAAATTTCCATAATCGTGTTGCCATCGGCGTAAAAATCGGGACAGTGTGACGCGGGCATAAGGATCAAACTACGATATATGAAGACCTTATAGTGTGAACATGCATGAGCATAACGTATTAACTAATATTTAAACAACATACGATTGGGCAGCGGGAATCTGTATCAATATTGAGAAAAATGTCAAGGTATGAAACAGTCCTTCTAGTATCCGCAGTACCTTAATTTCTGGTGAGCTTATTATGTGCAGATATGTTGATAATCATAAAGACGTTATAAAATATATTTAATTGACGCAGCAACACAACAAAGTAAGTCAACCAGAATGAATGTCTGGAGATTAATAATGGATAAGTCAGCACAAACAAAAACTCCTCCCCCCACACACACTAAACTAGCGGTAATATAAATTAAGTCAGAGGGAAATTGAGGGTTTGATCCAAAAGAAATAGATACTCAATTGATGTATGCCATGAAAACCTTTGCTGAATCATTCATTACAAAACAAAAGGTGACACTACAACGGAAAGAAATCTACCCTGAGTTGCTGACAAATAGACAAACACTTTCTGATATATATAGAATGAGACGTAACGGTATTCTTTTGATAACAGAACTCCAACATTCAGTTCCTTGATAAATTACAGGATCAAAAAGTCTTTTGGTGCAATCAGTTCACATTTTATTGTGACTTTTACATTGATAAAAATAATTTAGAAAAAAACGAACAAACACATCCACAGAAAACAGCCTTTGTAAAACGGCACTAGTGTCTGAGCAGAAATTTATGAACAAGGGATATGTCAAAGAACGTCTTGTACTTTTTCTTCGTTACATATTTGTTTGTGTTTATAGTCTATAAGATAATTAACGAATGTTGACTGGTGTACCCCTATCTTGACAATTTTACTTTTTATGTCTGTTTGTTGTGTTCACACATCGTCTACAATAAAGGTATTTCATGCGACTGTATACAGTGAGAGGTTTAGTTTGATAGAAATACATGTTTAATCCACCTACATACTAAAAATGCCTGTACAAAGTCAAGAATAGGATAATTATTATCCATTCGTTTGATGTATTTGAGCTTTTGATTTCGCCATTTGATGACGGGCATCCCGATCTGAATATTCCTTGGAGTTCGGTATTTTTGTGATTTATAAAATTAAGTTCGTTGTACGTTCATGAATTTTAAGACATGTGACCATTTGTTTACACTTAAAACCCGTGCGGTCATCTTTTTGACTATCGACTCTCGCTATAGCCTTAAGAACAGACACGTGTATTCACGGATGATTTAGTTTGTTATCCCGATTTTGTTTTTTGTCCATGGATTTATGAGTTTTGAACAGCGGTATACTACTGTTGCCTTTATTTAATGAGAATTTGTAATTCGAATTATGATATTATTGATATTATATTTGTATTTGATACATACATGTAATATTTAGACTTAAAGGTTATAGCGAGGAGCACACCTACCGTATGTCGTTTGTTCTTTGTTAAGGCAATATAATATAATTACTTATTATCGGACGAACGTATTGAGGGAGAATATACTATGTTTAATGTTGATAACATCCTTACAAGCTCTCCTTTAGTTTAATCAGAATCTCGTTCACCTTTAATGTTTATTTGTTTAATGCAGACATTGTTGACAATATGTATAAGAGGTTATATGCGACTGGCATGCAGGTAAGAGGTTTAACTAGCTAGAACGACAGAATCAAGCCATCTTATACTACATAAGGAAATGCCTGTACCAAGCCAAGAATATGACAGTCGTTTTCAATATGTTTGATGTGTTTCAGCTCTAAATTATGCCGCGCGGTGCTATATTTGAACAACACCATGAGAAAAGCATGATAAGGCGAAACTTTTAAATATAAGTATAGACAGAGTTATAAGCATATTTGGAAATACCTAGCAGTAATAAAAAGATATGTGCACATTTCGAAAGCACCTGAGATAACCCTCGGTTTTGGTGGGTTTTGTTTTTGCTTAGTATTTAAATTTTCAATGAAGTGATTGTTGTGTAACTTTTCAGCACTAATTTTGGCATAGATGGTATCCGTTTGAGTTATGAATGTTCATTGGTACAGTTCGCATCATTTTGTAACAATTCTGTGAAGTGCAAAATTTTTGCAAGGGAGTAAATTTAAATCGCGAAATTTTTTTTTTCGTTCAATGACATGTGATATTTAAGAGCAGGATAGAGACACGAAAAAAGGGAATATAAAACATAAACTTGATTTAACACGATCGCAAATAAAAAACATTTTCTACAAAGTACAGGCAGTCTTTCAATGAAGATTTCATATCGAATTACACGAAGGTAGCAAAAATCAACACTCAATGAGGGACGAAAGATACCAGAGGGAGAATCAAACTCAGTCTTTTTACATAAGAACTCAGTCTTTTTACATAAGAACTCAGTCTTTTTACATAAGAACTTAGTCTTTTTACATAAGAACTCAGTCTTTTTACATAAGAACTCAGTCTTTTTACATAAGAACTTAGTCTTTTTACATAAGAACTCAGTCTTTTTACATAAGAACTTAGTCTTTTTTACATAAGAACTCAGTCTTTTTACATAACTCAGTCTTTTGACATAAGAAATTGCATGTTACAAGTCAAGAATATAACAGTCAATTGGTGTTTTTGAGTTTTTGATTTTGCCATTTAATTGTGGAGTTTTCGTTTTTTAATTTCTTCAGAGTTCGGTATTTTTAAGATTTTATTTTCTATTGCACATATTGCTGTTGCACAACAAAACTTGGTACACATCATTTTATCAAGTATCCCTGTTAAATCTACCACTGTATGTTCAGGTTTGGAGCATATTGTTTGGAAAGTCTTAGTTAATGCATATATGACGTGGCACTTTTACATCCCGTCAATGTGTTATAGTACTAAAGTGAATTTGTTTAACTTTGTCTTTAATTTTTGCTAATAAGCTTGGTCTTGATTCAGATTGTAATACACTGTTGACTGCTGTACCCCTATTTGTGACATTTTTTTCTAATATGTCTGTATCTTTTGTTCACGCATCGTTGTCAATATAATGAAATTTGATGCAACTGTCATACAAGTGAGAGGTTTCGCTAGCTATAAAACCAGGTTCAATCCACCATTTTCTACATTAGAAAATGCCTGTACTAAGTCAGGAATGTGACGGTTGTTCATTTGTTTGATAAATTGTATCTTTTGATTTTGCTATTTGATTCGGAACTTTCCGTTTTGAACTTTCCTCGGAGTTCAGTATTTTTGTGATTTTACTATTTGATACGTAAATGAACATAAGTTGTTAAAGGAAAACATACAAATTTGAGTAAGTCAATTGCTACTGTTATCGGCGAATCCTTTGTTGATATAGAAATAACAAAACCAATAAGCTGACAAATTCATCTAAAATAATGAGGAAATGATATCAAGGGATTTTAAACAACTATAAAACAGGAACAAAATATACATAAGGAGTATTCAAACTCATATATAGAGAAAAAAACGACAACGCGATGGCTAAAACAAAAAGAAAGTTAGACAAACAGTACACAAACCATAACATAAAAATCATAGTATGAGTAGATGAACCCCATCACATATTGCGGTAATCTCAGTAAGGGATATCAGATCCTGCTCCACGTGTGGCACACGTCGTGTTGCTCATGTGGTTATAAGACCAGTATCAAGTATAAAAGTCTTTTAGTCCTGAAATTGAAAATGTTGCCGTACATTTTTTTATCAATGCATTCAAATGTATTTAAGAGCATAAGATGGACGATAATATTATTTTTCTGTTAAACCATGTGTCGATTGGATGTTGGATTTTGCTACATTTAGCATGGTACGCGTGGTGTGCAGTTGATTGTGACGACGAAAATATATGTCAGTGTAATCCAGGAACTGGCGGGAAACTTATTGTTGATTGTCCTCAAAAGTATCTGTTGAAAATGCCGAAAGGCATACCAATTTCGGCATACATATATCACTTAAATCATACAAAATGATTTCAAGGTTGTTACATGAATAAGACGTCAACGAAGCATAAGGTGTCAAACATTTAAATGGTAACACACATGTTCGCATACATTATCAGAATTTATCGAAGTTTTTGCTATATGTGTTGGAAAATCAATTATCATTACTAATTTGATTAAACGCATATGCCAGCTTCACTTGCGTTAAGTATAATAATTGCTCTAATTTCACCATATAAAACCATGAGTGAGCTCCTGTGCCCTAGATGAATAAGATCCTGACCCAGATGAGCTCTGTCGGGGTCTAAATGAAATGTTAATGTTAAAAAAGAGGTCGAGATCATGATGACAGCTATTCCAAACATACATATTCCTCTCCATCTGTGAAGAGTAAAACAACAAAAATACCTAACTCAGAGAAAAATGCTAAACGGAATCTCCCTAATCAAATGTCAAAATCAAACTAATAGATAACAAACAGATATTCAATAACGGCCAATTAACTCCTGATAAATTCCGTAAGTTTGACTTCAATATAAAAAAGAAAATGTGGTATGGTTGCCAAAAAGACAACTCTACACAGGAGACCAACTGACACAAATATTAACAACTATACGTCACCGAACGGCCTTCAACAATGCAACAATAAGCAAAGCCCATACCCCAAGTCGGTTTACGATTTGTTTATTATTTGTGATTTCATTTAAATTATCTGTCGATGAATGCCAGCACTCAACAATGGTGGTAAGCGGATGTTCGTAACTAAAAGTTACGACCATCCGAAAATGGGAGACGACTCTAGGGATAAATTTTTATTTTCCGATTTTCGTGTAGTAAAAGATTTATTTGAGCCAAATCGCTTGTCTGATAAATACTAATCGTCAGTGCGTTGATATTGAAACACAATTTGATACATAAAAATATTCCAATTTTCGTTAAATAGTTATTCAATAATGCGAGCAGCATGATGGTCGTAACTAAAACATCAAAAATTTTCAGGATGGTCGTAACTTAATTTTTGTGATGGTCGTAACTCTTTATGAAATAGGACTGAATAAGCTTAAGACAAGTCAAGAGTTTTAGAAGTATATTTTATTATATGAATATTTTATATGATATATTTGTGAAGTTGATTTCACCAAATGATAAAAACTAAAGGGGGTGAAGAGAGGGATACATGTAAGTGCGAAATGGAAGAAAATTGGAACGAATCGAGAAAAAAACCAATACTAAATGAAAAGACCAGTCACTGTTGTTTAAAATATAATGTATAAAATTAACCAAGAGGCACATAGTTAAATAAATTTCTCTAAAGTTGAGAATTCATTAAAAAAAAAAAGAAAAAACAGAGCTCTAGTTATGATCATTTTAGTTACGAATAAAGAAAAGGCGATTTTAAAAAACTTGACATGAAGTAACAGTTTCCTGATTTGTTTTCTTTAGATATTGCATCTATTGAAAAGATAAACTTTTTAAAAACTATTATACCTTCAATATATCATGTTGATATCCTTACTATTTTAAACATTATTACCTATTATATATATATATATAAAAGAAGAAGATGTGATATGATTGCCAATGAGCATCTCTCCACAAGAGACCAAATTTATTAAAGGTACCACGATTATAATTTAGTATGCCAGACGCGCGTTTCGTCAACATAAGACTCACCAGTGACGCTCATATCAAAACAATTCTAAAGCCAAACAAGTAAAAAGTTAGAGAGCATTGAGGATCCCGAATTTCAAAAAGTTGTGCCAAATACGGCTCAGGTAATCAAAGGACACAGAAATTAACAACTGTATGTCTGTTTGTTTTGTTCACATATCCTTGCCAATAAATTGGAATTTTATGCAACTGTCATAAACTTGAGAGGTTTAGCTAGCTATAAAACTAGGTTTAATCCATCACTTTATACTTTAGAAAATGCCTGTAGCAAGTCAGGAATATCCATTCGTTTGATGTGTTTTAGTGTTTGATTAGGGACTTTCCGTTTTCAGTATTTTTGTGATGTTACTGTTTATCATCCCTGTATTATCATTTTTTCACCTCAAGTTCAATCTTCTCTATTTCGTCCTACCAGATGACAAAAGAATAATAATTGGAGTGAAAATCAATAAAAATTCAACCAATCAATATCTGTTTACTACATGTGAGAAAATCATACGACTTTAGACACAACTCTCAATGGTTTGAATAATTTCAAAACCAATTTGGACATTTAAAGACCAGACTTAACTTCTCGAACTACAAAAAAATAAATATGGACTATTTAGAACCGGACATGTTGTGTGGAGACCTCTATGTGTTTGTATACTCTGACTGTGTGTTCATATTTAGGTCTATAAGTTTGAGCCTGTGTCTTTATTGTTGTGTTAAGTCACATAAAATATCCATACATGGTATTGTTGATATCCTTCTTGAAATTTTATACGATTTTTCTTCTACTTCATTAATAATAAATAAGAAAAATTATAGATTTAATGTATCTTATTACAGTTGTATTTCAAAAGTTTTGGTATACTATGGGAACAATATTCCCGTCTATACTAATTCATGGGATACAATGTACTTGATATCACCAATGCTTAAACAAAAACTGGCAAACAGATAATTACAATATATATATTTCACAAATAAACCGACCATTTTAAAATGAATAGATAAATTTGTAAAAAAAAATAAAAAAATGTTTATCCCTTTTCCGGCCTCTCATTTAATTTGTCAATGATATTTAGTCAATAGTTCTGCAAGAGCGTTATTGTCAAAAATTTCTTTATGGTAAGTATTAGTATTTTAACGCAGAATAATTTATTTGATAATAACAATAATTTAAGTTTATGAAAAAATCAAACTATATCAGTGGTCATTTCTAATATAAAAAAAAGAAGATGATGTGGTATGATTGTCATATCAGCTTACAAAATTGTCTAAAATAATGAGGAGATGATATCAAAAGGCTTTCACGTTATCAGACAAAGAACGACAGACAGAACTAAAGTCATCTTGAACAACAAATAAAAGCAAGATCAACTATGAATAGAGAAACTTATTATATGTGAAATATTTTTTGAAATTCTTAAGTTTAAAGGTGATCATGCTTATTTGTTTTTTCCTTCTTACAAGATTTTTTTGTTGTACTAGAAACTAGTTTTTAATATGGCAGGTGTGTCCTCCTTCTGAATAACTGACACATTTACAACCTGATTGATACTTAAATATGAAATGACCAAAAGTATTATCTATTATGATGGCAGTCCCCAAATATGTGCATAATTACCCATCACACCGTGTGAAATTACAAATGAGGCTACGTGTTTGTTTATACGCTTATTACAGCACCATTAGGATAGTTTTATATTACGTCCCCTTTCCCGTGTGACCACCGGACGGAACTTTGAACTCATAAAAGCGACAGGTTTGGCAGGCACAAAAACAGGTTATTTTTTTCTTTAAATGTCCTGAACCAAGTCCGGAAAATGGCCATTGTTATATTATAGTTCGTTTCTGTGTATTTTACATTTTAATGTTGTGTTTCTGTTGTGTCGTAGTTCTCTTATATTTGACGTGTTTCCCTCAGATTTAGTTTGTTACCCGGATTTTTTTTTTCTCAATCGATTTATGAATTTCGAACAGCGGTACACTACTGTTGCCTTTATTTGATGTATTTGAAATAATTTTAGAACATAGGATGAACGACAACGTACGTTTTCTGTTTAAACGTATCTTTTTTGGATGCTCGGTTTTGCTACATTTAGCGTGGTACACGTGGTGTGCAGTTGATTGTGACGACGAAAATATATGTCAGTGTAATGCAGGAACTGGCGGGAATCTAATCGTAGATTGTTCTCGAAAGGATCTGTTGAAAATGCCGAAAGGCATGCCAATTTCGGCATATGACTTGTGAGTATTCTTCCGAAGTTGTTACAGGGATTTAATAAAAAAAAAAAAAAAAAAAAAAAAAAGAACTCAACAATGTTGAACAGCTAAAACACCAAGAGTTTGTTGGCATACATTATTCTAATAGTAAATTATAATTACAACATTCCCTTACTACATGTAAATATGTTTTAAAAAAATAATGATTTTCAATTTATTTGCCAGCTAAATTTCTCTAATAAACGTAATTAATGTTTTAAGCTTATTTCTCTAATTCTATAGAAATATATCCCTTTCCAAACCCATTGTATAAAAATTTTTAATTAAAGTATATACGTATAGTTGCCAGTGATCTCAGGAGATGATTGGCTGAGTCAAAGGGTCATAACCTTTCTAAGCGTCCTGAAATGATCAAAATGTTCTAACAATATTATTTTATTTGGTATAAATATTCATTGCCAGCCTATTACATATACTTGTGTTTCTTAAACCTTGATCCTCTTTCATACAACTTTACTCAGTACTTGGAGTAAAACAATTGTGCTCGAAACACAAAATCCATTAATTTGATTTATTGATATCTAATTTTGAGTGCGATAATCGTGCTCGTCAGTTTAGATATATGATCGCATGGCCAAAAGGGTTACCATTGATTTATTTCCTTTTGTCAGTATACATGTCTCGTCCTTTGATTCGCCTTTTTATTTTAATTCATCTCGTTGCTTTCGATTTATCACAAAAAAGTATAATTTAAAAAATACTGAACTCCGAGGTAAATTCAAAAACGAAACTCAAAAGCTCAAACACATAAAACGTATGGATCATATCATGACTTGGAACAGGCATTTTCTTCTGTAGAAAATGGTGGATTAAACCGGGTTTTTATAGCTAGCTTAACCTCTCACCTGTATGACAGTCGCATCAAATTCCATTATATTGACAACGATGTGTGAACAAAATAAACCGACATAATGAGTAAAAATTTCAAAAAAGACTACAGTGGTCATAATTGTGTTATAATCTTAATTACTATAAAAACAAACAAAGATGTAACACAGAAGCACAAAAAGTCTTATAGACAAAGCACACTAGCAAACATTTAAAAAAGAATTCTAAAATTTACCATAACATAATAACACAATGACGGGCTGTATAAGTACAAAGCCACGTCATATGTATCAAAGAAACCCAAAAAGGCATATAGGCAAAGCACATTAAGAAAAACTACAGGTTTAAAAAAGTCTGTGTCGCTCACCTTGGTCTATGGGAATATCAAACAAAGCACACTTTTCAACATTATAAATAAGAATAGATCATGACAAAAACCTCTGTTTTGTTGATCCTGTATAACTGATCGTTTAGTCTGTTTAATTTCTTTGACTTATTAATAGATCTTGCCTTGCTGATAATTTTTGTGATTTAGAGTGTTTTTTATCAATCATAATGAGGCATAATTGAAAAAAATGTTTCTTTCTAAATATCATAGTTTTCATGATAAATGGCAAAAATGAGAGAAAAAAATAGCGTAAAATTTGTCATTTATGGGCCATAACTCCAATAAGAATTTGTCTAACAGTTTTGACGTATATATTCACAATTGGTAGAGCTCATTATTCTAAACGAATTTGTTCCTTTCAGATTTTCTCTATTTATAACGCTTAAAAAAATAATAGACAATACTTGCTTTTTACGCCTATGTTCTACTTTTAGCGATGTCAGCCCTGTTGATTGGTATGGTTATCTGACATTTTTACACCAGATACCTTATGATGATTGTGGTTAAGTTTGGTTTTTGTCTCAGTAGTTTTTAGAGAAGAATTTATTTGTAAAAGAGTACAAAAATTTACATTTTTTTTCCAAAATTGACTACGAAGGACAATAACTCCTACAGGAGTCAATTGACCATTTTGATCATAAATGTTTAATTAGTAGATCTGACTTTACTGAAAATTTTGCTGTAGACAGTTTATCTGTATCTATCCTAATATTCAATATAATAACCAGAAAATGTAAAATTTCCTTAAAATTACCAATTCTGAGATATCAACCCATCCACAGGTGACATCTTCGCCAAGTGATGAGAAAAAGCTCACTTAGCCCTTTTAGTACAGGTGAGCTAATGAAAGGACAAGAATACAAAAAAACTATCATAGAACAAATCACGCGTCAAATAAATATAAATGTGTCACCAAAAACAGACTATACCACATCTTCTTTTCTTATATAAACAGTAAAAGTAATATGCAAAAAGAAAAAGAAAAGAAAACCATAACAGCTTTTTACGATGATAAACAACGTCAGTATCAAATATCGTTGTTTTTTTTTTCTCGTGCAAACGTCTCGTTGATTTCTTTTATTACTTTCAGGCTTGCACCAACAGGTGATTCGTTGATATGATTTGTCTTTTTTATCGTGCTTAGTTTGGTTTCTACCACCGGTTTGTGTATTACATTTTTATTTATAGGAGACTTGAAAAGAACGATATTGCAAAAGTTCCACATGGTTACTTTGACAACCTAACAGAATTAACATATTTGTAAGTTGTCATTTATAGTCACCCTTTATAAAAAAAAATAGATACACATGAATTAGAAATTGGGACCTCATATGTGTGTTTCGTTTCTATGAGACTCGTCAGTGGCGATCGAATCAAAACAGGACATTGGAAAGATAATTCATTGAAAAATGTAAAAACACAGGGAGGACAAAAAATCTTGTAAAATTGTTAAAAATACGGCTGAAATTCAATATTATGGTTGCTGCTTAGCTTATTTGTTTCCCTTTTTTGTAAAAGAGTTCGTCTATAGGTTGACTATCAGTCCTCCAAGGTCGACTGTTATTGGTTTAATTTCAAATTGAATAACACATGTGTCTAATACATACCAAGTTCAATAATGGATACAAATTTCGTATCCGTCTAAGGCAAAGTTATCCGTAAACGGTTGCGTGTTTTATTTGTTATAAACGTTTCTGTTTTTTTTTCATTTTTTAATGTCGGGCCTTGTTTAGATTGCTGTGCAATATTTGACTTTGCTCGTTGCTGAAGGCCGAACGGTGACCAATACTTGCTAACATATATGTTATTTGGTCTCTGGTAGATATTTGTCTTCTTGACAATCATACCACATCTCCCTACTTTTATATTAATTGGTGGGAAGGCGAAATAGGATTTCAGAAAATAAGATGGAGCAGCTCAAATTGTTGTCATTATTGTAAAATTTTAAGAATTAAAATTTCAACCATCTGTGAAGAAGGGGTATGATATAAGGTTTTTACTATGTTGTGGTTCTTATCAAATCCTTTTATCAACTTTCATACGATTACTATTATGAAGCTGAATACATTTACATATAAAGTCATAAATATTGGCATCATCGATGTCACGGACACCATTATACATATATATTTTTTTTACAGGAAAATAAACAACAACAAAATAGCTGTGCTACCAGAGGGACTATTCGACAACGCAGTAAACCTAGTAGAAGTGTAAGTAAGCTCAACTTTTATCAAAGACTTTATAGTAAAAAAGTTATAAAGGATTTCTTAGAACCCTTTGTCTCGCCTGCGCTGGCTTCTGTCAGTGATAGTATTTAATGTTGACCTCTAAATACTCTGTACATAAACTTAGTTTGAACGCGACATACTGAGGAACTACTGTTCATAAACTTTGGTTTAGGCTGGAGTGAAATAAGTTATCTTTATAATGTTATTTTTGTTCGTTCTCAGATTTATAATGACATTAAAAATATTTGTTTTAACAGAAACTTCAACTACAACCTCCTTACAGAAATACCAGATGGACTGTTTAGTAACATGCCAAAATTAAATTGGTTGTAAGTAGTGTTTACATTTCACATTCACGCTGGTTTTAACTTTTTCGTGTGTTTTAGTTTATCAATCTGAATTCACATACAGTATACAGGTGCTACATTGGGAGAGGGAGCTATTTAACCGTCTGGAGCATTATTATTAATAACCTTATTATTTGCATCATAAATTTTCATAGACTTTTTATTTTTCGTAATGATAGAAATTTTTATTTGTTAATTTTGATTGTCATTAAAATAAACCAATGTATTACATTTACAGAGATTTATTACTAAAGGAAACTGCATTGTTTTGTGACCTTAAATTAATAAAATCGTAAGAATTCCTCTTAATTAAATGCAAAACAATTGCGTTCAAACATCAGTATAAAAACCAGATGCTCCACAGGGCGCAGCTTTATACGACCACAGAGCTCGAACCCTGAACAGTTGGGGCAAATATAGACACAACATTCAAGCGTCCTACAAAATAGATATCAAAGTTAAAAAAAAATATTGCATTTATCATTTCTATTTAAAATGATTAACCAAAGTTAAATATTGATTATTGCGATATCAAAAAGGATGATTACAGATATACGTATTAGAAATCATAATGCACGTTATTATTATTGTGAACTTACACAGTCGCATTATTCGCATTATTAAAAACCAATATTTGCTGAATTCAAGGTAGTATTAGCTGAGATATATTAAAGAATAGAATCTACTTGACTGTGGTTGTCTATAGTTGATTATATTTCATAATTATAATATCATATTCGTTGTTGTTATGTTTTTGTTTGTTTGTTGTTGTTTTTCCTTCTTTCTCAGAAATCTTGATTGGAGACATTTGACTGTTGTTACTTTATTTGATGAACATTTATAATAATTTAATAATTTTCTTTGTCATTTTTAACTCAGAAGTCTCCATATGAATCTATTTGACTGTTGTATATTTTTGTCATTTCTTTGTCAGATTTGTTGAAGGAAATCCATTAGACTGTAGTTGTCCAGTAGAGAAGTTCCGAACGTGGCTATTATCTCTAGATCAATCCATCACTGTTGATGCTGAGTGTGAGACTGGAGAGAACGTAGTCGATATACCTGGGGCTTCGTTCGATGTCTGTATTGGTAAGGGGTTACTATTTATTGTCAGCTTACACTTTTTAAAACATATTTTCTCATTCTAAACATTATTAAAAATAATATTCTTACTTTACTATAAAAAAATACCTATTAAACTAGCAAAACAAATCAAAAAACGATTTTAAAACGATCAATACGATCAAAACTAATAGTTATTGAAGAAATATAATAATCATGATCAATAAATTAGTGCATACCTCACAAAACGGGTAAATTGAAGGGGATTTTGCGGAGGACGAAAAATAATAAAAAGGGCAAGGCCATCATGTATTTTTTTGTGCATGCTAAGGACAAATAAAAACACGTATCCAAGGGTTCGTGTGTAAGGTCATTCTTTGACCTATAATGGTAATACTATACTATTTGGATTGAGAGATGTTCCATTGGTTATCATACAACGTTTTCTTATATCTATATAACATAATACGCTTCGTATGTTTTGCTTTCAATAGGCGTCATTAGATGTATGCGTGGCGTATCCTATTTATAGGGCACAATACTTGTTTCATGTGGTCGAAGAAAAATTAAAGGTTTATCATTCAAAATGCAAATCAAAGACTTTACAGGTGTTACCGTTGTACCTTTTTGAAATAATGTGATAAAAGGTAAATAAAAGTGTTTTTTTTTTAATCATAAATATATGTGAAAATTTAATTGTTCAAACAATTTTTTTCAACAGTGACTACAACTTCTACAACAACTACTACGACAACAACGACAACAACACTTCCTCCAACAACGACAACAACAACCACTACAAGCACAACATCGATACCAACAACAGAAGGTAAGACAAAAATAGGTAGTGGTACAATAACAACACCAATACCAATACCAAGATCAGAAGGTAAGACAATAGTAGGTAGTGATACAACAACAACAACACCGATAATAAAACCAACAACCGAAGTTAAGAAAATATGAGATACTGTTACAACAACAGCAATACCAACAACAGGTGGTAAGACAATCAGAGGTACTGTAACAATAACAACGCTTATACAAACAACAGGTTGTAAGAAAATCAGATGTACTGTAACAATAACAACACCAATACCAACAACAGGTGGTAAGTCAATCAGAGGTACTCTAACAATAACAACACTTATACCAACAACAGTTTGTAAGACAATCAGAGGTACTGTTACAATAACACCACCAATACCAACAACAGGTTGTAAGACAATCAGAGGTACTGTTACAATAACAACACCAATACCAACAACAGGTGGTAAGACAATCAGAGGTAATGTAACAATAACAACACTTATACCAACAACAGGTGGTAAGACAATAAGAGGTACTGTTACAACAACAACACTTATACCAACAACAGGTGGTAAGACAATAAAAGGTACTGTTACAATAACACCACCAATACCAACAACAGGTGGTAAGACAATCAGAGGTACTGTTACAATAACAACACCAATACCAACAACAGGTGGTAAGACAATCAGAGGTACTGTTACAACAACAACACTGATACCAACAACAGAAGATTAGACAATAAGAGGTACTATTACAACAACACCAATGCCAACAACAGGTGGTAAGACAATAAGAGATACTGTTACAATAACAACACTTATACCAACAACCGGTGGTAAGACAATCAGAGGTACTGTACCAATAACAACACTTATACCAACAACAGGTGGTAAGTCAATCAGAGGTACTGTTACAATAACAACACCAATACCAACAACAGGTGGTAAGACAATCAGAGGTACTGTAACAATAACAACACTTATACCAACAACAGGTGGTAAGACAATAGGAGGTACTATTACAACAACACCAATGCCAACAACAGGTCGTAAGACAATCAGAGGTACTGTTACAATAACAACACTTATACCAACAACAGGTTGTAAGACAATCAGAGGTACTGTTACAATAACAACACCAATACCAACAACAGGTGGTAAGACAATCAGAGGTACTGTAACAATAACAACACTTATACCAACAACAGGTGGTAAGACAATAAGAGGTACTGTTACAATAACACCACCAATACCAACAACAGAAGGTAAGACAATACGAGGCACTATAATAACACCAACATCAATACTTACAACAGAAGGTTAGACAATAAGAGGTAGTGTTGCAACAACAACACCAATACCCAGAACAGGAGGTTAGACGAATAGGATGTACTATAACAATAAATATACTAATACAAACAACAGAAGGTAAGACAATAAGAGGTAGTGGTACAACAACAACACTAATACCAGCAACAGAAAGTAAGACTATATGAGGTACTGTTACAGCAACAACACCAATACCAAAGACAGAAACTAGTAAGACAATAGGAGGTAGTTTGCTTGTAAATACAAGGCATTGGTTGGCATACCTCACAGAGAATGAATTTAATAAACACCAAAATACAAGTACCTCTGATCCTCCAATCAAAGAAATGTACACAAAAAAACAAACTATGCAACACAACAAAACAAAACAACAATAAAACAAATGTGATCTTTTAATAACATATTTCTTTTAAACAATTCGGTAATTTTTATATTTAGAGACAACAGTCATAATAAGTGTCGTTCCAGAAGAAGGAGATGCACTAGGTATGTAATCATGGTAAATAAAGTACCGGTATTTCAACAAACTAGGTATTTAAGTTACCATGTTAAATAAAGTTGCCAATGTTGAATATAATACTGGTTATTCAAAAATTTGGTATTTTACCATGTTTTTATAGTACCGGTAGTTCAATAATCTAGGTATGTTACCATGTTAATTATAGTACCAGTTATTCAAAAAATTTGTAATTTTACTATGTTAAATATAGTACCAGTATTTCAACAAATTTGGTATGTTACCGTGTTAAATGTACTACAGGTAATTTATTAAACTTGGTATGTTACCATGTTGAATATAATATAGTACGGTAATTCAACAAACCTGAATGTTACCATGTTAAATATAGTTCCGGTAATTCAACAAACTATGTCTATAACCATGTTACATATATTACCGGTATGCCAACAAATTTAATATGTTACCATGTTAAATTCGTACCGTTAATTCAACAAACTAGTTATGTTACCATGCTAAATATAATACCGGTAATACAACAAAGTTGGTAAGTTAGTATAATGTTAAATATAGTACTGGTTTTTCAAACTTGGTATGTAACCATGTTATATATAGAAGCGGTAATTCAAACTTTGTATGTTACCATGTTAAACAGATAGCCGGTAATTCAACTAACGTGGTATGTCACCATGTTAAATATAGTACCGGTAATTTAACAAACTAGGTACGTTACCATTTTAAATATAGTACCGGAAAATCAACAATCTATGTACGTTACCATGTTAAATATAGTACCGGTAAATCAACAAACTTGATATGTTACTTTGTTAAATTTAGTATCGGTAATTTAGAAAAAAACTTGGCACGGTTACTATGTTGAATGTAGTACCGGTAATTTAACCAAGTTGGTATGTTTCCATAATATATTACCAGTAATTCAACAAACTTGGTATGTTACTTTGTTAAATATAGTACTGGTAATTCGACATTTCATTTGAAAGCTTGACCTTGTAATAACTATTAATGACTTTTTACTGTAACTTTCGTGATCTCTCTGATTGTGTTGATCCTCATCGTGTTATTTTATTATTACAAATGACATTGTGTTTTTACAGTGACTTTCGTGATCTCTCTGATTTTGTTGGTCATCATTGTGCTGACCTGCATTGGTGTACTCGTCCTCAACTACAAATACAGGAATCTACTCAAAATCCAACCGGTAAGTTGTTTTACCATGGATATAAAAATGTTAGAACTTTCGGGTTTTCAAGACTTATATTTTTTCTCCAAATTATATATTTAATATTTAAATTATTTTGTTATTAATCTGTGGGACTTCCAGGTAATTTCGTGTAAATACCATAAACAAGTATTGAATAGCAGATTTTAAAGATGTTGTGACCGAGAAAAAACACACTTTCTGTAGCACAATTCCACATTCAGTAACAGACACATATACTTTATAGCGGGTTATTTTCGCGGGGTGCAAATATTCGCTTATTTTTGTAGATAGAACAAAATTGCCACAATGAATTTTCGCCAATTTAAAACGGCACATGCAAAGGTATTGATAAAAGTTTTGAAACCGCAAGAATAATAACTGCAAAAATATTTCGTATACTTTATTCAATGAAAATCGCGAATTTTACAACCTCGAAAATAACCTTCTATACAGTATATCAGAATTTAAGATTTAATTCATCAGCCTATTGAAATGTGTCATTGTCCTGTAAGTACTATGTTATAATTGCAGGAGAAAGAGGGAGAATTTGACAAACCAGATGAGACCGAGGCAGAAGAGAAAGTTAACCTGACTGACAACAGATACTGAGTGACACAGTGTCAACTGATCACATGACTTGGAAAGTTCAAGACACGACTAAGCATTGCAGACATTGTCCGTTGCATTTCAAGTTTATGTTGTTGTTGTAATTAACATTGATGAATAGCTGTAGTTTCGTTGATTTGTTTGACTAGGGTACATATTGTCCTCTATTTATTGTGTTTCCCAAAAAAATCAGCTTCCGTGTATCAGTGAGTCCGAAAAAAATGATTTCCGGAAATAATCTTTAGTTATGTTTTTTTGCCCCCTTAAAACAAAACAGGCTATTCTTAGGTAACTACAAATCAAGAAAGGATGCACAGCGTGGTGTCCGTGATCAATGGGTCAAATTTGAAGGTTGCTGCAAAAAATAAAATCTTCAGCTTCCGTGGTTTTTGGTAAGAAACTATATTAAAAATATCAGAAAGGGGGAAGTTTATTGATTTTGTATTTTGTTAAAAACATAATAAATCAGGATTGCTTTATCAAAAATGAAGAAAATAAAACTACTGATTTTAAAGTTTTAACAGCTGCATAACATAGGCTTAAAACATTGAAATATGATGTGTGTTTTCCCTGGAAGATGTTTCTATGTACATCTTATGCAAGTGGTAGATAGTAGGAAAAGGTCAATGCTTGTTAATTTTAAACCTAAATGTCATAGGTTAAAGCAATAATTTCACAAATAGACATGTATTTATGGAATGAAATTTCATAAAATCGTGAAACTCTTATTTTTGGGATTTAATTGTCAAAATATACCAGCCAAATTAAACCTTGACCAGAATCTACAGAAATTTTCTGAATACACATTTTTCAGCAATGTTATATGCCTCCTACTCTCCGATTCCTGATAAGATCGTCAGTTTTTTTTATGTTGATGCACCAACCAATTTTTTTTTATGTTTTCTGCTCTTTGTTGTCTTGCAGACATATCTCTAAAATTCACTATGTTACCAAAACACAAATGAACAAAATGGATTTTCAAATAATTTAAAAAATATATTTTTCATCTTTTTCTTTCCATTTTACCGTCAACTTATATTTTAAAATTGAGAATGGAAATGGGGAATGTGTCAAAGAGACAACAACCCGACCAAATAAAAAACAACAGCAGAGGGTCACCAACAGGTCTTCAATGTAGCGAGAAATTCCCGCACCCAGAGGCGTCCCTCAGCTGGCCCCTAAACAAATATATACTAGTCCAGTGATAATGAACGCCATACTAATTTCCAAATTGTACACAAGAAACTAAAATTAAAATAATACAAGACTAACAAAGGCCAGAGGCTCCTGACTTGGGACAGGCGCAAAAATGCGGCGGGGTTAAACATGTTTGTGAGATCTCAACCCTCCCCCTATACCTCTAACCAATGTAGTAAAGTAAACGCATAACAATACGCACATTAAAATTCAGTTCAAGAGAAATCCGAGTCTGATGTCAGAAGATTTAACCAAAGAAAATAAACAAAATGACAATAATACATAAATAAAAACAGACTACTAGCAGTTAACTGACATGCCGGCTCCAGACTTCAATTAAACTGACTGAAAGATAATTATATTTTGCATTGTTTTAAAAGTGAAAACTGTTTATTCAATTCATACCAATAACATTTTTTTTACAATTATTTCATTTCATTTTCTATTCTGAGCAATCAGATTTGATGAAAGTACATTTTAAATGCATAAATGTCTCTTTACGAGCACGCAGTGAATCTTTAAATATTTTAACCGCATATAAGAGTGAAAGTCTATGCACATTCCTTCCGAACATTTCTCTTGTCATAAACATCTAAAACATTATTTTGTTGAGCGAGTTTAAGCTGGTATCATCTCTATCTTTGTTGGTCAATTAAAATATTTCAATCTGCATTTGTAGTTCTAGTTCTTTTATACACTTGGTTCATTATAACAGTGCATATTTAAATCAGAAACGGTATTTGAGAATCCAAACACTTATTATATTCGAGCTATAATTAGTGTTCTTTTGATGTAAAGTGTTTGAAGACCAAAACATTTCAAGTATCATGAAGCAATCTTAGTGCTGTCGAAAAATCAATCCAGCTCTTTGAGGCATTAAATGATGACTGTTTGCTGCTTATTGTTCAACGGTAAATTAAATGCATATTTAGGACGAGCACATTTTAATAATGTGATATGAATATTCATCCTACATTTTACTAGACCGACACGGTGAGCCGGATTGATAATGTGTTAGTTCACATAGTAACAGTCAGCAAAAAGGCATATCACTCTGCCCGGAAACATTATTCTTACTTCAAGCCAATCAGTCATTGCACTTACTTATTTTTGCTTAGCGGAGTAGCGGCATTTTAACACAAATTTCAAAGTCGAGACGAGCACGCTACAACTTAACTTCTCTTGTATTCACTAACGGAGAAAGTCCTCGTTCTCTTGTATTAACTAACGGAGAAAGTCCTCGTTTTATTGTATTCACTAACGGAGAAAGTCCTCGTTCTCTTGTATTCACTAACGGAGTAAGTCCTCGTTCTCTTGTATTCACTAACGGAGAAAGTCCTCGTTCTCTTGTATTCACTAACGGAGAAAGTCCTCGTTTTCTTGTATTCACTAACGGAGAAAGTCCTCGTTCTCTTGTATTCACTAACGGAGTAAGTCCTCGTTCTCTTGTATTCACTAACGGAGTAAGTCCTCGTTCTCTTGTATTCACTAACGGAGTAAGTCCTCGTTCTCTTGTATTCACTAACGGAGTAAGTCCTCGTTCTCTTGTATTCACTAACGGAGTAAGTCCTCGTTCTCTTGTATTCACTAACGGAGAAAGTCCAAGGGGTGTACCGAACAATAAAGACCATTTGTCGCTCTCTTCAAAACACGTAGGAAAGTACCATCAGTAAAAATATGAAAACTGATCGACCTCTTTCGATGTGCTAGAAGAGAATATATATTATGACACGTTTGTATAATCTAATATACTTATTGAGACTCTACAGAGTAATGTCTTACAAAAGAGGGGCGAAAGATACCAGAGTGACATTCAAACTCATAAATCGAAATGACCACGCCATGGCTAAAAAGACAAAGAGACAAACAAAAGCACACAAGACACAACATAGAAAAGTAAAGACTCAACAACACGCACCACACCAAAAAACGGGGGATGATTTCAAATGCTCCCGAAGAGTAAGTAGATCCTGCTCCACATGTGACACCCGTTGTGTTGCTCATTTTAGTACAAATCCAGACATAAGTCTAGTGGAAGGTCATATTCGTGAGGAGGGAACGGAATTGTAGTTAAGAATCATATTCGCTATCATCTGTGAAACGGATATTCCATAACGATCAACCAACTCATGATGGAGTCCGTAAAATTTACGAATGGATGATTTCAACTTAACTATTTGGAACTCTGTCGTTTAATACTTCCATGTGAGTAGCAACCCTCTATCAAGTAAATCATGTTAGGAAATACCGGGAATATCGTATACATTCAGAGAAATATACATCGTATGCAGGTGCTGCTGGAATGTTGCTACATAGCAATTGAAAGTTCATAATTTTGTCATATAAGAATGTCTTTTCAGAAGTTTTTATAAGACTTCAAAATTGCTAATACAATTTTTATTTACAAGTAATAAACATAGCATGTATTTAAGAAAGGTTAACATATTTGAAGCATACAGCGTCTTGCATCAGTTATTTCTATGGAGCAAGGCCAAGCACATTACCAGTTATAATAACACACTGCGAGACAGTCATCGGACCACCATGTTGTAAGCAGTAGGTCATGGCGAAACTACTTCATAATTCTGAAACATTTTTAATTACTTGTTATATTATTAATCTTGAGACATACATATAAAATGCAGCATTACTAGATAACATATTCTATTTTTATGGTAAAATAATAATAATATATAAAATAATTTAATTTTGAACATAAGGCGTCTTCTGATTGCCTGACAGTTTGTTGTCTATCAGACATAATTTGGCATGTGCATATGATTGTGATGTCATCAACGATTTTTCGTGATTTATTCCGGCTTAAAATTGGATTTAGAATTAAAATATAAGGCATGACTGTATTTTTTTTTCAATCTATTCCAAATTACATCGAAAATGAGGTGCACACTAAAAAAACGCTACGCAGGTTGCTCAGTGTCCACCGTTATTTGTTCATAGACATAAACAATATTAGTCATTCATTAAAATGATAATTGTAGAGTTTTGTGTGTAATTCCGGAACATACATAGTACATATTTAACACAAAACAGTTCCACGCATGGCTGTAACTTTCAAAATATGTAGATTATTTTGGTTATTTATTTTTGTCAAATGAAAGCTGAATGATAATCTTTGAAGAACAATATTTGACTTTCGAATTTTGATAAAAAAAAAAAAATTATGTGTATTTTAAAAGGAGTGTTCATTTTCCCCGTGTGTCATATTTGAAGTACTAGTACCTTCTTTGGTAATTCCTACGTTCTGGGAACCATTGCTCTCTTACATGCAATTATAAAGTTAAGTTGATATTTGCAATACAAGACACTATAAAAAGTTGTTTTTGAAATGTAATGATTGCGGGAATGATTGTCACTTTATTTGAACTAAAGACAAAAGAGCTTTGATTGCTTGAATGAGAGGAATTTAACATAGACAACAATGAGGCGATGAGTAAGGGATGTTCCTTCTCGAGGGCAGATCTACCAGTTTCGCTACTTTTCAAGACTCGGGGCGATTTAAAATCATATTATAGGCACCTGTCTTAGAAGTTTTAGAAATACTTTCATATCTCGGTGTCTTGATAAATTGTTTTAATTGCTGTCTCATTGACAAATACCATGTAAAACCCATATAATAATTTAAATTACAAAATAGAATGCCAAAGAATCACTTACTGGTATTAGCATCACTGTCGGCTATCACTACTTCCGGTTGCTGTCTTGTCGTCTGCTTGATAACCTTAGCATAGATTTTATTAGTATTTTCACCTGTTTCTATTGACTGTATGCTGGGTTGGTTCTTATAATACATTGTATTACTTGTATATGCAGGTTCTATTGGTCCAAAGTCTTCAATGGCTGTTAAAGTAATTCAAAATGAAAATTATTAGAGAGTATGGGGGATCAGTAAGTTTCATGTGGGATGAAGAAATTTACTTAGCCCATATATATCGCATTAGCTGTAACTAATAATATTTTTACAACAAAGACACAAGGACTGCATTAGACAGTGTCATAAATGTACCTTGTGGAAGTTATTCATTAAGAGCAATTCTCTGTAACCACCAACCTTTTTATATAGGGGGTCCGGCACGCATAGTCACCGATTTTCATGAAACTTAACCAAAACATGTGATCATGTAAAAAAGTAAGAAAAATGCCCACCCAAATGTTGCTAGGTCATGGTTGCCATGGCAACCGAGTATATCAGATTTCCCGCAAATTTTGAGGAATTTAGCATCGAAAAAACAACTACTTTGCAGTCATTCGTAATCAAAACTAGGTTTTATTTAATGATATTTGTAAATATTTTTTAGAAACATGAAACTTAACAAACAAAATAGCAATGTCATATATACAAAAATATTAGGGCTGAATATTGTCACAACTGCAGAAGCAGAGGTCATTTTTCAATATAGTTCAGAATACAAATTTTACACATTTTGTATGAAGAAAATAGACATTTTTGCATCCACCTCCATTTAACCTGTGGTTATGAATGAAAAGTATCGATGTTTCTCATCAAAAAATTATAACAAAATGTATGGGAAATTAGGTTCTAGGATGGTTGCTATGGAAACAGAAATGTGTCATTTTTGCCTTTTTACCTCTAAAATTTAGCCATTTAATTAAAATAATCCACAAAAAGTAAATATTATTGAATGACTATGATGTGCAAACTATTGGCAATTTAATTACCAATAATTTGTCCAAAGGTCAAAGGTCATTGATGACCTGGACCTTTGATCTGATGAATATTTCTTGAATTTTGAAAGGAAATATAATAGAAAGCGGCTACTACTAAACATGGAGAAAATTATCAGGATGTTTGAAGCCCCTTTTTATCAACATATGAAAAATAAAGAGTCAAGGTCATGTCAAAAGTGCTTAGCAACCAACCTTATTTGATAAAAAATGTGCCTAGTAACCATACATGATTTCATTCAGGACTATATAAACTATTACATAGACCTAACTTCAAAGGTCTAGAGGGTCTCATCACATAAGTTGTAAACAATCATTCATTTAAAGTGTAAAACTGACTAGCAACCATTTATTTATATTAGGAAAATGCCTAGCAACCATCGATTTATATTGAAAAAGTGCATAGCAACCAATAAATTATTTAGAAAAACTGAACAGTTTATTTTAGATTTCATAGGACAAAAATTAGATTTTTTTTTTATAAAAAACACATTTCTAATCCGGCTCATTTGAAAAAAAAAGTTTATTAAAAAAAATAAGGATAATTGTTTTTTTATGAAATTTATGTTGCTAGATTCATACTTCAGAGGACACAAATCACAATTTATTAACCGTTGCTCAGGAATGGAATTTTTCTGTTGCTAAGTAGTTGCTAAGCAATTTATGAACTCAAATTGAAGTGACTATTCATTTGTAACTTCAAGTTATTCTCAAACCAACCATCTTATCTGGAAAATATGGTTATTTGTACAGATACATTAATTTGTATGTGCTAATTAGAAGTAACCAGATGCAGGGCGCAGCTTTATACGACCGCAGAGGTTGAACCCTGAACGGTTGGGGCAAGTATGGACACAACATTCAAGCTGGATTCAGCTCTAAATTTGGATTGTGATTAAATAGTTGACACAGCATAGGTTTCTGACACAGAATGAATGTGTTCTAATGAACTTAAAATTTTTGTTTTCTCTTAGAGCAATTCACTATGCTGTTGAATATTAATCCTCTCAAAAAAATGTTTGAAGAAATTTTCTTTTTTATTTATGAAATTTCAAATGAGAAAAATTGAACCCAATTTTTTTAATTACATCCCCCTTTCCCTTATTCCAAAACTAATCTCAATTAAAATTTCTAATGGAGTTTGCAACAATATCTACTCATTTAAATACATCATAAAATATTAAGATGTAAAAAAACTGCTTGTTATCACTGAATGGTAAAGATTATTTTAATTTATCAGTTGGTAGTAAAAAGTGAATATACATTGTATATTGTATATAACAAAGATTTAAGTTGATTCTGGACAAAGAAAGATAACTCCAATTAAAAAAAATTCTTGCTATTGCACAATATTTTGCAATTAGATATTTCTTGCTTACTATTCTGGACAAAGAAAGATAACTCTAATTAAAAAAAAATTTGCTATTTCACAATATTGTGCAATTAGATATTTCTTGCCATTGAGCAATACTGTGCAATTGAAATGACTTGCTATTGCACAATACTTAATATAATAATTTTAGATCCTGATTTGGACCAACTTGAAAACTGGGCCCATAATAAAAAATCTAAATACATTTTTGGATTCAGCATATCAAAGAACCCCAAGATTTCAATTTTTGTTAAAATCAAACTAAGTTTAATTTTGGACCCTTTGGACTTTAGTGTAGACCAATTTGAAAACAGGACCAAAAATGAAGAATCTACATACACAGTTAGATTTGGTATATCAAAGAACCCCATTTATTCAATTTTTGATGAAATCAAACAAAGTTTAATTTTGGACCCCGATTTGGACCAACTTGAAAACTGGGCCAATAATCAAGAATCTAAGTACATTTTTAGATTCAGCATATCAAAGAACCTAACTGATTCATTTTTTGTCAAAATCAAACTAAGTTTAATTTTGGACCCTTTGGACCTTAATGTAGACCAATTTGAAAACGGGACCAAAAGTTAAGAATCTACATACACAGTCATGACAGTTGGATTCGGCATATCAAAGAACCCCAATTATTCAATTTTGATGAAATCAAACAAAGTTTAATTTTGGACCCTTTGGGCCCCTTATTCTGTTGGGACCAAAACTCCCAAAATCAATACCAACCTTCCTTTTATGGTCATAAACCTTGTGTTTAAATTTCATAGATTTCTATTTACTTATACTAACGTTATGGTGCGAAAACCAAGAAAAATGCTTATTTGGGTCCCTTTTTGGCCCCTAATTCCTAAACTAGTGGGACCTAAACTCCCAAAATCAATACCAACCTTCCTTTTGTAGTCAATAACATTGTGTTTAAATTTCATTGATTTCTATATACTTAAACTAAAGTTATTGTGCGAAAACCAAGAATAATGCTTATTTGGGCCCTTTTTTGGCCCCTAATTCCTAAACTGTTGAAACCAAAACTCCCAAAATCAATCCCAACCGTTCTTTTGTGGTCATAAACCTTGTGTCAAAATTTCATAGATTTCTATTAACTTAAACTAAAGTTATAGTGCGAAAACCAAGAAAATGCTTATTTGGGCCCTTTTTGGCCCCTAATTCCTAAAATGTTGGGACCAAAACTCCCAAAATCAATACCAACCTTCCTTTTGTGGTCATAAACCTTGTGTTAAAATTTCATAGATTTCCATTCACTTTTACTAAAGTTAGAGTGCGAAAACTAAAAGTATTCGGACGACGACGCCGCCGACGACGACGACGATGACGACTTAGACGACGACGCCAACGTGATAGCAATGTACGACGAAAATTTTTTCAAATTTTGCGGTCGTATAAAAATGATTGCTAGGCAACCTTCTTTTTAGCGGAACAAAAAAAATCATTTTTAGCTCACGTGGCCGAAAGGCCAAGTGAGTTTTTCTCATCACTTGGCGTCCGGCGTCCGTCGTCGTCCGTTGTCGTCGTCCGTCGTCGTCGTCCTGCGTTAACTTTTACAAAAATCTTCTCCTCTGAAACAATCATCATTGGGGTATCTTGTTTAAAAAATGTGTCCGGTGGCCCGGCCAACCAACCAAGATGGCCGCCATGGCCAAAAATAAAACATAAGGGTAAAATACAGTTTTTTGGCTTATAACTCAAAAACCAAAGCATTTAGAGCAAATCTGACGGAGTAATATTGTTAATCAGGTCAAGATCTATCTGCCCTGAAATTTTCAGATGAATCGGTCAATCGTTGTTGGGTTGCTGCCCCTGAATTGGTAATTTTGAGGAAATTTTGCTGTTTTTGGTTATTATCTTGAATATTATTATAGATAGAGATAAACTGTAAACAGTAATAATGTTTAGCAAAGTAAGATCTACAAATAAGTCAACATGACCAAAATGGTCCGTTGACCCGTTTAGGAGTTATTGCCCTTTATAGTCAATTTAACCATTTTTCGTAAATCTTAGTCATCTTTTAGAAAAATCTTCTCCTCTGAAACTACTGGGCCAAATTTAACCAAACTTGTCCATAATCATCATTGGGGTATCTAGTTTTAAAAATGTGTCCGGTGACCCGCCCAACCAACCAAGATGGCAGCCATGGCTAAAAATAGAACATAGGGGTAAAATGCAGTTTTTGGCTTATAACTCAAAAACCAAAGCATTAAGAGCAAATCTGACAGGTAGTAAAATTGTTGATCAGGTCACGATCTATCTGCCCTGGAATTTTCAGATGAATCGGATAATTGGTTGTTAGGTTGCTGCCCCTGAATTGGTAATTTTGTGGAAATTTTGCTGTTTTTTTGTTATTCTCTTGAATATTATTATAGATAGAGATAAACTGTAAACAGCAATAATGTACAGCAAAGTAAGAACTAAAAATAAGTCAATATGACCAAAATAGTCAATTGACCCCCTAAGGAGTTATTGCCCTTCATAGTCAATTTTTAACAATTTTCTTAAAATTTGAAGATTTTCAATAACATTTTCCACAGAAAGTACTGTTATAAATAGAGATAATTGTAAGCAGCAAGAATGTTTAGTAAAGTAAGATCTACAAACACATCACCATCACCAAAACACAATTTTGTCATGAATCCATCTGTGTCCATTGTTTAATATTCACATAGACCAAGGTGAGCGACACAGGCTCTTAAGAGCCTCTAGTTTTAAAAGTTTCTATACTAAAGCTAGCAATGGTTTGAATGAAGACTTCTTTTGAGAGGGGGCCGAAACGCCCCTTTTTATAAGTACCTTCTCCGTTGTTGATTTAGGCAAATAACAAGACCAATTTGTACTGTGATTGTGCAATCCAAGATGGCGGTATACCATGAATCTAAGGTGAATCTACCTTAGATTCATTTGATAACCCCTAATAAGAGTAAATACCCTTTAAAGTCAATTTGGGGTAACTATCGTTTATGTAAGTATTTACATAATTATATTAATATACAATAAGCTATACATGTATAGCTACAAGAGTAACTAAAAAAGAGTACATAATTGGGATAAGGAAACAAGAAAAAAATGCTGTTATTTGAATTTTTCTCCTTAAGTACTAGTACTAGTATTCATTAAAAGGCAAAACGCCTATATGGAGTAAAATGAAATTTTCGAATATTTTGAGTAAATGATTGAGTCTTGTTGGTATTTTTTACTTTTAAATTGTTCATTTATCCATATAAGTTTCAATAAAAAAAATGTTTTGTTACATAACTTTTTTACATGCGTTGAAGATTCAAGATTAAGAACATAAAAGTTAAACACGAGCCGCCTAGTAAATGATATAATGATTCAACTGGTATTTTTTCGTAATATTGATGAAATACTTTTGAAAAAAACAGCATTTGAAATTTAAGTAAGAACAGGATACAAATTTGCTGGCGATTAACTGAAATTTACATGAGTACACGCATGTATGTGAATTATTAAAGAAACAAAATACATGTTCTTTAAAGAAATTTGAGAGTCTAAATGGAAGAATGAATTAAGTTTTTAGTAAAGCACCAATACAAGGATGGTTGCTATGCATTTTCTGATTATATGAGAATGGTTGGTATAGTTTATGTTGAAAATATTGACCCCTCAACTTTTTATTAGGATGTATATCATAGTTCGTATCAATCTGAACCCAACTATGCATGGTTGCTAGGTACTTTTAAATCAAGTAAGAGTCGTTTCTATGAACTTTTAACATGAACTTGACCTCTGGTATTTTGCTTTCAAACAAAATGTAAGCAAAATTTTGTCTAAACACTTTTTCTAAATACTTTTGGGGTTTATTTGATAAAATTTCTAACAAAATTAGATAAAAAAAGACCAAAGGTCAAAGTCAAGGTCATAAATAACCTTTGACCTTGAGTTCAACTTTCAGGTCATTGAATGCACAATATGTCCCAAGTAATTTTTATTTTGTATTTGTCACTGTTTTTGAACTATTTAAATAACAATGTCAAAATGTTTCTTCAAAATACCAAAAATGACACTTTTATGTTGCCATAGCAACCACCCTAGCTACCTATTTCCCAAACCTTTAATGATAAATTATTCCTAGGCAACAGCCATAATTTACATTTATCACTGTAGTATAATTGGTTGTGGATGCAAAAGTGTGAAATTATGTCATGCAAAATGCCTATTATTTGCCTTTTTGAATACATTAAAAATTCCACTTTTTGAACCAGTGCTGCCCCCTTCTTCCCCTTTTTTCAGAAATAATTTTTATCTTTCATCTTACTCATAAAGTGTTATCTTTTAATTAATTATAGTCAAAATATTCATAAAACTTGAAATGTCTGCATGATAACTGCTTAAAATGGGTCATTTTTGATCCTCAAAATATGCATTTTTGAGGCAAAATCCAAGGGGACCCATAACCATGGCAACGGGGGCATAAACAAATTTTTTGTCAACATTTTTCTTGTTAGTTTATCGATAGCTACCGACAGACCAAGTTTCAAGAAAATCTGAGACTATGCGTGCCGCAACTTGGTTGGTGGTTACAGAGAATTGCTAAAATAAAAGAATCTGCCGTTCTTGGTGTTGCAATATCGGCTTCAGCAAGACAACATGTCTATCCCTTATATTACGCAATATATCACCCAGAGTTTTATAACAAGTCATTTCAATGTGCAATTCACCAAACATGACGATACACTTATATTTTCCTTTCAAATCAGGCCATTCCTACTGAATTTGCTTAGGCATTTCCAAAAGTGGCTGATCTGCAGTAACTTTTGATGTTTCTCCAGATTAACTACATTTTCTCCATAACCATCGAATACCTGATAATTGCCTGGTAGTGCATACAAATCGCTCTTGATGTCTATAAATAGTTTGCACATGCGCCAAAGTGTGAAACACATGTGTATTATAACATTGAAAAATATTATTAAACCAATTCATAATATCATTAGAAATCCGAAAAACACTAAATATATAGCAAATAGTTCAAATGTTTTTGAAAGAATTTTATTACATTTTCGCGCATGCGCAAATACTGTATATGTCAAATATTCATTTTTAATAAATATGTGATGTAAGGAAGATAGCCACCAAACCTGGTAATTGGTTTCTACTAAAAGAAGTTCAAAGAAAAGTTTTCCAGAAAAATCAGTATTTTCAAACTAAAGAAAACAGCCATTTTAGAAAATGGCCGTGGCCATCTTGAAAAAAATATTTTTTTAATGACCAGCAGTTATTTCACAAAGTATATAATAATGATGCTTTGTGGTAATTTTCATGCTTGTATTATCATTTGCACAATTCCCTCGATTTTGCTTGCTAATATCTTCCACTATAATAAACTTTACAAATTATATTTAATAATTTCAATTCTTTCGATCACTGCATAGTATTACACTAAAACTGAGGGAAACGCATCAAATATAAGAGAACTACGACACAACAGAAACACAATATTAAAATGTAACACTCACAGATAACAATGGCCATTTCCCTGACTTGGTAAATGTTTGTTTTATTGTGATTAAGATAATAACACGTGTTGACTGCTGTTAAACTATTTTAAACATTTTTACCTATTATATATATAAAAAAAGAAGATGTGATATGATTGCCAATGAGACATTTCTCCACAAGAGACCAAAGGACACAGAAATTAACAACTATATGTCTGTTTGTTTTGTTCACATATCCTTGTCAATAAATTGGAATTTCATGCAACTGTCATAAACTTGAGAGGTTTAGCTAGCTATAAAACTAGGTTTTATCCACCACTTTCTACTTTAGAAAATGACTGTACCAAGGCAGGCATATCCATTTGTTTGATGTGTTTGAGTGTTTGATTAGGGACTTTCTGTTTTCAGTATTTTTGTGATGCTACTGTTTATCATTCCTGTATTATCATTCATTTTCACCTCAAGTTCAAGTTCAATCTTCTCTATTTCGTCTTACCAGATGACAAACAAATAATCATTGGACTGAAAATCAATAAAAATTCAACAAATCAATATCTGTTTATAACATGTGAGAACATCATACGACCTTAGACACAACTCTCAATGGTTTGAATAATTTCAAAACCAACTTGGACATTTAAATACCAGACCTAACTTCTCGAACTATAAAAAAAAAATAAAAATGGACTATTTAGAACTAGACATGTTGTGTGGAGACCTCTATGTGTTTGTATACTCAGACTGTATGTTCATATTTCAGTCTATAAGTTTGAGTCTGTGTCTTTATTGTTGTGTTAAGTCACATAAAATATCCATATCCTTCTTGAAATTTTATACGATTTTTCTTCTACTTCATTAATAATAAATAAGAAAAATTATAGATTTAATGTATCTTATTACAATCGTATTTCAAAAGTTTAGGTATACTATGGGAACAACATTGCAGTCTATACTAATTCATGGGATACAATGTACTTGATATCACCTATACTTAAACAAAAACTGGCAAACTGATAATTGCAATATATATATTTCACAAATAAACCGACCATTTTAAAATGAATAGATAAATTTGTAAAAAAAATATTTAGAAAATGTTTATCCCTTTTCCGGCCTCTCATTTAATTTGTCAATGATATTTAGTCAATAGTTCTGCAAGAGCGTTATTGTCAAACATTTCTTCATGGTAAGTATTAGTATTTTAACGCAGAATAATTTATTTGATAATAACAGTAATTCAAGTTTATGAAAAAATCAAACTATATCAGTGGTCATTTCTAATATAAAAAAAAGAAGATGATGTGGTATGATTGTCATATATATCAGCTTACAAAATTGTCTAAAATAATGAGGAGATGATATCAAAAGGCTTTCACGTTATCAGACAAAGAACGACAGACAGAACTAAAATCATCTTGAACAACAAATAAAAGCAAGATCAACTATGGATAGATATTTTTTTCCTTCTTATAAGATTTTTTGTTGTACTAGAAACTAGTTTTTAATATGGCAGGTGTTTCCTCCTTCTGAATAACTGACACATTTGCAACCTGATTGATACTTAAATATGAAATGACCAAAAGTATTATCTATTATGATGGCAGTCCCCAAATATGTGCATAATTACCCATCACACCGTGTGAAATTACAAATGAGGCTACGTGTTTGTTTATACGCTTATTACAGCGCCATTAGGATAGTTTTATATTACGTCCCCTTTCCCGTGTGACCACCGGACGGAACTTTGAACCCATAAAAGCGGCAGGTTTGGCAGGCACAAAAACAGGTTAATTTTTTCTTTAAATGTCCTGAACCAAGTCCGGAAAATGGCCATTGTTATATTATAGTTCGTTTCTGTGTATTTTACATTTTAATGTTGTGTTTCTGTTGTGTCGTAGTTCTCCTCTTATATTTGACGTGTTTCCCTCAGATTTAGTTTGTTACTCGGATTTGTTTTTTTCTCAATCGATTTATGAATTTCGAACAGCGGTACACTACTGTTGCCTTGATGTAATGTATTTGAAATAATTTTTAGAACATAGGATGAACGACAACGTACGTTTTCTGTTTAAACGTATCTTTTTTGGATGCTCGGTTTTGCTACATTTAGCGTGGTACACGTGGTGTGCAGTTGATTGTGACGACGAAAATATATGTCAGTGTAATGCAGGAACTGGCGGGAATCTAATCGTAGATTGTTCTCGAAAGGATCTGTTAAAAATGCCGAAAGGCATGCCAATTTCGGCATATGACTTGTGAGTATGTTGAACAGCTAAAACACCAAGAGTTTGTTGGCATACATTATTCGAATAGTAAATTATAATTACAACATTCCCTTACTACATGTAAATGTGTTTTAAAAAATAATGATTTTCAATTTATTTGCCAGCTAAATTTCTCTAATAAACGTAATTAATGTTTTAAGCTTATTTCTCTAATTCTATAGAAATATATCCCTTTTCGAACCCATGGTATAAAATTTTTTAATTAACGTATATACGTATGGTTGCCAGTGATCTCAGGAGATGATTGGCTGAGTCAAAGGGTCATAACCTTTCTCAGCTTCCTGAAATGATCAAAATATTCTAACAATATTATTTTATTTGGTATAAATATTCATTGCCAGCCTATTACATAGACTTGTGTTTCTGAAACCTTGATCCTCTTTCATACAACTTTACTCAGTACTTGGAGTAAAACAATTGTGCTCGAAACACAAAATCCATTAATTTGATTTATTGATATCTAATTTTGAGTGCGATAATCGTGCTCGTCAGTTTAGATATATGATCGCATGGCCAAAAGGGTTACCATTGATTTATTTCCTTTTGTCAGCATACATGTCTCGTCCTTTGATTCACCTTTTTATTTTAATTCATCTCGTTGCTTTCAATTTATCACAAAAAAGTATAATTTAAAAAATACTGAACTCCGAGGAAAATTCAAAACCGAAACTCAAAAGCTCAAACACATCAAACGTATGGATAACAATTAACTGTCATATCATGACTTGGAACAGGCAATTTCTTTTGTAGAAAATAGTGGATTAAACCGAGTTTTTAGCTAGCTTAACCTCTCACTTGTATGACAGTCGCATCAAATTCCATTATATGACAACGATGTGTGAACAAAACAAACAGACATAATGGGTAAAAATGTCAAAAAAGTACTACAGTGGTCATAATTGTGTTATAATCTTAATCACTATGAAAACAAACAAAGATGTAACACAGAAGCACAAAAAGTCTTATAGACAAAGCACATTAGCAACAATTTAAAAAAGAATTCTGAAATTTACGTTAACATAATATCACAATGACGGGCTGTACAAGTACAGAGTCACGTCATATGTATCAAAGAAACACCAAAAGGCATATAGGCAAAGCACATTAAGAAAAACTACAGGTTCAAAAAAGTCTGTGTCGCTCACCTTGGTCTGTGGGAATATAAAAAAAGCATACTTTTCAACATTATAAAAGAGAATAGACCATGACAAAAACCTCTGTTTTGTTGATCTTGTATAACTGATCGTTTAGTCTGTTTAATTTCTTTGATTTATTAATAGATCTTGCCTTGCTGATAATTTTTGTGATTTAAAGTGTTTTTTATCAATCATAATTAGGCATATTTGATACAAAAAATGTTTGTTTCTAAATATCATAGTTTTCATGATATATTAAATGGCAAAAATGAGAGAAAAAAATAGCGTAAAAGGAGTAGGTCCGGTAAGACTCCTTTTTGGCCCCAAAATATAACAGTTTTACAAAATTGTTAAAATGTAAACTTTTAGTTATTTATTGGACAGTTGAATGCTTCTGCTACATAAATATGCGCTGTTTTTGACAAAACAATACACATATATCGGGTTGTAGCACCATTAAGTCATGCTAAATTACTGAAATCTTCAAAATTCTATCATTTTAGTTAAATTTTAGACGGTTTCCTTGTAAAACGAAAGTGGCCGCATTCGTGTTCATTCTTAATATTGAAATGTAAGTTGTATTTTATGATAAAACATAACATATATTAAGGTTGTGGATGAACACGGATGCGGCCACTTTCATTTTTGACAACAACCATCTGAAAAGTGACGTTTTTTGGCATATTTGAGAGATTTTTCATATTTGAGCTTGAATCGGATCGTTTTTAATGACTAAATCAGTTAAAATCTTTCACTTATACTAATTAAATTAAGTGAAATAGACACTTAAGTCTTCAAAAAGTGGTCAAAATCTTTCGTCAGATGAAACTGAAATTTGAGGCCAAAATGAGTCCTTACCGGACCTACTCCTTTGTCATTTATTGGCCATAACTCTTATAAGAATTTGTCTAACAGTTTTGACATATATATTCACAATTAGTAGAGCTCATTATTCTAAACGAATTTGTTCCTTTCAGATTTTCTCTATTTATAACGATTAAAAAAATAACTGATAATACTTGCTTTTTACGCCTATGTTCTACTTTTAGCGCTGTCAGCCCTGTTGATTGATATGGTTATCTGACATTTTTTACACCAGATACCTTATGATGATTGTGGCTAAGTTTGGTTAAATTTGTCTCAGTAGTTTTTAGAGAAGAAGATATTTGTAAAAGAGTACCAAAATTTACATTTTTTCCCCTCCAAAATTGACTACGAAGGACAATAACTCCTACAGGAGTCAATTGACCATTTTGATCATATTGTTTTATTTGAAGATCTGACTTTACTGAACAATTTTGCTGTTACAGTTTATCTGTATCTATCATAATATTCAATATAAAAACCAGAAAATGTAAAATTTCCTTAAAATTACCAATTCTGAGATATCAACCCATCCACAGGTGACATCTTCGCCAAGTGATGAGAAAAAGCCCATTTTGCCCTTTTAGTACAGGTGAGCTAATAAAAGACAAAAATACAAAAAAACTATCATAGAACAAATCACGATGACGGGATGTATCAGAACAGAGTCGCGTCAAATGAATACAAATGTATCACCAAAAACAGACTATACCACATCTTCTTTTCTTATATAAACAGTAAAAGTAATATGCAAAAAGAAAAAGAAAAGAAAACCATAACACCTTTTTACGATGATAAACAACGTCAGTATCAAATATCGTTGTTTTTTTTCTCGTGCAAACGTCTCGTGGATTTTTTTTTTTAACTTTCAGGCTTGCACCAACATGTGATTCGTTGATATGATTTGTCTTTTTTTATCGTGCTTAGTTTGGTTTCTACCACAGGTTTTGTGTAATTACATTTCTATTTATAGGAGACTTGAAAAGAACGATATTGCAAAAGTTCCACATGGTTACTTTGACAAACTAACAGAATTAACATATTTGTAAGGTCATTTATAGTCACCCTTTATCAATTTTTTTTTAGATACACATGGATTAGAAATTGGGACCTCAGATTTGTGTTTCTTCTCCATGAGACTCGTCAGTGGCGATCGAATCAAAACAAGACGTTGGAAAGATAATTCATTGAAAAAAGTAAAAACACAGGGAGAACCAAAAATCTTGAAAAATTATAAAAAATACGGCTGAAATTAAAAAAGACGTTTGCTGCTTAGCTTATATGTTTCCCTTTTTGGTAAAAGAGTTCGTCTATAGGTTGACTATCAGTCCTCCAAGGTCGACTGTTATTGGTTTAATTTCAAATTGAATAACACATGTGTCTAATACATACCAAGTTCAATAATGGATACAAATTTCGTATTCGTCTAAGGCAAAGTTATCCGTAAACGGTTGCGTGTTTTCTTTGTTATAAACGTTTCAGTTTGTTTTTTCTTCATTTTTTAATGTCGGGCCTTGTTTAGATTGCTATGCAATAATTGACTTTGCTCGTTGTTGAAGGCCAAACGGTGACGTCAATGTTATTTGGTCTCTGGTAGAAATTTGTCTTCTTGACAATCATATCACATCTCCCTACTTTTATAATAATTTGTGGGAAGGCGAAAATAGGATTTCAGAAAATAAGATGGAGCAGCTCAAATTGTTGTCATGATTGTAAAATCTTAAGAATTAAAATTTCAAACATCTGTGAAGAAGGGGCATGATATAAGGTTTTTACTATGTTGTGGTTCTTATCAATCATCTATGAACTAGGGTATGATATAAGGTTTTTACTACGTTGTTTTTCTTATCTATGAGTTTGACTATCACTCTGGTATCAAACATCTGTGAAAAATTGATGTGATATAAGGTTTTTACTATGTTGTGGTTATTATCAAATCCTTTTATCAACTTTTATACGATTAACATTTTGAAGCTGAACACATTTACATATAAAGTCATAAATATTGGCATCATCGATGTCACGGATACCATTAGACATATCTATATTTTTTACAGAAAAATAAACAACAACAAAATAGCTGTGCTGCCCGAGGGACTATTTGACAACGCAGTTAACCTAGTAGAAGTGTAAGTAAGCTAAACTTTGGTCAAAGATTTTATTGGGAAAAAAAAGTTATAAAGGATTTCTTAGAACCCTTTGTCTCGCCTGCGCTGGCTTTCGTCAGTGGTAGTATTTAATGTTGACATATTAAAACTCTGTACATAAACTTAGTTTGAACGCGACATTATGAGGTACTACTGTACATAACCTTTAGTTTATGCTAGAGTGATATAAGTTATCTTAATGTTGTTTTTGAGTGTTCTCAGATTAATAATGATATTAAAAATATTTATTTTGACAGAAACTTCAACTACAACCTCCTTACAGAAATACCGGATGGACTGTTTAGTAACATGCCAAAATTAAATTGGTTGTAAGTAGGGTTTTTACAAATCATATTCACACTGGTTTTAACTTTTTCGTGTATTTTAGTTTATCAATCTTAATTCACATACAGTACGGATGCCACATTGGGAGAAGGAGCTACTAAACCGTCTGTAGCATTATCATTGATAACCTATTTATTTGCATCATAAATTTTCATAGACTTTATATTTTTCGTAATGATAGAAATTTGTTAATTGTGTTTGTCATTAAAATAAACAAATGTATTACATATACAGAGATTTATTATTATAGGAAACTGTATGGTTTTGTCCTACAAAATAGACATCAAAGTTACTTGATTAGAATTTATAATTTTTAATAATTTTCTTTGTCATTTTTAACTCAGAAGTCTCTATAAATGAATCCATGTGACTGTTGTTCCGTTACTAGTATTTGATTAACATTTATAAACATAGTCATTTCTATGTCAGATTTGTTGAAGGAAATCCATTAGACTGTAGTTGTCCAGTAGAGAAGTTCCGAACTTGGCTATTATCTCTAGACCAATCCATCACTGTTGATGCTGAGTGTGAGACTGGAGAGAAGGTAGTCGATATAGCTGGGGCTTCGTTCGATGTCTGTATTGGTAAGGGGTTACTATTTATTGTCAGCTTACACTTTTTAAAACATATTTTCTCATTCTAAACATTATTAAAAATAATATTCTTACTTTACTATAAAAAAAAAAACAACCTATTAAACTAGCAAAGCAAATCAAATAACGATTTTAAAACGATCAAAACTAATAGTTATTGAAGAAATATAATAATCATGATCAATAAAGTAGTGCATACCTCACAAAACGGGTAAATTGAAGGGGATTTTGCGGAGGACGGAAAATAATAAAAAGGGCAAGGCAATCATGTATTTTTTCGTACATGCTAAGGACAAATAAAAACACGTATCCAAGGGTTCGTGTGTAAGGTCATTCTTTGACCTTTAATGGTAATACTATACTATTTGGATTGAGAGATGTTCCATTGGTTATCATACCACGTTTTCTTATATCTATATAACATAATACGCTTCGTATGTTTTGCTTTCAATAGGTGTCATTAGATGCATGGCGTATCCTATTTATAGGGCACAATACTTGTTTCATCTGGTCGAAGAAAAATTGAAGGTTTATCATTCAAAATGCAAATCAAAGACTTTACAGGTGTTACCGTGGTACCTTTTTGACATAATGTGATAACAGGTAAATAAAAGTGTAGGTTTTTTTAATCATAAATATATGTGAAAATTTAATTGTTCAAGCAAGTTTTTTCAACAGTGACTACAACTTCTACAACAACTACTACGACAACAACGACAACAACACTTCCTCCAACAACGACAACAACAACCACTACAAGCACAACATCGATACCAACAACAGAAGGTAAGACAAAAATAGGTAGTGGTACAATAACAACACCAATACCCAGATCAGAAGGTATCACAATAGTAAGTAGTGGTACAACAACAACACCAATACTCAGAGCAGAAGGTAACGCAATAGTAGGTTGTGGTACAACAACAACAACAACAACAACAACAACACCGATAATAAAACCCACAACCGAAGTTATGAAACTATGAGGTACTGTTACAACAATAGCAATACCAACAACAGGTGGTAAGACAATCTGAGGTACTGTAACAATAACACCACTAATACCAACAACAGGTGGTAAGACAATCAGAGGTACTGTTACAATAACAACACTTATACCAACAACAGGTGGTAAGACAATCAGAGGTACTGTTACAATAACAACACTTATACCAACAACAGGTGGTAAGACAATCTGAGGTACTGTAACAATAGCACCACTAATACCAACAACAGGTGGTAAGACAATCAGAGATACTGTTACAATAACAACACTGATACCAACAACAGGTGGTAAGACAATCAGAGGTACTGTTACAATAACACCACTAATACCAACAACAGGTGGTAAGACAATCAGAGGTACTGTTACAATAACAACACTTATACAAACAACAGGTGGTAAGACAATCAGAGGTACTGTTACAATAACACCACTAATACCAACAACAGGTGGTAAGACAATCAGAGGTACTGTTACAATAACAACACTTATACCAACAACAGGTGGTAAGACAATCAGAGGTACTGTTACAATAACACCACCAATACCAACAACAGGTGGTAAGACAATCAGAGGTACTGTTACAATAACACCACTAATACCAACAACAGGTGGTAAGACAATCAGAGGTACTGTTACAATAACAACACTTATACAAACAACAGGTGGTAAGACAATCAGAGGTACTGTTACAATAACACCACTAATACCAACAACAGGTGGTAAGACAATCAGAGGTACTGTTACAATAACACCACCAATACCAACAACAGGTGGTTAGACAATCAGAGGTACTGTTACAATAACAACACTTATACCAGCAACAGGTGGTAAGACAATCAGAGGTACTGTTAAAATAACACCATCAATACCAACAACAGGTGGTAAGACAATCAGAGGTACTGTTACAATAACAACACTTATACCAACAACAGGTGGTAAGACAATCAGAGGTACTGTTACTATAACAACACTTATACCAACAACAGGTGGTAAGACAATAAGAGGTAGTATTACAACAACACCAATACCAAGAACAGAAGGTAAGACAATAGGAGGTACTGTTACAACAACAACACTGATACCAACAACAGAAGGTAAGACAATACGAGGCACTATAATAACACCAACATCAATACTTACAACAGAAGGTTAGACAATAAGAGGTAGTGGTGCAACAACAACACCAATACCCATAACAGGAGGTTAGACAATAGGAGGTACTGTAACAATAACTATACTAATACAAACAACAGGTGGTAAGACAATCAGAGGTACTGTTACAATAACAACACTTATACCAACAACAGGTGGTAAGACAATAAGAGGTAGTTCAATAATCTAGGTATGAACTATGTCTATAACCATGTTAAATTTATTACCGGTATGCCAACAAATTTAATATGTTACCATGTCAAATATCGTACCGTTAATTCAACAAACTAGTTTTGTTACCATGCTAAATATAATACCGGTAATACAACAAAGTTGGTTAGTTAGTATAATGTTTAATATAGTACCGGTTTTTCAAACTTGGTATGTAACCATGTTATATATAGAAGCGGTAATTCAAACTTTTTATGTTACCATGTTAAACAGATTGCCGGTAATTCAACTAACGTGGTATGTCACCATGTTAAATATAGTACCGGTAATTTAACAAACTAGGTACGTTACCATTTTAAATATAGTACCGGTAAATCAACAATCTATGTACGTTACCATGTTAAATATAGTACCGGTAAATCAACAAACTTGGTATGTTACTTTGTTAAATTTAGTACCGGTAATTTAGAAAAAAAACTTGGCACGGTTACTATGTTGGATGTAGTACCGGTAATTTAACCAAGTTGGTATGTTACCATTATATATTACCAGTAATTCAACAAACTTGGTATGTTACTTTGTTAAATATAGTACTGGTAATTCGACATTTCATTTGAAAACTTGACCTTGTAATAACCATTAATTACTTTTTACTGTAACTTTCATGATCTCTCTGATTGTGTTGATCCTCATCGTGTTATTTTATTATTACAAATGACATTGTGTTTTTACAGTGACTTTCGTGATCTCTCTGATTTTGTTGGTCATCATTGTGCTGACCTGCATTGGTGTACTCGTCCTAAACTACAAATACAGGAATCTACTCAAAATCCAACAGGTAATTTCGTGTTAATACCATAAACAAGTATTGGATAGCAGATTTTAAAGATGTTGTGACCGAGAAAAAACACACTTATGTCTTTCTGTAGCACAATTCCACATTCAGTAACAGACACATTTACGAATCATATACCGTATAGCGGGTTATTTTCGCGGGGTGCAAATATTCTCTTATTTTTGTGGATAGATCAAAATTGCCACAATGAATTCCGCCAATTTAAAACGGCACATGCAAAGGTATTAATAAAAGTTTTGAAACCGCAAGAATAATAACCGCAAAAATATTTCGTATACCTTATTCAATGAAAATCGCGAATTTTACAACCTCGAAAATAACCTTCTATACAGTATATCAGAATTTAAAATTTAATTCATCAGCCTATTGAAATGTGTCATTGTCCTGTAAGTACTATGTTATAATTGCAGGATAAAGAGGGAGAATTTGACAAACCAGATGAGACCGAGGCAGAAGAGAAAGTTAACCTGACTGAATGACACAGTGTCAACTGATCACATGACTTAGAAAGTTCAAGACACGACTAAGCATTTGCAGACATTGTCCGTTGCATTTCAAGTTTATGTTGTTAATCAATTGTTGTAATTAACATTGATGAATAGCTGTAGTTTCCTTGATTTGTTTGACTAGGGTACATATTGTCCTCTATTTATTGTGTTTCCCAAAAAAATCAGCTTCCGTGTATCAGTGAGTCCGAAAAAATGATTTCCGGAAATAATCTTTAGTTATGGTTTTTTGCCCCATTAAAACAAAACAGGCTATTCTTAGGTAACTACAAATCAAGAAAGGATGCCCAGCGTGGTGTCCGTGATCAATGAGTCATATTTGAAGGTTGCTGCAAAAAATAAAATCTTCAGCTTCCGTGGTTTTTGGTAAGAAACTACATTGTATATTAAAAATATCAGAAAGGGGGAAGTTTATTGATTTTGTATTTGGTTAAAAACATAATAAATCAGGATTGCTTTATTAAAAATGAAGAAAATAAAACTACTGATTTTAAAGTTTTAACAGCTGCATAACATAGGCTTAAAACATTGAAATATGATGTGTGTTTTCCCTGGAAGATGTTTCTATGTACATCTTATGCAAGTGGTAGATGGGTAGGAAAAGGTCAATGCTTGTTAATTTTAAACCTAAAGGTCATAGGTTAAAGCCATAATTTCACAAATACACATATATTTATGGAATGAAATTTCATAAAATCGTGAAACTCTTATTTTTGGGGATTTAATTGTCAAAATATACCAGCCAAATTAAACCTTGATCAGAATCTACAGAAATTTTCTGAATACACATGTTTCAGCAATGTTATATACCTCCGATTCCTGATCGTCAGGTTTTTTTTATGTTGATGCACCAACCAAATTTTTATGTTTTCTGCTCTTTTTTGTCTTGCAGACATATCTCTAAAATTCACTATGTTTACCAAAACACAAATGAACAAAATGGATTTTCAAATAATTCAAAAAATATATTTTTCATTTTTTTCTGTCCATTTTACCGTCAACTTATATTTTGCATTGTTTTAAAAGTAAAAACTGTTTATCCAATTCATATCAATAACAGACTATAAAAAATGCTTTTTTTTACAATTATTTCATTTCATAAATCTGTTCTTAGCAATCAGATTGTATGTACATTTTAAATGCATATATGTCTCTTTACGATCATGCAGTGAATCTTTAAATATTTTAACCGCATATATGAGTGAAAGTCTATGTACATTCTTTCCGAACATTTCTCTTGTCATAAACATTTAAAACATTATTTTGCTGATTTAAAACATTATTTTGCTGAGCGTGTTTAAGCTGGTATCATCTCTATTGTTGTTGGTCAATTAAAACATTTCAATCTGCATTTGTTGTTCTAGTTCTTTTATACACTTGGTTCATTATAACAATGCATATTTAAATCAGAACCGGTATTTGAGAATCCAAACACTTATTATATTCGAGCTATAATTAGTGTTATTTTGAAGTAAAATGTTTGAAGACCAAAACATTTCCAGTATCATGAAGCAATCTTAGTGCTGTCGAAAAAATCAATCCAGCTCTTTGAGGCATTAAATGATGACTGTTTGCTGCTTATTGTTCAACGGTAAATTAAATGCATATTTAGGACAAGCACATTTTAATAATGTATAATATTCATCCTACATTTTACTAGACCGACACGGTGAGCCGGATTGATAATGTGTTAGTTCACATAGTAACAGTCAGCAAAAAGGCATACCACCCTGCCCGGAAACATTATTCTAACTTCAAGCCAATCAGTCTTTGCAATTGCATATTTTTGCTTAGCGGAGTAGCGGCATTTTAACACCAATTTCAAAGTCGAGGCGAACACGCTACACTAAACCACCGAGATGGCATTTGAAGCACTGTGGAGACAGTTTTATGACAAACCTAAACCTGAAGTAAAAACTTAGAAATGTATCGTTCTCTTGTATTCAATAACGGAGAAAGTCCAAGGGGTGTCGCTCTCTTCAAAACACGTAGGAAAGTACCATCAGTAAAAGTATGAAAACTGATCGACCTCTTTCGATGTACTAGAAGAGAATATATTATGACACGTTTGTATAATCTAATATACTTATTGAGACTCTACAGAGTAATGTCTTACAAAAGAGGGGCGAAAGATACCAGAGTGACATTCAAACTCATAAATCGAAATGACCACGCCATGGCTAAAAAGACAAAGAGACAAACAAAAGCACACAAGACACAACATAGAAAAATAAAGACTCAACAACACGCACCACACCAAAAAACGGGGGATGATTTCAAATGCTCCCGAAGAGTAAGTAGATCCTGCTCCACATGTGACACCCGTTGTGTTGCTCATTTTAGTACAAATCCAGACATAAGTCTAGTGGAAGGTCATATTCGTGAGGAGGGAACGGAATTGTAGTTAAGAATCATATTCGCTATCATCTGTGAAACGGATATTCCATAACGATCAACCAACTCATGATGGAGTCCGTAAAATTTACGAATGGATGATTTCAACTTAACTATTTGGAACTCTGTCGTTTAATACTTCCATGTGAGTAGCAACCCTCTATCAAGTAAATCATGTTAGGAAATATCGGGAATATCGTATACATTCAGAGAAATATACATCGTATGCAGGTGCTGCTGGAATGTTGCTACATAGCAATTGAAAGTTCATAATTTTGTCATATAAGAATGTCTTTTCAGAAGTTTTTATAAGACTTCAAAATTGCTAATACAATTTTTATTTACAAGTAATAAACATAGCATGTATTTAAGTAAGGTTAACATATTTGAAGCATACAGCGTCTTGCATCAGTTATTTCTATGGAGCAAGGCCAAGCACATTACCAGTTATAATAACACACTGCGAGACAGTCATCGGACCACCATGTTGTAAGCAGTAGGTCATGGCGAAACTACTTCATAATTCTGAAACATTTTTAATTACTTGTTATATTATTAATCTTGAGACATACATATAAAATGCAGCATTACTAGATAACATATTCTATTTTTATGGTAAAATAATAATAATATATCTAAATAATTTAATTTTGAACGTAACGCGTCTTCTGATTGCCTGACAGTTTGTTGTCTATCAGACATAATTTGGCATGTGCATATGATTGTGATGTCATCAACGATTTTTCGTGATTGATTCCGGCTTAAAATTGGATTTAGAATTAAAATATAAGGAATGACTGTATTTTTTTTCAATCTATTCCAAATAACATCACAAATGAGGTGCACACTTAAAAAAAACGCTACGCAGGTTGCTCAGTGTCCACCGTTATTTGTTCATAGACATAAACAATATTAATAGTCATTCATTAAAATGATAATTGTAGAGTTTTGTGTGTAATTCCGGAGCATACATAGTACATATTTAACACAAAACAGTTCCACGCATGGCTGTAACTTTCAAAACATGTAGATTATTTGGTTATTTATTTCTGTCAAATGAAAGCTGAATGATAATCTTTGAAGAACAATATTTGACTTTCGAATTTTGATAAAAAAAAAAAATGGTGTGTATTTTAAAAGGAGTGTTCATTTTCCTCGTGTGTCATATTTGAAGTACTAGTACCTTCTTTGGTAATTCCTACGTTCCGGGAACCATTGCTCTCTTACATGCAATTATAGAGTTAAGTTGATATTTGCAATACAAGACACTATAAACAGTTGCTTTTGAAATGTAATGATTGCGGGAATGATTGTCACTTTATTTGAACTAAAGACAAAAGAGCTTTGATTGCTGGAATGAGAGGAATTTAACATAGACAACAATGAGGCGATGAGTAAGTGATGTTCCTTCTCGAGGGCAGATCTACCAGTTTCGCTACTTTTCAAGACTCGGGGCGATTTAAAATCATATTATAGGCACCTGTCTTAGAAGTTTTAGAAATACTTTCATATCTCGGTGTCTTGATAAATTGTTTTAATTGCTGTCTCATTGACTAATACCATGTAAAACCAATATAATAATTTAAATTACAAAATAGAATGCTAAAGAAGTCACTTACTGGTATTAGCATCACTGTCGGCTATCACTACTTCCGGTTGCTGTCTTGTCGTCTGCTTGACAACCTTAGCATATATTTTATTAGTATTTTCACCTGTTTCAATTGACTGTATGCTGGGTTGGTTCTTATAATACATTGTATTACTTGTATATGCAGGTTCTATTGGTCCAAAGTCTTCAATAGCTGTTAAAGTAATTCAAAATGAAAGTTATTAGAGAGTATATAGAAATGGCTTATGTCTTTATTGTTGTTTGTCTTTTCGCCTATTGTGGTCACGATGTTGTCTGTTTTATATTGATCTAATAATTTTTTAATTAATACCTCATTTATATTAAGTTGTGCTATCCTGTATATGTCTGTTCCATAAGCCAATAGAATTTATTTTACCTCCTATATATTTCAAGCAATTTGATTGATTAAAAGCGACCTCATGGAGACCGTGTATATTTCATATGGGGTTCGAAGCCGTTTTTTTTTTAAACACGGTTAGTAGTAGTGTTAAGTCCCATTATACATTTATCTATATGTATAAAGATAAAAACACGGCGTTGAGGAAAAATCTGAAACGTTTTGATCAGACAACAGATGAAGAAATTGACAATGAACAATTGAAAAAGATGCAAAAACACATTAAAGCTAACAGGTTGCTATTGCTGGCATTTGCTTTTGTTAAGACCAATGGAAGTAGGTTCTTTATACTGAAGACTTGATCACTTTAATAGGTCACTGTTCTAAATGTCACATGTTAATATCATCAGTAAGATAAATTCGTAACTCAGTGTGCTAGTGACCTAATACGATATATATGTGGGATGATGGAATTTACTGAACCCATATATATCGCATTAGATGTAACTAATAATATTTTTACAACAAAGACACAAGGACTGCATTAGACAGTGTCATAAATGTACCTTGTGGAAGTTAGTTATTCATTAATTAGGCGTTTAACCTCAGAACTCCAAGGGAGTCTTGGGAGTCAGTAGCCATAATTTTGAAACATTTTTTTTGTTTTCAAACAATTATAAATGAACTACGAGTTTCTTCACAAATGAATACAATTGACTGAATTATTTGTTTTATAAATTGTAAATATATATGACCACCTTATATTCATTTAATGTCGAGTATATTATCAAATGCAAATACTCACGATTTTCTTTTATAATATCATCTATATCCTTTGAACTGAAAAAAAAAGTTATTTGGTTGAAGTTTACTTTTGTCATACAGATTTAAATGTCATCTTATGTGAGAAAATTCAAAGCAATACCAAAAAATGTTGATTTATCCAGTTCCGCATTTCCCCCAAAGTTCACATTAAGATTACCCTGGTTATGTTAATTGCGTTCTTCCATAATTTGAAAAAAAAATCTAATGTTTTAAAGAGCCAGTCTGTGATAAAACCATGCAAAATGGTCCAAATCCAAAATATTCCAATCAGACTGATATTTTGTATTTTAGATACCTTATATGTAATAACTATTTGTGCAAAATATTTTGAAAAAATATTCAGCCATTATTTGTGTATGCCGAACATTCGATAATTGTCTATTTCTGTACTGACAAATGGCCATTTCAAGCCTATTTTAGGGTATTTTAACCTGATTTTTTTTTGTTTTATAGAAAAAATACAGCTTAATGATAACAAATATCTTAACTAACAACTTAAAATGAAAGGAAATTATGATTATTCAAAAAGTTGTGAGATTTCTCAATACCCCTACTAATAGGTTGAAATTGCATGGTTTTGAAAAAGTGCCGATTCAGCAAAATTTGTATATTTTTAAAGGCTTGAATCTTGTAAGATCATGTTTTATTTTCAATAAAATGTAATATTTCATGAAGCTTATATATTTATCTACAAAATGCAAGAAAATGGTGCTCGGCAAATGATACCTTCTTACGGGAAAATAATAATTAAAGATAGGCGTGATGGCCATTTTGCCGATTTTTTGATTTTTTGTTCTGTTTCATTAGAATCTTTTTAAAAGTATGTAATAGTCAAAATATAAGAAAAATAATGACTGAACTAATGTTTACTGGTTATATTAATTGAATAAACCAAGTTTAACTTAGTTTAAATTATAAAATATATTAAAGGAGTAAACCCGGGAAAACCGCTTTTTTGCATTTTTTGCCCCTAAACTGAGCATTTTTACCATATGTTTAAAATCTTAACTTATTCAAAAGTAAATTACTTTAGTAACTTAAAATGGGCTGTTTTATTTACAATACTATGCACACTCATCAGGTAATATCATCATGAGTTCTTCACAATTTTAGCATTTTATAATAGTCTAGTTTTTAGACGCTTTTTTGTCTAAATTCAAAGTGGCCGCAATTGAGTTCACTCTTAAATTTTTAAAACATGTTGTATTTGATAATGATTCATAAAGCTGTTTAACATATAAGAGATAGAGACTCAACATGAATGCAACCCCTTGCAATTTAGACAAAAATACTATCATAAAAGTACTAAAAATTCTAAGCACGTCTCCTTCAGATGAAATCAGGGTATTTTCTTTTCTAAAATAGTATGAAAATGTAGACAAAATTGTACAAACTGCGCAGCCTTGTACATCCATGTTATCTATTTCCAGAAAAGAGGAAGATTTAATAGTTTTGTGAATTTCATAGAATTGTGCCTTACCTAGAAAAGTGCTATATTTTGTATATTGTGATAAAGCTTTATGTCAAATATAAAGAGACTACTCCTTGTAGTTCCTGATAAAACTGAAACTGAAATTTTGTGACGCTGACATGAACAAGTTCGTTATCCCTATGTCAATTCTGGGAGAACAGTTGACATAACAGTAATGTTAAGTTTCCTCCTAGAGTGTAATCTCTAACAATTTGAGGCTTGGGAATAAGACATGTAATAAAATAAACGGTATCAATTTTCTTGCACCAGATGCGCATTTCGACAATACATGTCTCTTCAGTGATGCTCGTGGCCAAAATATTTGAAATCCAAAGCTTATATAAAAGATGAAGAGCTATAATCCAAAAGGTCCAAAAAGTATAGCCAAATCCGTGAAAGGAATCAGAGCTTTGCATGAGGGAGATACATTCCTTAATTTATAATAATTTCTATCATTTTGTAACAGCAAATTTTAAAATACAGATGGCCTATTACTACCAGCTGAGACAAACACAAATATTTCAAATTGCAATAAAATTTATTTCATAACCACATGTAATAACCAGATATTCCGCAGGCTGCAGCTTTATACGACCACAGAGGTCGAACCCTGAACAGTTGGGGCAAAGTATGGACACAACATTTAAGCTTGATATAGCTCTGAATTTGGATTGTGCTTAAATAGTTGACACAACAGAATGAGTGTGGTCTAAGAACTTAAACTTAAAAACTTTAAAAAAATTAATTTGACATTTGCCTATTATGGTCCAATATCCAAAATCTAAATACATGGTTAGATTCAGCATATCATAGAACCCCAAGAATTCAATTTTTGATGCAATCAAATTATGTTCAATTTTTGACCCCATTAGACTTCAATGTGGACCAATTTGATAACCGAGCCCAAATATTAAAAATTTAAATACATGGTTAGATTGAGCATATTGAAGAACCCCATTTATTCAATTTTGTTGAAATCAAACAAAGTTTAATTTTGGACCCCGATTTGGACCAACTTGAAAACTGGGCCCATAATAAAAAATCTTAGTACATTTTTAGATTCAGCATTATCAAAGAACCCCAAGAATTAAATTTTTGTTAAAATCAAAATAAGTTTAATTTTGGATCCTTTGGACCTTAATGTAAACCAATTTGAAAACAGGACCAAAAATTAAGAATCTAAATTCACTGTTAGATTTGGCATATCAAAGAACCCCAATAATTCATTTTTTGATGAAATCAAACAGTTTAATTTTGGACCCTTTTTGGCCCTTAATTCCTAAATTTTTGGGACCAAAACTCCCAAAATCAATCCCAACCTTTCTTTTATGGTCATAAACCTTGTGTTTAAATTTCATAGATTTCTATTAACTTATACTAAAGTTATAGTGCGAAAACCAAATATCTTAGGATGACGACGACGATGTCAACGGCAACGTCATACCAATATGCGACCAAAATTTTTCATTTTTTGCGGTTGTATAAAAACAAATATACACAGATAAATGGTTAAACTGTTGAGCAGACAATTACAATTACCCAGCCACGTCCACTTGTATTTTTGTCCATCTGATGAGTTAATCCTTTTTCAACTGATTTTTATAATTCGTTCTTATGTTTTACTGTTATACCACTGTCCTAGGTTAGGGGAGGGTTGGGACCCCCCGCTAACATGTTTAACCCCGCTACATTATTTATGTATGTGTCTGTCCCAAGTCAGGAGCCTGTAATTCAGTGGTAGTCGTTTGTTTATGTGTAACATATTTGTTTTTCATTCATTTTTAGCTCACCTGGCCCTAAGGGCCAAGTGAGCTTTTCTCATCACTTGGCGTCCGTCGTATGTCGTCCGTCGTCGTCCGTCGTCGTCGTCCGTCGTTAACTTTTTACATTTTGAACTTCTTCTAGAGAACCACTGAATGGAATGAAACCAAACATGGCATGAATGTTCTTTATGAGGTGCTGACCAAGTGTTGTTACTTTGTAGCCGATCCATTATCCAAAATGGCCGCCAGCGGGGGACTTAGTTTAACATAGGACCCTATGGGAAATGCATACAAATGACTTCTTCTAGAGAACCACTGAATGGAATGAAACCAAACACGGAATGAATGTTCCTTATGAGGTGCTGACCAAGTGTTGTTACTTTGTAGCCGATCCATTATCCAAAATGGCCGCCAGCGGGGGACTTAGTTTAACATAGGGCCCTATGGGAAATGCATACAAATGACTTCTTCTAGAGAACCACTGATTGGAATGAAACCAAACATGACATGAACGTTCCTTATGAGGTGCTGACCTAGTGTTGTTACTTTGTCTCCGATCCATCATCCAAGATGGCTGCCAGCGGGGGGCTTAGTTTAACATAGGACCCTAAGGGAAATGCATACAAAAGTCTTCTTCTAGAGAACCACGGAATTGAATGAAATCAAACATAGCATGAATTGTCCCTTCTTTATGAGGTGCTGACCAAGTGGTGTTACTTTGTACCCAAATTTCATCTGTTTTTATATGATTTCAAAAACCCAAGTAGAGTCAGGTGAGCGATACAGGCTCTTGAGGGCCTCTAGTTTATATACATAAGGCCTTTAGTTTTCTCAAATCCCTCCCCCCCCCCCCATTTATTGAAACCCCCTTTGAGAATAATCCTTAAACACAATCCCATCCTTTCCTTTTAAATATAGAACCTTGTAGTACAGTTACAGAGAGATCGATCCATATACTTAAACCCAAGTTATTCTTTGGATACTAGAAACATGTTTCTTTTTGGCCCTTTTTTGGCCCCTTATTCCTACATATTTTGGACAATTAATCCAAAACTAAATCCCAACCTCCCCTTTGTTATATGGAGCATTGTGGTGCAGTTTGAGAGAGATCCATACAATTACACACAAGTTATTGTCTTGAAACTAGAAAAATGCTTGTTTTTTGGCCCCTTTTTGGCCCTTTATTCCTAACTTTGAACCCATGACCCCTTTAAATGAATCCAAACCTTCTACGTGTGGTTTTAAACATTGTGATACAATATCAGAGCAATTGAAATACTTATACACAAGTTATTATCCTTAAACTATAAAATGCTTGTTTTAGGCCCCTTCTGGGCCCTTAATTCCTAAACGGTTGGGACCATCATCCCCAAAATCGATCCAAACCTTCCTTTTGTGGTATTGAACCTTCTGAAAAAAAATCATAAAGATCTATACCCTTAAACTAAAGTTATTGTCCGGAATATAAGTCTACTTTGATCAGTTTTAGTTAAAATATTAAGGGGCAAAAACTATTACAATTAGTGCATGTTATAGATATTTGGGAGCATTTTTTTACCAATTTTCCAATATTTGCCAGGCTAAATTTTTTTACTTGTCTTAGAACTGATATGCACCTTTAAAAAAATCCTAAAAGTTGACAAAAATAAATATGATCTTGAGAGAAAACACCTACTGAGTACATGTACTACATGCAAGTTATCTAATACATCTGTTGCACGAACCTCTCTGGCAACCTGCCAAAAGGTAACAAAAATGTCAAAATGCATTTTTTCTTTTTTTTTGATAATGTTCTTTGCAAAATATAACAAGATAATGCTATATTTAAGAGATATATAAATTATCCAGACCTTTAAAAAGAACCTAAATATGGTGATTTTTTTGCATTTTTTTTTTAATAATTCACAAATATGCAAATAAGGCTGTAAAATGAAAAATAGTGTGAATTTACAAAAAAAAATTTTTTTATCTTAACTCCTAAATACCCAAAGATTTTGAAAATATAGATAATTTTGCCCAGTTATAACTACCAATTTGGACGAAATTTGAGATTTTGCATGGTTTTATGGCAGACTGGCTCTTAATACCTTGATCTCCATGATCTCTTGCGTTGTTTTTCTGCAAATAAAAAAACAAAAAAAATGGTTAAAACTTAAAACATTTGTTTTAAATATGTCTTAGTGTATAGAAAGATAAAAATAAGAAAATGAAGTATGCGTGTCAATGAAACAACTCTCCATTCAAATTTAAAAATTGTAAAAGTAAACCATTATAGGCCAATGAACCATTTGTCAGAAACGAAAAAAATAGTACTAATTCAAGTTATTTGAGAACCATATTGGGCTGCTTAAAATGTCAAAATTACCAGTCAAATTTAAAACATTAGATGAACCTCACTATCTGCTGAACACTTTTATTATTATTTTAATTGAAAGTTGGAATACGGTTATCAAAATTCCCGGATATTAGTTTAGTTCTAATTCTTGAGAGACGGTGAAATGAAGAAAGAGGTGGCAAACATTTTAATAAATCATGGTAAAAGATTACGTGACAATGGAAGTTTACAGTTGTTATATCATCACCATCCCCCTAAAAAAAGAGAGATAAAAGTCCCCATCCCCCTAAAAAAAAAGAGAGATAAATCCCCATCCCCCTAAAAAAGTTTTTTTTTCATTGTAAACCGGGGAATCTGTACACTATCGCTATTCGAAATTATTCGATACTTGTTGAGAGATTTTTGTTTTTCTGAATAAAACTTCATCAGTACTGCTCAAACTCAAACAATGAAAACTGTGTAAGTATTTATTTACCTTTCTTTTGCTTTTTTCTGTAGCAGTTTACTACACAGGCAGCTAATATAATGAACACAACAGCACCGAGAACACCAGCTACAATAGCTTCTACCTTCACGGAAGATTCCGAATGAGGTTCTACAATAATACAATTGAAAAAAATGTGTTAGAAAGTCAAACATGTCAAGTTGGAAATAGGCATATGCAATTTGAACGTTGGAAATGTCCACTGAGAAATGTATAATTTAATCTAAAATATGATAACTTGGAAGTGAGTAATGTCAAGTTGTCCTTTCAAACAGAGAATCAGAATATCATTCCCGGATATGGATAAAGCCAGTATGGATATTCTTTAAAATATTTATACTGGAAAAGAAAGGATATGAGGTATCTTTTGATAACACGAAGTCACAATAAAAGCAACCAAAGTCAAATGGACGGTACTTCCATCACTGAACGCATTCTAAAAGTCAGCATTTCCTTCGACATTAAGAAACACTCTAACCGTATCTTTAGTTAGTTAGATAAGTGTATGTTTATCAATTTCATCACTTTTCAGTTTTATAAGTGTGTTCTTTCCTCATAGATGACAAGTTCATACAACATAGACCAATCAAATAATATATCACAACCATAATACTATATCTATAAAACGAAAGAGGCAAGTCATGTTCTTACAAAAAAAATCTCTAATAAAATGACAAAACAGTTGTTACATAACATTGCATATCTCTGCTGCTTACAGTCAAACGTAAACTTATACGTTTGATATATGTTGTCTCTTTGACACATTCCCCATTTTCATTCTCAATTTTATTATAGTATAAGTGTCTTGTAATATATGCGGGATAATTTAAAGAAAATGGAGACATACGGATTATGCTTTTATTAGACCAACGAGTTGTTCTTTCACGTGCAAAGAGATTGTAAATAATTACACTAGATTCAGTGTTAAATATCTCCATTCCGAATGGACGTGGCTTCTTACTTATACATCCCCAAGGAAATGGTATGCCCTTCTTAAATGTGTGTACATTGGGAGACGTAGAAGTTTACCATTTGTTTCTGTTCTCTTGCAAGATTATCTATCGTCTATCGTTTTTAATTAATGATTTCATAAAACCATAAAACAAGGTTCAACCAGACATTTTTTTATACAAATGTCCCGTACCAAGTCAGAATATTGCAGTTATCAAATATAAAAAAGAAGATGTGGTATGATTGCCAATGAGATAAATAGTCTGTTTCTATATATATTGGCGTTTGTTTCTGTTACAGTTTCATTGTTTCTGTTCTTCCTTGTTTGTTTTTTCTTAATGTTTTTCTCGGTCTTAGTTTGTAATCGGAATTTGTTTTCGCTTACTATTGAATAGCAGTACTGTTGGTTCACTTCCAATTTGAACACTTACCAATTATATTTACAGTAAAACTTGTATTGTCTTGTCCTATCGAGTTGCGTACCATAAGAGTGTATTGACCACTGTGTGAAGAATTAGTTTTTCCTATGGTTAGTGTCAGTAGATGAATTGCGTCATTACTAATATCAGATATCAGAACATTGTTGTCTGAAATTAAGATCCGATTGGTCTGAGAGCTGTTGGATCTGAAATACCACGTGATGTTGGGTTGAGGAAAAGCTACTATCTTAGTTTCTAATGTAAACATCCCTCCAGCCTCGATAGAGATCTCGTCCCGGTTGTTTGTGCTCTGATCTTTGTGCGGTGAACCTGCGATATTTGGTATTGAGAATAACTTAGACATACAAATCCATTCAAGAATTGTCAGATGCATTAAGTAGAACATAAAAAGTATATATAAATGATGCTGAAAATAACTTTTCGTTCTAACGAGAGTGGAATTTCAGTAGATGGTAGTTAATTAAGCGTATAACAAAACATAGTAGCTAGAAAAGAAATGAAGTTATTTCTTGAACATGCAAACAATAAAAAGTACCTGCATGACCCGTTGTCGTTGGTATGTTCGTAAGACCTTAGTGCTAAACATGACTTATTTATTCTAACAGTTATTTTAAGAAATACAAGTTCACTAGCAGGGGTGAACCCTGAGAAAATTAACCTTATGACACAGATTTCAGTATCATATGCCAATGTCATAATGAAGAGACCATTTATATCAGGCCAATATCGGAGCATGGACTTCTTGGGGAAAGTTTACTCGGGTTTACGCGAAGCTATAAAGACAAAGTTATGTAAATAAGTTGTGCATATTCAAAAGTAATTTTCTTACAGAAGACACTTAGTCTGAAATGAAGTCTGTCTGGCTGAATGAGACCATTATCGACAGAAACCGTATAGTTTCCTGTGTCCTCACACTTAGAAGTCATATTCAGACTGCTGTTCGTGACGTCATTTTCTGTCAGCAATATGGCGTCGGTTCTATCTCGTGTCCATGTTACGTTAGGTAGAGGTTTGCCTTCTACATCGACATAAGCTGTATATGTTTGTCCTTCTGTCATAGATGTATTTGTAGTGTTGAACATCAAGACTGATCCTTTATCTGAAAAGGACAAGTACATGATATTTACATACTTTACTCAATACAAGATACGAGATGCAATATATGTGTTCCAGACCGTATGAGGATTTTGACCGTACGCGTACGGTCTGGACCGTATGCGTACGGTCTGGACCGTATGCGCACATTTTCAAAGTACGCGTACGGTCTGGCTGATATTAAGAAGTTGGTCAAGTTTATTAAATAAAAATGTAAATAACAGATCAACAAATCTTATATCTCAAATTAATATAAAAAGTTCAATTGATATTGAAATGAAAACATAATATTTTAACTTTCTAAAAAGGTCACGCTAGTTTAATCTGTTAATCTCCTGTAATTAGCATGTCAGTAGACATGTTACGAAAAGGTATATTCTCGTCGCTGAGGTTGACAAATTACCCTTTTTTGGGGACGGTGTCAAAACATTGATTATAGATAAAAATTAAATCATGTGCGTCTTGGTGAATTCAAATCACATTTACGTAATATCCTAATATTATGACACTTGCTTTTGTGATATTGTTGACTATCAAACGACTTGAAAGTTGTACGCGTGTAATAGTGGGTGGGATAGAAAAAGGGGGGCTGAGAGTTATACAAGTTCATTCGATTCTAGATTGATTATATATACATAGTAAGCCAGTTAGATAATAATTTTATTGTTGTATTACAGTTCTTCTTCTTCTTATGGTATCCAGTTATCCATCAGATTTTTGATGATTACTAACTGCTAAATCAGTTCCTGAAAAAGTTTAACGTATGGCTTTATTAATCCCACACAACGCGCTATTGTCTGATTGATTTCTTCTCTCGGGTGTCTCCATAAGCTTCCATTGACTCTGAAAGTTTTGAAACGCCTTATATCGTGTTCGACATATACCCGCCACTCTTATTTACACAAATTCATTTTTTTTACATTTTCTTCTTTCTGCTCGTCGTTTAGCTCTTAGTTGATGCCTTTTTCAAATCTAATCCTAGCCCCCTCCCTCTCCCTAAAAAACCAACTGGTAGAGTACACATCTATAAAACGCCATAATAATTATTTTAGGAAACCCCTAGCATTGTTAGCTTATATAGAGGAAAGACCCATCGGCCATCGGTGTTAATTTTCCTATTGTCATTTTCTTATGAAACGGTTGGCGAATTTCAACCAAACTTTCCAAGAATTTGAAAAATACAAAATATCTGCATAAGGTGGTGTTAAGGTGTAGATGCAAAGTCATTATGTAATGCTTTTGAAACTCTGCGGGAATGTTCAACTGATGAGTAGTGAGTCATATTTTACACAAACCTCTTATCGTTCTAAACAGGCATTAAATATTTGCCACTGAACGTTATGTAACCAATAATCAATCAATCACAAACACCTTATAAAGAAAATACAAATTGAGCTGAAACTGTTTAAATTAAGACAAAGTTGGAAGAAAATAAAGGAAGAAAAGTCATGCCCTCGAAGCTATGTGACCGGGAGTATAAATTTTCTACATTAGAATGCAACATGATTCGAGTTGAAATTGTATAAAACTCATGTCTATGTGTTTTAAAACAGACCCCGTCAGATAAAAATTTAGGTGGCAAACAACTGGATCAAAATACATAAACTTCTTTGTTTGCTTTTCATACCTATATAAAAATGACCGTTACATATATTCACGAGCAGGTATTTGTAAAGCAGTTTATAATAATTAAGATTATTTGCAACTTCTATCAATTTTGCAAGGGCTCGACCGAAATATTTACACACGCATGTACCCCGTGTATCCGTTGCATTTACATGACCGCTCCCTCCCCCCTCCAAATATAATATTTCAACGGGGAACTTTAAAAAAAAAATGAAAAAAAGAAAAAGAATGCATATGCAAAGGAACATGCATGAACTGCAAACATGTAAATGTAAAATAAAAAAAAAACATTCCTTGTGGTAGTAAGTGTCAACTTGAGCGAGAGTACAAAAATAGGATTCAGATATATAGAATTAAACAAGCCGACCGTGCAAGGGCTGTATAGCCAGTCAAGGTCGTTAAAAACTTCCATTTGTTAAATTAAACAAACATTTAATTTTAATTGTACGCTTATTCATTTTATCCATCTAATGCAAAAATAATATAGATCTAAAACTACAAATTTTTGGAAATTGTTTTTTTTTTTAATTTAAGCCATATGATACCAAAACATGTACGGTCCAAATACTCGTATGGTCTGGAACATATGTAATCAGAACTATATAAAGCTTCATCTCTTGCCTTTCTGTAAGGATTAATGAAAGCAGAAGCTAGACTATTACATCATGTCTTCATTTTATTCGGTTGTTATATGAAATAAAAGATGTTGAATCATTAAAATTTGTAGACATGGTATAGCGTAAACAATGGTTAACAATCACGTAATTTTGAACGCATATCCGCCTAGACGTTAGCGGCGTTCGTTTTATTTTCAACGAGACGCTAGTAATTAATGTAAACTATAATGGCGGCGACCTGTGGACCGTCCCTAAATTGAAGGCTGAACTGAGCATTATTGGAAAACGCATCTACTCGTCCCTAGTACAAATACTGCGAATAAATTACTCGGGTATGCATCCTAAAAATGTGTTTTTCTATTGCGTATTATTTTCTGTGACATTTTTCTTTTCAGGTTTATGTACCAACCCTTCATTGGATTTCACTAGTTTTGTGTTCTCTCTAAATTGACATTGCTTTTTTTAACACTAGAGAAATGAAAATGTAGTTTGTGAATCAAATAATGAACTTACATAAAACATCCAGAAAGACGTAATTTGTTGTCGGATCTCCGATGCCATTGGTTGCATTACATGTGTAGTTGTTAGTATCGGTTCTGTTTAAATTATCTATAGTCAGAATATTACTGGTTTGTTCGGAAATCAGTTCTGAATTAATAAACCATCTAAAATTGTTGACTGTAGGATTACTGTCCAGGATTAAGCAGGATATATTATATTGTTGAGTTCCTTCTATTGGGATTCCATTTGGATAAACATCAATGTCCGGGGGATCTAAAAGAAAAGTCAATGAACAATAACTCTAGCGACGACAAACTCGATGCTAACAATGTGAAAATAAAAGTTTATTTCGACTTATTTTTCTTTAATAAAGCAGATAATGGTTTATGTTCAAACGAAAAGTTAACACTTCATTATTATGAACACTATCACAAAAAATGACGTCTTCACTATCCAGACCATGACATAATCAATTTAAACAAAATGACATCAACAATATAAGTCATATAGCGGGATGGTCATCTGAATGTTCTTTTTTGGCGGAGAGGGGTGGTTAAGGGTGGAATATACAGTTTCACCTGTTACTAAAACGGCTTTTTGTTTCTTTACTTTTTACGCATATAGTTTTTACTTTGTGTTGTGCAGAATATACATGGTCATCTTGTTTTAAAAAGTTTTTTTTAGTTCTTACCAGTCCAAAATATTCATTTCATTCTAAAACGTGTCACCAGTATGACAGCATCACTTTGACAATATTTCTGCTAAAAATTGCCAAGATCCTTCAAACACTTTGACAAAAACCCAACTTAAGTTTTCAAAGCTTCTTAAAGTTCGCCAAATTAAATTAAAATTGAGAATGGAAATGTGGACTGTGTCAAAGAGACAACAAACCGCTCTAAAAGCAGAAAACAGCCCAAGGCAACCAATTAGTCTTCAACACAGCCAAAAAATATCGCATCCAGAAGCGCGCTTCAGTACAAACCAACAGTGTGTCTACCCTTTCCAACAATTTTGCTATGATTACAACCAACAGTTCACATGATTCTTATTTTCAAAACAATTGACAAGATTCACCTCTTACAATTACTGCTGTCAACTCTCCTATCTAACAAGTATGACATGATATCTTTTAATTGTACACCCTGACACCTTTCGCTATTTAGGGAGATACCTTCGAAAAGTTCCAACATATATAAAAATGAGATATAAGATATACGCCAGCAACCAAACGATTAAGATAACCAAAGCAAATCTATAATATCTTACATGTAATTGATAAGTATATTCTAGATGATTCTTCCTGTTCTTCACCACTCTCCGCAAAACAATACAATCGCTCCGAATTATCGGTCCTGTTCCCTGTATACGTTAGCGTACTGGTTCCCGATGGTCCTGTTTCATCAAACGTTGTTATTGTATAATTGTCATGAATCTGACGTCCAGATACGAACCATGTAAAATGTGGTAGAGGACGACTTCTAGCTGAACACGTGACATTGACTTCATCTTTCTCTTGTAGAGTTATGTTTTCTTTTATTTCCATATCTACAGCAACTAACGGTACTGTTACATAAAAGAGTTTATATATTTAATTACTTTATGTAAAACGAATCGGTTTGCTTAATTTTTTTTTTAAACCAAAACGGTTTAATGTACGTGTGGATGTGTGTTTTTTTCCAACAAATCTTTTTTTCATGGGGAAATCTTTCCCGGATAATTGATATAGACATCTTACCCGGCCACGTCCACTTATATTTTTGTCCATCTGATGAGCTAAGCCTTTTTCAACTGATTTTTATAGTTCTTTCTAATGTTGTACTGTTATACCACTGTCCCAGATTAGGGGGAGGGTTGGTATCACGCTAACATGTTTAACCCCGCCACATTTTTAAGTATGTGCCTGTCCAAAGTCAGGAGCCTGTAATTCAGTGGTTGTCGTTTGTTTATATGGTACATATTTGTTTTTCGTTAACTTTTTTATATAAATAAGGCCGTTAGTTTTCTCGTTTGTATTGTTTTACATTGTCATATCGGGGCCTTTTTATAGCTGACTATGCGGTATGGGCTTTGCTCATTGTTGAAGGCCGTACGGTGACCTATAGTTGTTAATGTCTGTGTCATTTTGGTCTCTTGTGGACAGTTGTCTCATTGATAATCATACCACATCTATGGCAAGCCGTTGTGTAATTTATTCTCTTTAAGAATAGTAAGAATAAACAAAACTTTTTCAACTTGTAATTTTTACAATAATTGGCAGATTGCCGGATAAAAGCAGGTGTATCGTAGTATTTTTGTTATTCATATTTTCCACTGAACTGATTCAGCTACATGCTTGCAGTAACGTATAATCATCGTATATAAAAGCGCTCAAACTACTCTTATATATAGGTGGCGTATTTGTTAATATTAGAAAATGATTTTTTTAATATTGAAAAATCAACCTGAATATTTAATATTAGATATTCATTTTTAATATTAAAAAATAAGACCATTTATTAATATTAGAAAATGATTTATTAATATTAAAAAATGATTTTTTAATATTAATAAATAGGATTTATTTTTAATATTAAATATTATTTTTTAATATTAAATATTATTTTTTAATATTAAATATTATTTTTTAATATTAAATATTATTTTTTAATATTAATAAATCGAATATTTAATATTAAAAACTGATTTTTTAATATTAAAAAATAAAACCTATTTATCAATATTAAAAAATTAATATTTTTTAATATTAAAAAATAATATTTAATATTAATAAATGATTTATTAATATTAATAAATAGGGAATAAATTCCACAACGGCTTGCCATACACATCTTCTTTTTTATATCTTAAGTTTTATTATACTGTTTGTATCACCCTGTACCAAAAGATATGGTTATAATGATGTATTAACACTGTCTGTCCGTCTGTATGTCTATCCGTCAGCCCAATGAAATTTCCGTCTGTTTGTCTAAAAAAAAATCCGTCCGTCCAAAAAAATCTCAATGCTTTTCCCTCAAGAACTGCAATATTGTAAATTATTGACCATGGTACGGTGACCTGTAAAAATTATTTAATCTTCGACATTTGATCAGGTCCGAATTGTTGTTTCATTGGCAATGATACGAATTTTTCTTATTTTAATATGTTTAACATTTTTGTCGCATTTTTCTAGAGAACTACAACTAATAGCTTCCTTTTACTTGTTATCAGACTTCGTGGCATCCTGCAGTACTAGTTTGTGGCGTGGGTTTCCGATTCATCGCTTATCAAATTCCTGTTTACCAAATGCTGTTAAATCATTCTGACACATACTGACCGTTGATATATAACAACCGTAACGAATAAGAGTTTCTGAAACCTAAATTACATTTCTAACTTGTGTTTTTTCCGAAAGTTTTTTTTTAAATTCCTTCTTTCTGCTATTTTTTTCGTACTTAATTTTTTACGAATAACGGAACATCATTACCACAGTTAAACAGATGGTGTTAATGTAAGAGTCCCCCCCCCCCCCTCCTACCCCAAACCTCCTTTATGTAACGATGTCGATACATGTGGTATGAGTGCCATTAAGATAAATCTCCGGAAACGACCGTCAGATACATAAAAAAAAAAGAGATTCAGTCTGAATGACAGGGAATTAGTTAAGCAACAATACGTAAACACTATGAAAGAAGCCTACATGACAAAATGTGAAACAATGAATGTCCCTGGAGGAAGTTTCAATATCTTTCAGTAACATTTATTTAGTTCTTTTACTAATAAGATACTATAATCAGTCTCTAACATACTTTCTTACCGTTCACATCAACAGTAATAAAGCCTTCCGAAAAATCCGAAACATCCCCACTATACAAAGCTTTACATGTGACGTTATTTTGATGGTAAAAAGACAAAGCTCTTAAAATAGTCATAGAAAATGTTAATGATGGCCAGTCACAAGAGGCATCGAACACGGTTCTATTTGGGTATTGAAATGGTTCACAAGTGTTATTAATTCTCCAGCTAGCTATTTCAATATCTAAGAACGACGATTCGAAAGCAACAAATCTCGGAGTTCCCGTTACTACACAAGTGAAATCTATGTTGTCTCCTTCTATAACCGGAAGTGTTTGGTCTACAGTCAAGTTGACTGTCTTTGATGTTGTTCCTGTAAAATACAATTTGCTTTAATACAACATTCAACCTTGCTACATTTTGCTTGGATCAATGTGCATATTAATAATTTTGGTTATTCGTTCTGTTACGGATTTTTTTTCTTATTTTTAACTTAATTGATTTGTATTGTGTTAATGGTCTAATGAGAATGAACAAAGTTTATTATTTAGGCGTCTAACTTCTTCCAAACATTAACAAACTATTTATTGTATTCACTTATAACAAAGAATATAGAAAATGAAGATGTGGTATGATTGTCAGTGAGACAACTCTCCACAAGAGACAAAAATGACACAGAAATTAACAACTATAGGTCACCGAACGGCCCTCAACAATGAGCAAAGCCCATACCGCATAGTCAGCTCAGTATAAAAGGCCCCGAGATGACAATGTAACACAATTTAAATGAGAAAACTAACGGCTTAATTTATGTACAAAAAAAAACGAAAAACAAATATGTAACACATAAGCAAACGACAACCACTGAATAACAGGCTCCTGACTTGGGAAAGGCACATACATATATTAAACATGTTAGCGGGATCCCAACCTCTCCCTAACCTAGAACAACTGGTATAACAGTACAACATAAGACAGTTATTTTTTTATATAGACCATAAATTTTCTGAATTATTTCATTTGTACTTTAATATGCTCTACATTTGCGAGTTCTAAAATTAAATGAAGGGTATCGAAAAACATGTATTTATTACGAAACTACTGGCATAATCTATCAAATTTGTCGTTAGGCTTTCTTAATTTTCGGGTTTAAAAATGTGTTTTAAAAGATAAAACATACTGAATATTAAAAAAGTCATCTTAAACATTATCCACAAACTATTCTGACATAAATTATTAATCAATTAAAACTTACTTTGAAAATAAACAAAACAATACACCGAAATCCAAAATATGTTCCTCCACGCCATTTTGGACAAGGTCCTTATCGAAGTAAGAGAAATAATTTCATACAAAACAAATTACAGCTATCTAAGACAAAGTCATAAAACTATAAATTGTGTTGACTTAGAATATTTACAAATGTAGGGTGGGTTTTACAACGGTTATAATCAAGTGTTAGTCCGTATGTTGTCGTTAAGACAATAACTTTGGCAGTATGATGGAAATGTAACACGAACAGTACACAGGTATGTTACTCAACAAAACTTGATAATGTTGTCATATTTTATTAAAAAATTAATCACAAACATCAAATTCGTAAATTTCTGGTATACATCAGAATTTAATAATGCAATGCTGTTTTATGTCTATTCAGGTATATAGAACTGCAATGGTTGGTACAAGGTCATCACGGCTGTTCGCTTTAATGGTGATTTTACATTTAACAGTTTGTGAAGGTAAGCTTTGATAAAAAAAAAAATAAAAAAAATAGAGATGTGGTATTATGACCAAAGTCTTGTAAAGGACGAAGATGGGACGGTTACAGGTCACATGACAGTCTTCAACAATGAGCAAAACCCCAACAGTATATTTAGCTATAAAAGGCCTCGACATGACAAAACATAAATCAATTTAAAAGTCAAAAACAACTACAACTTTAATCGAACTACTTTTATGGCAGACCTTTTAAGTAGCTATAACTACTGGATTACATCTTCCAGATTTTGGGTATACGTATACGTATTACTATTTGGAATGTAGCAGGGATGACCATGATTATTTACTTAACACTTCCCCTAACAAGTACCGGTCTTAGAATGCTCGTACTTACTAAAAAGTTCTAAAACGAATGTCCATAAATGAATGAACCATTTTCTACAAGACTTTAGATCACTGTACGGCCTGTTCATTGTACAATGAAAAAAAAACCAAGCCGTAAAGTATTATGGTAATTTATATCTATATCCTAACATTTATAGATCCGCACACACTAAACAAAACCAAATATTCGTTTTTTGTTTTTCAGGACAGCTGACTTTTTCTACGGGTTATATCATTGAGGGACAGCCAATAACAATTTTCTGTAGAATACCTGATTTTAATGGCATAGCTCACTGGATTAAAGATGACGAACAGTTCACAGCAACAACTTGTAGTAATTCTGGTTTTTGTAAGGTAGAAAATGAAGGCACGAGATACAGGTATGCCAGTAATGTTTCTGGTATATCTGTGACCATTAGTAATATAGCCAGAAACGAAGAGAGAGATTGGAAATGTGGCCATCCTGGATATGATTCAACAGTCTACAGAATACGGTATAATGAGAATGTTTTCAGTAAGTATAATCAAAATCAATACTCTGATATTTTTGCTGATGATAGCACTATTCCTGTGATTGGGGAAAACAAGTTGTATAAGTCGAACACAAAATAATATATATTTTATTCAGATTTTTTTTTTATTCTGAAGGAGTTTGGGGAGGGGCAAAAAAGATTCATCTTTTTATTTGTTCTACCTATTAATTTCATGTAGTGTAGACGTTTTTTTTTTCAAAAGTGATTATTTTCTTTAGAAGGGTGGTTAAATATTTCGCGGTGGTGTCTTGTCAAGGCTATTTTTTGCCTTGTTTGTTTGCTTTTTGGCCTTGAATGTGTGTCCCTTATATTTTATTAAGTATGTATTTGCATTCAGGTATCGCAGATCAAATGTATTCGTTTATAGTGTGTTGATTTACCTTTTTTGATTGAGTTAAGCCTTCCAATTGATATTTTATCGTGTGTTTTTCTATGTTGTGTGATGGTGTACTATTGTTTCAGAAAAAGGGAGAAGGTTAAAACGTTTAATCCCGCTGCAAATGTTTGCACCTGTCCTAAGTCAGGAATCTGATGTACAGTAGCTGTCGTTTGTTTATGTAATTTATACGTGTTTCTCGTTTTTTATATAGATTAGACCGTTGGTTTTCCCGTTTGAATGGTTTTACACTAGTAATTCTGGGACCCTTTATAGCTTGTTGTTCGGTTTGAGTCAAGGCTCCGTGTTGAAGGCCGTACATTGACCTATAATGGTTTACTTTTATAAATTGTTATTTGGATGGAGAGTTGTCTCATTAGTTTAAACAATATTTTATTCAAAAAGTGCATGAAATATAATTATAGAAATGTGTAAAAAAACGTTTAATAGGTTAACATAATCAAAAAAAGGGGTTACCCAAACCCTGGTATCCTATATTTTTCCTATTCAAGGTATACCAGTGTATTTTCATAGATCTCCGTTTTAGTAGAACTTATATCGAAATAATGCATCCAAGCAAATTTGATTTCGTCATTATCCGAATGAGTTTGCCTCCATGGGGTAAATCTGCAACTTCAGTTTGATTTCAGGCTTTATTCTTCTCATTTTACATGTATACGCGATTGTTCTGGAGTCAAAAATATATATGAATTTGTTTTAAAGCAATCACATTCTCTCTAGTTTTCTTCATGACATCTTTAAATATAAATCACGATCTCCAATTCTCAAAACGTCCATTGTATACGCGCGTTTGTTATCCGACCCCTCATCCGGGACACTTTCAGCGCCACATGACACTTTTATTGGTATTAGAGATTTGCGCATCCGCAAACGGAAGGCCGGACGAATAGGTATGGATTGTGTCATCCGAACTTACAAAGTGATAAGAGTTAAATGCTATGCTTCAACTGTAGTTTACACATACTTTATTGTCCAAAAACATTGACAATAGGGTTAGACACAAGTTTTGCGACTTTGAACGTCTTCTTCACGACTGTAATAAATAAGTGAGAGGTTTGGTTCCGTAGAATATATATGTGGTCTCTATATTATTATGTATACAAACAACATATGAAACCATTCTTGAGTATAAGTGTTATTTTTTTTTATTGGGCCTGGGACTTTCCCCATTACGTTGATGTAATTGAACTTTTGAGGTTAATTTGTCATTGTTTTTCACATTTTCGAGAACTTTTGTCATTTATTTCCCAAGAACTTTTAAATATCAACTTCAGTAATTTTGATTGCCCTTAAACACATTTGATACTCTTCTTTATTTTAAACTTAATCCAAGCAACATTCCCACATGTATTTGAAAAGTTATCCATGTCTTTATCTGAATTACAGTTATATCCGATAGTGTAGTAGTAGATGGATTGGACAGGAATGTAACACTAGGAGATGATATACCCACTGTTACACTAACTTTTACTACGGGATGTATGCATCCATATCCAACAGTTGCTGTTTACTCCAAACAAGTAAGTATTCCATGTAATGTTAGGGAATGTAACACTAAGAGATGATATACCCACGGTGACCCTGACTTTTACTACGGGATGTATTCATCCATATCCTACAGTTGCTGTTTACTCCAAACAAGTAAGTATTCCATGTAATGTTAGGGAATGTAACACTAAGAGATGATATACCCACGGTGACCCTGACTTTTACTACGGGATGTATTCATCCATATCCTACAGTTGCTGTTTACTCCAAACAAGTAAGTATTTCATGACTGTAATAACTGAACATAGGAGAGAGGTTTGGTGCCGTAGAACATGTTAGGAATGAATAACGTGTAAGGGTAAGCGTTAATGAGACAGAAAAAAACATGTCACGTTTAAGTTAATTTTATATGCTTGAAGCTGCGTATTTTGTTAAATATATTAATTGGAACTTTTGCCGTTGACACAGCAGATCTGATATAGGTCACAACTTTTGTTATTTTAACACAATCCAGCGGTGTAAAAGTGACTACCTGTGAACCTAAAACACACTGAAATATTCTACAAAGTCATCTCTATGAATGAACACTTTTTACGTAAATGATTTTAGATTTTCTAAATATTCACAGTAAAACTATTCAAAATAAAACAATAACATACAAACTATACAATTGTATATAAGCTAGCAAAGTAACATAAGAAATATGCACCTTTAAATCACGAAAAATATCCAACAATTTTAGGCTTCGTGTACGCCATGCGCGTTTCATCTACAAAAGACCCATCGGTGACGCTTAATTCAAACATCTTAAAAGGCCAAATAGTGTACGCAGTTGAAGAACATTGTGGGACCGAAAGTCCGAAAGTTTTTGCTGAATTCAGCAATATAAGAATTTCAATTGTAGTATGTTGACACGTGAAATAATACTTTACATGATTCAAAAATGAACCTGTACTCAGGTAAGGTACTTTTTAACAATGGTTAATAAAAATCGGTTTCTTTTTTCAACAGAACACTAACGCATCAATCACTTCAGAAATAGACTATGTGAATGTGACAAGTACAACGTGTACGGTTCCTGAAGCTGGTTATACAGGGGCGATAACTATTTATTCAGATACCACTTGTAATACTACACTCTTCCCACGATTGCTGATTACGCCGACAGGTTTACCATTGGAGTATACTACAACTGAATGGATGTCCAGTCATTTCATAAAGTTTCCTACTTGTAAAGGTAAATGATGTTTAAATCTATTAGTCGCTGTAATTTTAGAGCAGATTTTACAAAACAACGAATGTTCAATGTAATGACCTACATTCTACATCTATTTTATAGTTTATATTCAGGTTCTGTGGATTTGGTGGCTGTAATTTATTTAAAGATAATACGCCAAAATCAACATATATTGCACCAGAGATTTTCAAGAAACTGTTTCGTTTTGCTTTCCCTTGTACTGTAGCCGATTGTCCACATATTCGCCACCAATATAGGATATCATTCAGACAGGCACCTCATAAACTTCCTTCGTACGTTTGCTAGAATTCACTTGATTAAATCTACGAAACAATAAGATATCCCTACCCTGTTTGCAACATGAGAGAAATTTTTTGCAACATATCAGTCTTGATTCTTAACTGATCATCAAGAAATTGAGAACTGTTGTACACGGTTATTAAAGATATATTTTACTCATGATGTCAGCATCTAAAATTGTTCCGAGAGGAGAAAGGAATTTACCTAACTCACCCTTTGGGCCACCTTATGGATAAATACATATTAATAATTTATTTCAGTCGACGCTCAGATGCTTTTTTTGGTGTAATACCAGATATCCAGTGCATAACATTAGATCTCCGATGTTATGTATTTTTCATAAGTCTACAATGTAATAGGACAGAGATTACCTGACGAGAATAGGACAATGAAATATAAAAATAACCAAACTTTTCTACAGAAAACGAAATTAAGAACTTTAAAAAGATATTTTTGCTTAATGCTTTGATCTGTATTGCATATACTGATTTAGGGCTAAATTTTATTTTATTTCATTTTATATAATATTGTATTTCTAGCGGTACGTTGTTGTTTAAACTTTTTTTTCAGTTCTTTGTTATATTGTATAATTGGACGGTTCCCCTGCGAACTATCTGAAGACAGACAAATATTTCTCAAATCTAAGATTATTAGTGTTTAGTTTTCGGTGGAAACTTTTAAACTTGGAAAAGTATTCGATCTATTTCAAAGCCGTTTTATATATTATGGGGTACCGGTTCCAACTTATGCAAAAGCTCCCAAAAGAAATTCATGCGGCATAACATGTGCCCCCCCCCCCCCCTAATCCCTCTCGATCATCATTTATATTGTTCCCTGGACAATAAAGACAATGTTGTTGAAAATTCAATTGAGGCATGCCATTTATCAAAATGAATATAGATTAAATGAACTAAACATCAATTTAGTTATAAGAAATACTATGCATTCAAAAGTTGTTACTAAGGAATTCTTAAGTAGACGTTATTCAGTCAGGCAAGATTTACAAGAAGTAAGAAAAATAAATAGAATAATATTCTCCCTTAGATAAACTTTAAATATCAAAGACTTCTCACAGATTTTGTAATGACCCAATATTTATTTACCCTGAGAGTTGTAAAATTTAAAGGCGACACTGTTACTTTTAGTTGTATGATGTGTTGTTTCGTATCTTGTTAGTTTACAGCCTTACACTTGACTCCATCCAGGGGTCGAGGGTTTGATAAGTAGGGGAAAATTTATTCGGTTTGGTATATTGGATCATAAACATTTGTCAATACACATACTTTGCTTAAATCTATACTGTTATTTGGTATTTACATTTTATGTTTAAATGTAAAGCTTGAAATTGAAAGGAATTTATTACGTTAAAGTAAATAGATATATCTAACCCTAAATTTGGATTTTCATGTTTGAAAGCATGAAATATTTAGAGTGGAATTGATTTATCTAGTTTATTTTACCCCAATTGAATATGAAGTATTTTGCCTCTTGTGTGTACAGTTTGCTGTGTCTTACAGAATTTAGGAAGACATAAATGATTTCCTAAAGGTGCAATGTCCGTCAAAAGTGTGGGTGAATTGATATTAAATTAATTCCCCGTTCCTGATTAAGGTAGTCTTACTGACAATAACATGATTTGTAGGCAATCGGCTGTACCAGTGTTAAAACTAGTGCAAGATTGTAGAACATAGCTACAAAATTATATCTTAATGCCCCCTTGACTATACTAACTGATTTTATTTATATATATGTGAATGTTCTTACGATTTTTATTTCTCGTTCATTCAAAGACAAATGTAGGATAGTACAATATGTATTAATGGCACAAGATTTTGTCTTATCATGTGTATTGAGTTTGGTGTTTCCTAAAAGTTAAGGAACACGACAACAAAAAAGTAAACATTTGAATAAGATGTGGATTAAAAAAGATTTACATGAACGAATGCCTTAGATATGATACTAATATAAGGATAACAGAAATTAACAAAACTATTGAACAGTAAAACATATCACAACAATAACAAAACAATAAAAACAACCAAATCAAAATACAACTAACATTATCCGAAAAAAGTAAAATCACAAAAATACTGAACTCAGAGGAAAATTCAAAACGGAAAGACCCTTATCAATTGACAACATCAAAAGATAAAACACATCAAACGAATGGAACCGATAGAGAGACTCCAGTTGACTCAAAGTTCGTTTTATTGTATATGGTTTCAACGAAAGCTTTTGAAAAGTTTTTTAAGAACATGTTGTAACAAGATATCGGCTTCCAAGTAATCTCCTTATTAAACCAATGATCGGGGCAAATTATTTACAACTACTCAAAATAGATAGATAATTGAATACTCAAATTGCTTTGTCGTTTATGATTCTTAAACTAAATTTGTTTGAGTATGTATTTATAGATATTCTAGTCCATAAAACGTCATCTTCATATCTATTAAATTTAAATTTTGTACTAATTTTCCGTAACTTCGACTTCAGATTTGTATGCTGAAAATTATCAAAAAAAAAGCATATGATACATATTTAACATACATGCACTATAATTGACCGTTTAAATCTATAGACGATAATTTACATAATTGCGTGTTTCTAACGGCCAAATAATGTTTTCTGCTGAAGTTTAATTTTAACTACAATATCAAATATAACATGTATAATGATGTGGGAGTCGGGGGACATCATCATAATGACAGAACATGCAGGGCTAGTCTAGGAATTAGAAGGAGAAATCGAATTTATTTATCAGCAAAAACCTAAAATTATTGAGTCAGTTAAAAATGAAACAAAGATTTTAGTAATGTTTTAACATCAAAGATTACTATGAAATAAGGTTCTGTTTCCTTCGGATGAAGTTGACCATACCTGAATTTGGCTTTTATTTTGTGTCCCACTAGATCTGTACCACTGCTGATGGACTATTAGCCTCAAAGGGTATCATCAGCTCAGTAGTCAGAGCTTCGGTCATTACATGGTTTATAACACAAATTCTCAAATTCCTCGTTGAGAAATCATAACATTAATAGAAGCTATATGGCCAACTTAACTTCCGATTGCCTCAGTCAAAATTTACCTAAGACAAATTTGGTTATTCTTTTTCATGTTTGTTTTTGGTTATACAGCTACTTACGTTCATTCCTGGATTACAAATGGTTATGTTTCAACGTTCCTAATGAGGTTTATGCTAAGTATGTCAAAGGGAAATTTGAAGTAGCATTGAAAAAGATGGTATATTGAAAAAAGACAGAAATTTTACTTAAAATTTGCAATAGACAAACTATACGATCCAACATAGGTTTTTTTTTTGTTAAATGAATATTACACATTACCAAATCGTTTTTTTTAATTTATTTTCAAAAACGCTAAAACCCTTACTTTTAAAAGCAAGGACATATACGTACTCGAGTTCATGTAACAATCTTCCGACACGAGGAATCGTATATGAATATAAGTCTTCCATTTACTGAAGTCACTGACATTGGAATGGCGGCAGAAATTAGCAAAACAAAAAGCAATGCATGGACTACGAGTCTGAAGTTTTAACTTAACCCGATTACAATCTGACGAGGCTATGTATTTATGCATCTTTTTATTTGAGTTTAGCAGCCTTGTTTCAAACTTATCAATACATTGTTTTATTTTGATTTTCAAAACTGATTTTTTTATGAAGTATACTAGAAATGACCAGCACGTTGGTATATGTATGTACTTGTTAAACAGTTGTCAGTCTCTGGGACTACTTATCTGTGTAAACCGCATTCTTTTGCATAGCCGATATCCACATTATCCAATTTAATTATTGTTTCTCGAAAACGTCGCAATTTTTTGTAACTGAATATACATTGACTTAAAAACAAAACTTTCAAGAACCGGAAATAGTAGACAGTAACGCAGTGATATTACCTTGCCTTGGTCATCTGCGAATTTTATCATAGAATACCTCGCGTATCAACATATTATCAAATACAGAATACTTGATTGTTGCGCCAATGTGCCCAGCGATTTGTAAAGGAGGAATACAAGTGTGTGCGTGTAGTAAGGATTTGAATTGTAGAATTGTTGTTTCAGACGAACAGATGGAAGAAAAGATTATTAGCATATCAGCCACGGCGGGGTACCATACAATGACATGTTACTACTTTTACGGCAATTCGAACCCATGTAAAGTATTTCAAATCATTTCATACTCTTAATATAAAGATTGTGTGATTTCATGCGACGCTTCCCTTTCCGACCCATCTGATCTGTATTCGTTTGGAGTTAATGCGCTTCCTATTTCTTTTTTGTCGTCAAGGTAAATGGCAATCGTACCCTTTTTAACATCGGTACACCACTGTTGTCGTTTTTTTTATAAACTTCCAACTGTTTCTGTCAAAAATCTATGACTCGACGTACAGATGACATTCAAATAGTTATAATATAGGTGTTCAAACCAAAACCAATCATTTAGACAACACGATCCTGTTTGTGAAGAGGACTTACATAGGCTTTGCCTGTTGCCCAATCCAATTCAATTTATATGAATAAAATACTGTTTAAACTAAACGATCCCGTTTATTCATGTGACGTCAATGTCAATGTAATTCATATAAAGACCCATAAACCATATGATTAACTCTGTTGTAAGTATAATGTTTGTCCAAACGTTATTCTTAATCATGTGTTCAACTTTTAACAGATGAACAAACCAGTCCTGGATTGACGCATTCTACTCAGTCTGATTACGTCACAACAACTGTTCATTACGTCACGACTCTGTCTGTGAACGACTCGACTACTCAGTCTGTGGACGACCAAGCTACATACCAGGAAATGTCATCGTCTAACGAGAAAGTCGAGATGGCTGTTGGAATATCCATTGGCTGTGTTGTCCTTCTGATAATTGTTCTGTACATTGTTATTTTGGTGTTCAAACGAAAGAAAAGTCATGACCAAAACCTTTTTGATAATCTTTCACAACCTGAATCGCATACCCAATCTTTGGTGCCATCTATTATATCTGTAGATCAGTTCGGAAATGATTATGATGTTAACTTTAATTCTAAATTGTTCTCTGGAATGTTGGAGAGTTCTAATCCTACCTATCAGGTGGAAGTTTGCAATAATGAAATGAGAACATCTTCTGAACATGAACAAATGGCAAGTTCTGAATTAATTCTTTCGCCGGAATCTCTGTGTAAGTCTGCAGATAAAACATCCTCTTATTCCAACGAAGCAGATACAAGTGTTCGCCAGTCTGATCCTGATAGTAGTTCTAATTCTGGAGACGAAATAACATTTGTACTCAAAATGTAAATGCTATAGAAAAAAAAGGATTTGTTGTGCAGATTGTTGTTGTAATTGAAAAACGAGAATTTTTACAAATAAAATGTATAGAATATGTTAAGTAAACTTTTTAATGTACCCTAGCCGATATACATGAATCCAAAATTTTACATTAAATGAATGCTTGGTATGGGCTTTGTTAATTGTTGAAGGCCGTACGGTGACCTATAGTTGTTAATGTATGTGTCATTTTGGTCTCTTGTGGACAGTTGTCTCATTGGCAATCATACCACACCTTCTTTTTTTATATTTAGTGTTTGTTTTATTCTCCAAGGACCCAATTGGTAAATTCACTATACAAGGTCCTGGCATATACATGGAAATAATATACCGATAATCACAGAATATGTACAAGAGAAAAATGACGGATTACTTTGTAAAGAACGAAGAGTTCCTAACTTTCCGGAGTTCATCTCCAGATTTGGTTAACTATAGTTTTCTACGAAGTGTAATTGCCACAGTTATGATATCTTTTAGGAACGACATCAAAAGATCAATGAAGGATAAAAAACTTTATTCGAATAGTTTGGGATGGGGGGGGGGGGGGGGGGGGGTAAAAATTGCTGCAAGTTTTGTTTACTTGATATCGATAACATATATCCCTATTGGTCAATCAATTTTCCCCAAATTAAGTTAAGAGGGGGGAGGTCAGTGAAAAACAACGTGATTTTTTTTTTTTATCTAAAATTGAACTTTTTATGTCGTCCCTAATAGCATTGTGTTTTCGTTCATGATATTGTATATCTTCGACTTTTTTAATACCACTAGTATCGCTTTGCTATTTCACCGTAGAATTTTTTTAAGATACTAATTGTAGATGATATTTATCAAAGACTAATATTTCTGGCTAATATCCAGTGTGACACCATTCTGACTTGTCAATTGATATGTATTGATAACTTGCCAGTGTTTCATCAATATTGTCAGGTTGCATCTGGTTGCCATTTAGTAAGAATCCCATCCGGGTTTCAAAACATTTGTATTTAAAAATAAAAGGAAACTTAGAATAAAGTCTACACTGTTATAAGTATACCGGTGATGGTGTTCAGTAATATCGTTTGATATTATTGAGATGAAACAAACCACAATTTTTTATAAGTTATATTTTGAAGCAGGACTAAACTTGTTCCTATTGTGTTTGTCATTGAAATTATATTCCCTTTGGGGATCGTGTGTGATTTCCTCAACTGTTGGGGACCTAGCTTATAGAAAATAAATGTTGGACTCAAACAAAGAACATAAATCAAATGTACATCGAGTCTTGAAATGTACGGGAAAAAACTTAACATCAACACTAAGCTCGTTAAAACACATAAAATATACACACAAAAGACCGACAAACCATAGAGGAGGTTCCAGATAAAGTGCTGTCATATTATAAATAGATACCCAGTAATGTTTATACGTATAACAGTTGTGCAGAATTATGCTTTTTTTACGCGAATTTTCCATTTCTGCAAAACTTTGGCTATACTTTTTGTTCATTTTTGGTTTATACGTTTTGAATTTTCTAATATTTTAGCCTTGAGCATCAATGCAGACATTTATTTTCGCAATTCTCATCTGGCACAGAAAATTGGTACCGTCATGATGTTATACATTTGTACCTTCATCTCCTTTTGCGTATACACATTACAGCAGGTCAATCTGAACACTGACCTATGTCCAGTATACAAACCTCCTCAATGGTTATGTTAGCGTTAACTGGTACCATTATGTCTACATTTTATTATTGAACTGTTGTGATCACCAATAAGACTGTCGTTCTCAAGTGAATTTTTAATTATGAATTTAACGATTAACAAAAATTTGAATTTTTGAAACACTAAGGCTTTTCTACCTCAGGAATAGATTACCTTAGCTATGTTTGGCAAAACTTTTAGGAATATTTGATCCTCAATGCTCGTCGACTTCGTACTCTATTTGCCCTTTTCAACACTGTTAGTGTCACTGATGAGTCTTGTGTAGACGGAACGTGTGTCTGGCGTAAATATAAAATTTCAATCCTGGTATCTATGATGAGTTAATTTTCACTCTTTCGAAAATATATGCATAACATTGAGATATATATTTTTTTGCACCAAAAGTGCATTTCGACAAAAAATGTATTCTTCAGTGATGTTCGAGTGCAAAATATATTAAAATCCAAACATTCATCTTAGTGCCTCATGCTCTGTAACGCAATTTTGACCACTGCCAAAGTTTACTCGTAACATATTTTGGCTAACACAAAGTTCTTGCAAAAGACACAATACATGGTTCTGTATTTATTAATCCCGTCATTGTGTTATTGTTCTATGATAGTTTTTGTATTCTTCTCTTTCATTTTTACTAATGTGCTTTGTCTATATGCCTTTGTGTGCTTCTTTATTTACATATTTGCTTTTACCGTGATTAAGATTATAACACAATGCTGACACCTCTACCCTTATGTTTGACATTTTTACCTATTATGTCTGTTTATTTTGTTCACACATTGTTGTCAATATAATTTAATCTAATGCGACTGTCTTACAAGTGAGAGGTTTGGCTAGCTATAAAACAGGTTTAAACTCCCATTTTCTACATAAGAAAATGCCTGTACCAAGTCGGGAATATGACAATTGTTATCAGTGTCTGAGCTTTTGATTTTGCCATTTGATTAGGGACTTTCAGTTTTAAATTTTCTTCGGAGGATTTTGATTGTATATTGTATTATGCAGTACTTTATGTTTGCTATTAAATGTTCTTATCATTCGATTTTGTATGTCCATACTCCTGTACACATAAACATTTATACAAACTGAGTGATGGTAACATAATTTTGTTCTACTGGAGACATAATACAGAATAAGTGATGCCAGTCGTCTTTTTTCATATACCCGAGACAATGTGTATTTGACATAGATTTAGATTTGATTTACGTACACATGAACAAACCTGGTCTACGATGATTATGGTACACCCCCAAATAAAGGACCAATTCGGGTTTGTGTAAGGTAAACTGCAGTAATGTTTTGTGTTGGTTGGTTGGATTGTGTTTTAAGCCATTACTTTCTCTTTGTTATATTATGGTGTTCCGTTGATATTGAAGCCGGAGTACCTGTTGTGAACCAAACACTATTCATTTGATGTGTTTGAGCTTTTAATTTTGCCATATTATTACGGACTTTGCGTTTTGAATTTTCCTCGGAGTTCGGAATTTTTGTTATACCTAATTACACGTAGAAAAGCAATCATTTTTTCACTAAGACCGTAGTCGCAACGACCGGGGTAATCTCTCAACCTCAGTGTTGTTAATTTTGCTTGCAATTAAGTTCAAAAATATCGTATAGTAGTAGTAAGTATTATGAAGAAAATCACAAACATACTGAACTCCGAGGAAAATTAAAACGGAAAGTTCCTAATCAAATATCAAAAGCTCAAGCACACCAAACGAATGGATAACAACTACCAAATTCTTGTCTTGGTACAAGCATTTTCTTATGTAGAAAATGATGGATTGCACCTGGTTTAATAGCTAGTTAAACATCTCTTGTATGATAGTCGCATCATATCCCATAATATTGACAACGATTCGTGAGGATTTCTCCAGTATAGAATTCCTACTCTTGTTGTTTATAGCTTTGGGAAGATTGACAACAGAGGAAGCCTTTGGATATGCTGTTTTGTTTTCCTTGGTGGGCATGGTTATTGGAGGGATTTTAATACTTGTATTGTACAAGATACTATTGAATTCAGGGAAACTATCCTTGTTTGTACTAGGTTAGTATGAACATGTAATTTATGTAGGTTTCATGTGTAATCCCGTTTGAAGCGTCAATTTCATGAGATTCACATGATTCATTGATTCCAAATTTTTGTGAAATGTCTCCCTTCGTGGGACACAAATAACAACAACAAAAAGACAAGTGCCAAACAATCTTAACAAGAATAACTGAAAACAGACATCCTCAGTAAAGATATCAGACACTTATGATTAGGTACGGCAGACGTGCGTTTCGTCTACATAATTCTCGAGTGGTGCTCGAGTTGAACCAACTAGAAGGCCAAATAAAAAACAAAGTTAAAAAGAATGAAAACAGATCTAATACTGAATTGTTGTTTTTAAGCGTTTGTTTAACACGAATGAAAGTCATCACCAATTTTTCTTGCATTATTTGCCTTAATAGTTCTCAAAGCTTATAATTTAATACGCCATACGCGCGTTTCGTCTACACCTCAGTGACGCTCATATCATAATAGTTAAAAAGTCAAACAAGTACAAAATTGAAGAGCACTCACCATTCAAACTATAATACTGTATAACTGATGTACTTCTTCATCTTTTTAACACTTGTTTAAACATGTTTATATGGTCATGTTTAATCGTATTTTACAGAGTCTACGCACGAATCCAGTACAAAACTGAAGCTGTACATGACGTCTGCTCTTATAACAATCCTTCTCTGTTTTGTTATCGCTGGCATTGTGGTAGCACTGGATTGTGGAAATACGGAATGTTTAGGTATAAACGAAACTGATATATAATATACACGGCAGCATACATCAAGACGGCCAAAGGCTAAGTTGACCATAGATGAATTCTTGTTATGCCTGTTTTAGTAATAATTTTTTTCACGTTTTTATGTTCCTTTACTTGTATATTCATAGTTTTCAATGTAAAGCTTTTGGGCTTTTCAAATGTAGATATACCCAGAATAGACTTTGGCAAGCAACTAAAATATAGTTTAATTTTCATCTATAGGTTATATACAATTTTCAACAGTAAAAGTTTCCATCAAATATTTCACGTTGCAAATAAGTTAAAATACAAACGACTCTTCTATATCATTACGCTAAGTTCATACAAAACAAGGAAATTGTATTTTTTTTTGTCCTAAGCATACAAAATGCAGAATTGTCAAAGAGTATATCCCTATCAGCAGAATGTTTGTTTCCATTTTGTCAAAATAGGGGTTTTTTTTTTAATCTAAATTGAATGCTTATTTTTGTTGTTTCTCTTTTTGGTGTGTAATCCGGATTTGTTTTTTTCTCGATCAATTTCATACTTTTGAACATCAGTATTCTACTGTTGCCTTTTATTTATGTATTATTGGCTTTCAATAATTCAACCTCATTTGAATCTATATTCATGCGACCTTCAACTTGAACTTAGCTGGAGATGGGATGTTTATGTGCTAATCAAAGTTACATGAGTTATCATTGATATGGTTATATTTTTAAATTAACTGTTTACAAAATTTAGAATTTTTGAAAAACTAAGGCTTTTCTACCTCAGACATAGATTACCTTAGCTGTATTTGGCAAAACTTTTAGGAATTTTGGTCCTTAATGCTCTTCAACTTTGTACTTTATTTGGCCTTTTCAACTTTTTTGGGTTCGAGCGTCACTGATGAGTGTTTTGTAGACGAAACGCGCGTCTGGCGTATATACAAAATTTAGTCCTAATATCTATGATGAGTTTATTTACCAGGATTATAACAGGATTATTATATAAGGGATAAGAAAATTCCTAGTTTTTCGTGATTAGTAATTATGAAATAATTAAATAAATGACTACATTGACAAAGAAAGAACAAGGAGCTACAGGGCAGAGTTTAAAATAAAATATGAGAACTTTAGTCAAATCAGTGATCCTGAATTTGACAGGTAATGTCCCTTGAAAGGTGCATTATCTGTAGGAGTAATGTTCAATGATGTACCCCTAATTCTCATTTCTGATTTTACTGAAAAGTATATAAAAAATAAACAAAAGTCACAAAGTAACAATTGACAACATATATGTATTCTATACTTGACGCCATCTAATTTTGAGATGACTTCCGCAGACTTTCGAGGGTCTGAGCAATATCGTTTTACTAGAAAGATGAACTTGTGTCATTTCAGAAGTAACTATTGGAAGATCTGTAGCATTTATAGTACCTGGAACCTTGTTACAGTTACTGAGTGTGTGTATGGTAGTTTATATGTTTGTAAGATGTTTCAGTAGAGATAAACGTAAGTAATTTAGTTAGTGAGTGTCTAGAGGTTTTGTGTGAGATCAAGTTAACAGTCGTACAAATACTCCGTTTAATTATTTTTATGAAATGGTGAAGTTAAAATATAAGTTGTTATTTCCCCAACATTCCAAGGTTTGTATTTCATATCATGATATTCTTGAAGCCATTAAACCAAGAGTTCCAAAAGGTGAAGTTGAAGTAATCCCTTTTTAAATTTTACGGATGAAATCATAATCAGGTTGACCGTTATTGAATATCTGATTCACAGATGATAACAGATATGTTCATAGTGTCGTTACTACAATTTTATACACTTTCCCGATCTACCGAATTACAATTGTTACCTGGTTTGTAATGATATAAGTACCACGACGGGTGCCACATGTGGAGCAGGATCTACTCACCCTTCCTGAGCACATGAGATCATCCCAAGTGGTGGGGATCGTATTGCTTATATTTTTTTTCTATGTTGTGTCTTTTGTGTAATTTTTTTTTGTCTTATGATCTTTTTTCTTTTCTGATCATGGCATTGTCTGTTTATTTACTACTTAATAGTTTGAATGTCCCTTTGGAATCTTTCATTTCTCTTTTAGAATAAAGGGGATGGTACCTTTAGCATATTTCAAATAAAAGAATAATACCTTCCTCTTAAACTAAGTCATTTTAAAAAAGAAACGGTAAATCTCTTGTAGATTGAGGTATCATTTTTTGAATGACCTTATGATATGTTTCTCGCAAACAAACATAGTTATCATGTCAGAAAGGAAAGTGAAATAGTTTTCTTTCAGTTCTGCAATCATTGTTTTTAATATGAATACTGTTGGCACAACTTTTTAAAATTTCGGGTCCTCAATGCTCTTCAACTTTGTACTTGTTTGGCTATTTAACTATTTTGATCTGATCGTCGCTGATGAGGCTTACGTAGACGAAACGCGCGTCCGGCGTAGTAAATTATAATCCTGGTATCTCTGATAACTAATTAAATACAGTAAAAATTTATGAGGTATTCCAAACAGCACTACAGAGGATGTTAATATTATATTTATTTCAGGTGGAGTAAAACGAATGGAGGAGTAAGTATGACTTAAGATAAAATTTCCATTCAAACATTACATCAAGTATTCAAGATCATGGAATTTAACTACTCAAGTGATCATAATTGGTATTCAGATTCTGTCCAAATTAGTGATTACGACTTATTTTTGCAATAGAATGACAACATATAGAACAAAATGATCCATTTTTGTTAAACATGCCTTTTTAAGCAGATAAGGAAATATCAGCTTTCAGTATGCGAGATCAATTCTTGTTATTGTTATCAATGCATTGATAATTCTCTCGATAAACTTTTCTCTGTTAATTTGAATGACGATATTTTATTCGTACATATAGTTTATTTATGTAGCAATGTATTTACAGAGATCACGTGGACAATATTTCTCACTATGGTAGAAGATCGGTAACCATAACACCGTCAGCTATTGATGTGTAAGCACTTTACAATCTTATTCTGAGCTTAGTTTTGTATCTAACAATCCATGTTAGTTGATATGAGCAGAAAGGGATTGGCTGATGTTGGGTGCATGTGTCTAAGAAACAGCAAAATACTAACAAAAGACACATGAGACATGTAGATATGTTTTTACGATTTGCACAGAAAGCAGAAAGATAAGATTATATGTCTATCACGTGATATAATGACTTTGATGGTAAATAAGGGGTGTTAATTTGTAATTCAGACTTGGCTAGGACAGTAGAAGGTTCTATAAAAATAATAAGATACATTCAGATTTTTTGCTCGTCTGAAAATATTTTAAATTTTTTTCGGTGATCTTCGCTAGGTAGCTATTTTTATTTTGTCTAATTTGATTTTTATATTTTTGCAGTGATAATGTTGGAAATTACCATAACAATCAGGTTTACAAACAGAGTGAGAACTTTGTCAGCTCTAACGATTCCAAAACTCGTACTTTTGAAACATCTCGACAGAATGCCGGAAGAACATTAAGTGAAAAATCTGAAGACAGTTTGAATCTACATTCCGACCGCGGATTCGTTAACAAGTCTTCAAGAACGAATACACAGCTTCCAAGGTCATCACACAAGGTCAGGGATAACAGCGAATCTGAAGTCAGTATTGATCTCAAATCTGACAGATCTGTCAGTAAGTTACAAAAAGATGAACATCGAAAGCTAGAACCGTTAATAAGCACGCCTTTAAAAGAAACTGGTTTGAACAGAAAACAAGGTGATAGCGGGTATAATTCGAAGAACCCTGGCAGCATCTCAAGTGTTGAAAACAAAGATGCTGTTTTATTAAGTGGCAAAAGTAGCACAATGACACCTGCAAACCAGCCATCGGATAAACAAGAAGTTTATAGTGACAGCAGTTCCAATTCGAGTGACGAATCAATCAAAGATGGTGGCTTAAGCCCGGATATATATAGAACAGATCATACACGGAGCGGATCTAGACCAGAAGTGATTCGAAATACGTCAACGCCCGCTACTGCTGAACATGTAAAAAATTACCTAAGTAATGAACAATCAAAAGTCATGGTAATTCCGGATGAACATTCTTCGTGCATCATATCGGTACCTACAGGAGAGGGAAGTTCCGAATCGTCCAGTGAAGATAATGAAGCCGTGCTAAAAGATGGAGAAAAGTCGAAAGGGAAAAAGACAACGAAGAAACGATCAAAGAAAAAGAAATGGAGGAAAAAGAAACAACCATTTGTTTCTCCGGAACAAACTGATAATACTGAAAAAATTAAAATGCCTAAAAAGAAAAAGACAATTAAAAAGAAAAAAGCTAAAATAATCATATGAACCAAGTGAGGTCAATTTTCATTAACTGGTAAAAATGGGAAAATTTATACTCAATGTCAGATTCTATACAGTATAGTTATGATTAGGATTTGTCTTTAAAGATTCGTGGAGGCAAACAAAAGTTTTTTTTTAAATTCATTTATAATAAAGTACTCGTATGCCATTTTACGTAACTCTCAGAGATATTTATTCACGATTTGTGATATTTTTCTAGTTGTTTCTCTGTATATGTACATGTCGTATCTCCTGTCTTTGATTTGCTCTAACAAATAGGAAAATTCCAATGATTATTTTTAATCTCTCATCATAAAAATCATAGTAAACATAACATTTATTGAATATACACATGATATTAATATTAATTTTGATGTATAATATACTAAAACAAATAATATAAACGTTTATTGAATACGATACGATAAAAATTATATACTTTTTCTTGATCAATATGCAGGTTCAAATAGTTAATTCATATTAAGTTTATATACATTAAAGAAGGAAAACAACATCCCCTATAGCATGGTAACTATTTCGTTTAATGAATATTTGTGTTTATACCTAACTGTAGCTCTTAATAGGTAAAAAGTGAACAACAAACAGGTGCTTCCTGAATAATACTCTTGACTAAAAATCCAAGAAATGTTAAAGGTTGGTATTGAAGAGCAAAGATGGTTTGTGTGGAAGGGTAGTACATATGTCCTGATTGAGGAGTTCAGTTATCATCTTGTACCACCATTACTTTAATTCAGTTGTGAAAATGTTTCAAGTTTCATGAGGATACAGTGGTTAATTTGTCCCACTAATGATAATCTATGACACGCAAGATAATCTCAATTTTCAAATTATCACATTCTCCCTTCTTTGTAACAATATACCAACTTCACCTGCATACGGAATATACAATTCTCAATTCATTCGATATGCAATAGTTTGCAACTGCACCTCAAACTTTATAAAACGTGACGTGACAGTGTCTGAGAAGAAAATTGATTAGCTAGTATTATGTCAAAGAAAGCTTCGTTCTTTTTTCTAAAAAGGTTCATCGGAATATATCAAGACTTTGTTGACAAATATTCTGTATATCCTTCACAAAATATACATGATGGTCTTGAACTGTAGGTTCTAGGTTCTGACGTTGTTAGTAACTTTTTGTATTCTTTCATTTTTTGCCATATGCCATTTTGTTTTTCTTTGTTGAAATATATGTTTGTTTTGTTGTGATTTTAAGATAACACAAAATTGACTGCTGTACTCCTATTTTAGACATTTTTACCTATAATTTAGATATAAGAAGATGTGACAGGAGTGACAATGAGACAAATCTCCATCATATTCACAATAAGTTAAAATTAACCATTTTAGATCAAAGTTCAGCCTTCAACACGGAGCCTTGGCTTACAACGAACAGCAAGCTATAAAGGGCCCCAAAAAAATGACTAGTGTAAAACCATTCAAACAGGAAAACCAAATATGTCTTTTTGTTTTGTTCGCACATTGTTTTTAATATAATGAATTTTTTTACTGTCATACCAGTGAGAAAAAATTAAATCACAAAAATACTGAACTCCGAGGACAATTCAATCGGAAAATCCCTAATCACATGGCAAAATCAAATGACAAAATACATCAAACGAATGGACAACAACTGTCATATTCCTGAGAGGTTTAGCTTCTATAAAACCAGAAATTTCTAGAAAATGCCTGACCGAGTCATGAATATGACTTTGGATGCGTTTGATTTGGACATCTTATTAGAAATTTCCGGTTTGAATTTCCCTTGGAGTTTGGTATTTTGTTATTTTTACCTTTAATAAAAATTCAAATTCCTATATAATAGGAAAACGTTCAAGTTCAGTTATCAACATGAGACATCATCGAATATGTATAAGAGAGGGACGAAAGATACCAGAGGGAGAGTCAAACTCAAAAATAGAAAATAAACTGTTTGCACCTGTCCTAAGACAGGAACCTGATGTACGGTAGTTGTCGTTTGGTTATGTAGTTTATACATGTTTCTCGTTTCTCGGTTTTTTTATATAGATTAGACCGTTGATTTTCCCGTTTGAATGGTTTTACACTTGTAATTTTGGGGACCTTTATAGCTTGTTGTTCGTTGTGAGCAAATGCTCCGTGTTGAAGGCCGTACATTGACCTATTATGGTTTACTTTTATAAATTGTTATTTGGATTGAGAGTTGTCTCATTGTCACTCATACCACATCTTCCTATACCTATTGACAACACCATGGCTAAAAATAAAAAGACAACATTGAAGACCTGTTGGTTGTCACGGATAGACGAGAGCTGACTTAGGAGTTTGTACTTACAGATAATAAATGACTACTTCTGTAAACAAAATAACAATTTAATATTGTACAAATTTACAAATATAAATAAATGAAATCAAATGAAATAATAATGTCCCATGTTTAATGAACTGTTCCTTCTTTATATTTAGCTTTGAAATCTGGATAACGATACTACGGAATGTTACGTATTTGGTTTTATGGTAACTACACAAAACTGGCCCAACATAAGCGGTGTACACATTACGACTGCCCTATTGTCTAGACTCGACTCCAAATATTGTAGGTTGCCAAACTATTGATGAAAACATGGAAGGTCGCACTGTTAACAGGTTTCACCACCATTTGTAACATATCTCCATACTTTACTAATCAAACTACATACATCTAGCCCGAAACTGGGACCTATTGAAATACATACTGTACGTTAAAATACAATACTATACTCAAGAAATATACATAATTATGTTTATGTATTACACATGTCGCATACATAATGACAAATACTTAGTACGACTACTTATGTTCAATCTATAGAAGATTACAGCATATTGAATAATGCATTACTTATACTCAAATAATTACGGCATATCGTATAATGCCTTACTTTACACAATACAAGCTACGGCATATCGTATAATGCCTTACTTTACAAGTCACATAATTGACTTTATTGTATACTATCATTATACAATTACTACACACAATATACAGCTTTTAACGCTGAATATACATTTATGCTTATACGTTGCATATTACTTTACATACTTATGGAGATACATACATCATTGCATTATCGTACACAAACGTTCCTAAAATACCAAACGGTTTCGACACTCGAATAATTACTATAACCGAAAATATATAACCGTGTTAAACTTTCATTATAATGAACTTGTGACAGTTACAAAATAGCAATGTCAAAAATTACAATTACAATTTAAATAAATATTCTATATAACCTTTGTTTTTTTTATTTCAACATTGTAATAACATAAGCAACACGACGGGTGCCACATGTTGAGCAGGATTTGTGTTGTTGCAGAAAACTGAACACTTTAGAACGAATAATGATTAAATAAATAAGAATAAATTGAGTCCTACCTCAGAAATCCAGTGTGTGTGTCCACGCCACATTGTAAACTAACTTTATACAAAACATATATACACCTTGACTCGTTAAGGTGTTACCTGAGAGTGAATAGTCAGCTCATCAAATACAGGTATCACATGTTACTCAACCCGTTCGACAAGTTTACAGGTAAATGCCCAAGTAAATAGTGGACACTACCTAATTAATTAGATGTAAAATGTGGACATGTATTATACACTGAAGTCTGCAGAATATAGCATTTATAAGATACTGACGCTCTGCAAATCGAAATAGAATTAACAACCAAAATAACAACATATATGTGAGTAACCAAAGTCACCCTGTGACATTGGTGACCTTCTGCTGTTGTTTTTTTCTATGGTCGGGTTGTTGTCTCTTTGGCACATTCCCCATTTCCATTCTCAATTTTAAACATACAAATAATAGTACAGAAGACACAACATAGAAAAATAAAGACGGAAGGGTAAGCAGATCCTGCTCAACATGTGGCACCCGTCGTGTTGCTTATGTTATTACAATGTTGAAATAAAAAAAACAAAGGTTATCAGGACAAAACTGTAACTGAAAGAGACAACACAGACAAATGAACATAGTTTAAACCGAATTAGACTTTTTACCGGACTAATAATAACATGAGCAACACGACTGCTACCACATGTGGACCAGGATATGCTTACCCTTCCGGAGCACCTGAGATTACCCCAGTTTTGGGTGGGGTTCGTGTTGCTTAGTCTTTAGTTTTCTATGTTTTGTCTTTTGTACCATTATTTGTCTTTTTATTTTTAGCCATGGCGTTGTAAGTTTATTTTCATTCTATGAGTTTGATTGTCCCTCTGGTATCTCTCGTATCTCCTTTGACAAGATAAAACACTGAAATCTAAGCAAAATCAACATGAACCCTTTCAAAAACAACTGTGAGTAAGGCTGAATTTGACAAACGTCAGGATCATAGTTCCCTAACTGTAAATTTGTTTTTATAGTATTTTGTATAAGATAGAAAATTTGTCTAATGACAGGCAACTTTAGGACCATTAAACGGATTTTTAAAGTGCCGAAAGCGTGACACTCTTTCTTCATAATTCATCAGATTCCAGATAAGATAAAAGCAAACGTATGGACATAAATAACGAACTCCAGGGTAAACGCAAAAAGGTGGAAATCCATTTAACTTGATGAAACCAACGAGTCTATAATAGCTATCAGTCAGAATTAATTCCACAGTTTTCGGTTAATAGCAAACAAGAAAAGAAAAAAAATCACTAATGGGCAATATGCGTGTGCCTGTCCCAAGTCAGGAGCCTGTAATTCAGTGGTTGCCGTTTGTTTATGTGTTGCCATTTGTTTTTGGTTCTTTTTTTGTACATATAAGGCCGTTAGTTTTCTCGTTTGAATTGTTTTACATTGTGCTTTCGTGGCCTTTTATAGCTGACTATGCGGTATGGTATTTGCTCATTGTTGAAGGCCGTACGGTGACCTATAGTTGTTAATTTCTGTGTCATTCTTGTCTCTTGTGGAGAGTTGTCTCATTGGCAATCATACCACGTCTTTTTTTATTTATTATAACTCTTATACTAGTGGAGTCCACTGGTGAAATCATTTGTAGTACATGTAAATCTTATTTTGCTGATTATTTTTGTTCAGTTTCTCTAATTATCTTCATGTTGTGTATGATGACAAATAGGTATTTTTGGTGTGTATAAACTACTTTTCCTCGGAGATTGAAAGTAATTCCGATCGTAATTAAACAGAAGACCAAGAAAAAAAATTTGTAAGGTTTCCGCCGAAACCAGTGTCCCGCCTACTTTTGCTGTTAATCACATACTCAACAAAAATGATGAAGAAAAACAATAAAAATATTCCTCTCGATACTATCTTTTGATTGTCAGAAGCTTCTGTTCAAGTTTGGTTAAAATCCAGGATAGTTTAAGAATCTTAAAAATGTTTTAAAAACTTTAACTGCAGACTGTATGTAATGTTAACTGGAAGAAAAGTCCATTTATAAGTAAAATACGGGAAAAATGGAATAATTTTTTTACAAAACATACTTCTGGATACTATCTTATGATTAGAAACATGATTCTGATCAAGTTTGGTACAAATCCAGGATAGTTTAAGAAAGTTATCAAAATTTTAAAAACTTTAACCACAAAGTCATCGAAAGTGAATGTAATGTTTCCTGGCTGAAAAACTAAGTCCATTTATAAGTAATATACAGAAAAATAGGAATTCTATTTTTACAAAATTTACTTCTGGATACTTGTTACAAATCCAGGATAGTTTAAGAAAATTATCAAAATTTTAAAAACTTTATTAACCACAGAATGGAGTAATGTTTCCTGGCAGAAAAAAACTAAGTCCATTTATAAGTAAATAACGAAACAAAATTGGAATTTATTTTTACAAAATTTACTTCTAGATACTATCAAATGAACATAAATAAGCTTCTGTCCAAGTTTGGTAGAAATCCAGGATAGTTCAAGAAAGTTATTAAAATTTCAAAAACTTTAACAACAGAGTGAATATTTGTGGACGCCGCCGTCGACGACACCGACGACGACGGAATGTAGGCTCGACAATAAAGGAACATTTAATCCAATAATTTGAGTGTATAGTTTCTAAGAAACATTCAGAGTAAAATTCAACTTTCAAAAAAAAAAATTAGAGAAATTTACGGTCAGTTTCTTACCAGAGCTATATTTTATTGCCAACTTACAAAAATAGCCGTTTCATTATCGTAAATAAAATGCTCCGCAGGGCGCAGCTTGTTACGACCGCAAAGGTCGAACCCTGAACAGTTTGGGCAAGTATGGACACAACATTCAAGCTTGATACAGCTCTGAATTTGGATTGTGATTATATATTTGACACAGCATAGGTTTCTGACACAATGAATGTGGTCTAAGAACTAAAAAATTTTAAATTGGACTTTTACCTATTATGGTTCTATATTCAAAATCTAAATACATAGTTAGATGCAGCATATTAAAGAACCCCAGGAATTCAATTTTTGATGAAATCAAACAAAGTTTAATTATGGACCTTTTTTACCTCAATGTGGACAAATTTGATAAAGGGGCCCAAAAATCAAAAATCTAAATACATGGTTAGATTCAGCATATCAAAGAACCCCATATAATCAATAATTGTTGTAATCAAACAAAGTTTAATTTTGAACCCGATTTGGACCAACTTGAAAACTGAGCCCATAATCAAAAATCTAAATACATGTTTAGATTCAGCATATCAAAGAACCCCAAGAATTCAATTTTTGTTAAAATCAAAATAAGTTTAATTTTGGACCCTTTGGAACTTAATGTAGACCAATTCGAAAACGGGACCAAAAATTAAGAATCTGAATACACGGTTAGATTAGGCATATCAAAAACCCAAATAATTTTAATTTTGGACCCTTTGGACCTCAATGTAGACCAATTTAAAAAACAGGGCTCAAAATCCAAAAACTTAATACCCGGTTAGATTCAGCATATTAAAGAACCCCAAGAATTCAAGAATAAAACACCATTGAAATTAGTCAAGAAATAAGTAATTTATACAAAGTATCTTCATTTGCACAATTTTGTGCTATTGGATATTTCTTGATATTGCGCAATACTGTGCAATTGAAGATTGCTTGCTATTGCGCAAGACTGTGCATATCACAGAACCCCAAGGATTCATTTTTTGTTGAAATCAAACAAAGTTTAATTTTGGACCCCGATTTGGACCAACTTGAAAACTGGGCCCATAATAAAAAAATCTAAGTACATGTTTAGATTCAGCATACAAAACAACCCAAAGAATTAAATTTTTGTTGAAATCAAACAAAGTTTAATTTTGGACCCCGATTTGGACCAACTTGAAAACTGGGCCAATAATCAAAAATCTAAGTACATGTTTAGATTCAGCATATAAAACAACCCAAAGAATTAAATTTTTGTTGAAATCAAACAAAGTTTAATTTTGGACCCCGATTTGGATAGATAATTGTTCTAAATAATAAGGATGTTCTTATCCCAAGCATAAAAACATAGCCGTATTTGACACAACCTTTTTCAACTTTTGATCTTCAGTGCTGTACAACTTTTTACTTTTTTTCGCTTTCGATCTTTTATATATGGGCGTCACTGGTGAGTCTTGTTTGGACAAGGCGCGTTTTTGGCGTAATGAATTTTAAACCTGAAAATTGTGTTATTCATTAATCATGTGTTTCTTTGTCTAATACCTTCTCCTATTTATTTGTATTGTAGTCCTGTAATATTATGTTGTCATTTCAATGTTATATTTAACATTGCCATTAAAGTGCGAGGTTTGGCATGCCACAAAACCAGGTTCAACCCACCATTTTTTCCATTTAAAAATGTCCTGTACCAAGTCAGGAATATGGCCATTGTTATATTATAGTTCGTTTCTGTGTGTGTTACAATTTAACGTTGCGTCGTTTGTTTTCTCTTATTTTTGAGTGTAAATTGACATTGCGATAAGACGTGTCACGGTACTTTTCTATCCCAAATTCTTGTATTTGGTTTTGATGTTATATTTGTTATTCTCGTGGGATTTTGTCTGATGCTTGGTCCGTTTCTGTTTGTGTTACATTGTAGTGTTGTGTCGTTGTTCTCCTCTTATATTTATGCGTTTCCCTCTGTTTGAGTTTGTTACCCCGATTTTGTTTTTTGTCCATGGATTTATGAGTTTGAACAGCGGTATACTACTGTTGCCTTTATTTTGGACCAACTTCAAAACTGGGCCAATAATCAAAAATCTAAGTACATGTTTAGATTCAGCATTTCAAAGAACCCCAAGAATTCAATTTTTGTTAAAATCAAACTTAAGTTAATTTTTAACCCTTTGGACCTTAATGTAGACCAATTTGAAAATGGGACCTAAAATTAAGAATCTACATACACAGTTAGATTCGGCATATCAAAGAACCCTAATTATTCAATTTTTGATGAAATCAAACACAGTTTAATTTTGGATCCTTTGGGCCCCTTATTCCTAAACTCCCAAAATCATTCCCAACCTTCCTTTTGTGTTTATAAACCTTGTGTTTAAATTTCATAGATTTCTATTTACTTATACTACAGTTATGGTGCGAAAACCAAGAATAATGCTTATTTGGGCCCTTTTTTGGCCCTTATTCCTAAACTGTTGGGACCCAAACTCCCAAAATCAATCCCAACCTTCCTTTTGTGTTCATAAACCTTGTGTTAAAATTTCATAGATTTCTATTTACTTAAACTAAAGTTATAGTGCGAAAACCAAGGAAATGCTTATTTGGGCCTTTTTTGGCCCCTAATTCTAAAACTGTTGGGACCAAAACTCCAAAAATCAATCCCAACCTTCCTTTTATGGTCATAAACCTTGTGTTAAATTTCATAGATTTCTATGTACTTATACTAAAGTTACAGTGCGAAAACCAAATGTCTTCGGATACGACGACGGACGACGACGACGCCAACGTGATTCCAATGTACGACCAAAAAATTTTCAATTTTTGCGGTCGTATAAAAATTAATAAACAACCATGTAAACATACCAAAAAGGAAAGTGACAAAAAAACTTAACTCCGAGGACTTTTTAATTTTTTTATTCGAGCGTCACTGATGTGTCTGTAGACGAAACGTGGTCTGGTGTGTAGAATGGTAATCCTAGTATCTATGATGAATTTAGTTACGATAGAAATTATAAAACTATTATCTCAATCGGTTTTACGAAGAAAAAAATGTAAAGGGGGGACAAGGAGAATGCAATGAGTTTGGATTCACATGTTGGTGTTGCATTTATTTCATAAGACGCATATCCTGTCGAAGCATCCAGTCTTGATCTTTTTTTGTTATTTGTAATATCTTATTTCTTGCTCTATGGCAAAGTTTCGGGTGTCAAGTTGATTCAAGATTATAAGACAGATAAGATATATAAGAAACATATTATAAAAAATAAGTTTTGTACCACATAGAAAACATAAATTGCAAGCTCTCAAGATCCGACAATGAAAACATTCACATAAGCATATACATCAACAATAAAAAAAACAATGTATGCAAATTTAGTAACAAAACAAGATGGCATTTATATTTTGCTAAAATAATGTCTTCCCATTAAAAAATCAACTCATTAAAAATTAGCTGGTATATGTATTTAAAAACAATAAAAGGTAATATCTAAATATATGTTGTATTTTATGATAATACATAGATTGTAATATATATAAAGGTTATGACTGAACACGAATGCAGCCCCTTCAATTTTAGACAAAAAAATAGCTGAAAACGACGTGTTATGGCATATTTGATAGATTTATCATATGTAAGCTTAAATTTGAGCGTCTCTTATGACCAAATCAGTCAAATATTTTACATATAGTAATTGAACCGACGGAAAGTATTTGAAAAACGTAAAAAATCTTGCATATATTAGGCCAAATCTAACCCTTATCGGACCTTCTCCTTTTCAAAACGGATTGAAATTTGTTTCCTTTGTGCAGTTTTTCGACAGTGAGTTTCATTATATGAGGGCAGCATATCGAAAATATTTTTTTTTTCAAAAGTAGTTCGAATTTACCTGGCGACGCGTAGCGGAGACGAGTTATATAGGTATTTGCGACAGTAAAACTACCGATGGACGTCCTTCTGGTATCTCCCCCTTTCTTTTTTCTCATTGACAATATATTACAATGTGTAGCATTGGTATCCCAACCGGATATAGGTACCTCAAAGCAAAGAAATAATAAAAGCAAAAAGTACCAATTCTAATCCCCGTACAGTAAGTAACTATTCGACGCTTTTCATCGTACAATGTATGTTTAAACAATAGCCAATTCGAAATACTGTTGTTCTAGCTTAAGGAGGCTCGCGGGTACAAAAATTTCATCAAAAATTAAACATTTGTTTTTTTTCATTACAAATTTTATTTATTACACTATTCATGCTATAAGTTATCATTTTATGATATGGTACAAAAATCAACAACAAAAAATCGATTCGGTTTGACCCTAGATGACTCATAAAATGTTTATATCATAGAAAAAGCCTCAAATTATCTCCCTTTGATGCAAAAATGCCTTTTTTTGGCATTAAAATTGAGATATCTTTTTTTTTTTTTTATCTCATCGGTGACCTATATTTTTTTTTTCAAATAAGCTGTACATAAACGAAATAATTGTAAAATTTAAGCGATTTCTGTAATTTAGTTCTTTTTTTATTTCGATATTACCTCTAATTCTCCTATTAGTTCAACAGAAAAAAAGGACATTAACAAAAATGTGTGCTTCTTTCGGATGCAGATTGTGAGCTTATATGAACGGCGACCCCATTTTTTTATTTCAGTTTTCTATTAAGTATATGATAAAGTTTATTTATGGAAAAATATACCAAAATCCTATATTTAAAAAATTAATTCACAGTAGTGCATTCTAGTATATGATTTGTATGATACGTGAGATGTATAAATTACACAAAGTTTTAAAACGGGAAATTTAAGTATTTACCTACAAAGGAATCAACATGAATCAATATGGCAAATCTGTAACTTGAATCGGCGGCCGCTTCCTCCGATTTGAAATTTGTTGAAACAGTTGTCAAGTGTAAGCAATTCTAGTTTTGCTATAGTTGAAAGATCACAAGTTCCATGATCCCTCAGGATTCTATACAATTCTTTCTTTTTTTTATTGCTAAGTTTTATTGGCCTCGGATCATTACTGCATACATTTATGAAGATTGATTGGGTCATACCAATGAAAGAGTCAGCCAAATATCCAAGTTCAGTCAAAATATCCTTTTCCTTTAAGGCAGAATGAACTGTTGAATCAAATTTCGAATCGAGCTTGTACAGCATTTTAGAAGTAATAAGTTGAAAATCCCATTTAAGAAATTGATTGTTCTTTGCACTTTTAGTCGAAAAGGCCAAAACGAACACTAACTGCACATCATCATCGAACATCCGAACAAACTCTTCTTTCTTAAGAGTCATCAATTTTTCTCTGACGAAGTGGCGATATGCCGAAGTTGCTGTCTTCGACTCAACAACATTTTCCCAGAATAATTCAATATGTCGCTTGTGTCCACGCATGAAATCATGCCACAATAATTCCGCACTGTTTCGTATTTGAGCACACGCATCTCGTGTATGGTAGTCCAAACCTTTCTTCACTTGAAACAAATAAGAAACTCGTTTTTCGCTGTCATGTACAAGTAAGTCAAATAATTCAACCTTGTTTGGCTCAATTCGGTCACCCGGAAGGACGAAGTAACCATCAGGTGCACTTGCAAAGAGATATAATTCATTATATTCGTTTTCATTCAAATTTGAAAACGATTTCAAGAAATTGAATATATCAGTGTCTTTTAAAGACGGTTCAATGACATTTATTTTTGAAAGTAACTCTGTCGTGACGACTGCATTTTCAACTACATAATGAGTTTCATTTTTTGACAACATTGCTATTTTTGTCAGCAATCCTTTTGTATCCTTCAATTTATTTTCAAAGATGTCTAATAACTTTAATCGTATCTTATTTCTCTTTTTTTCATTTGTTCTTCCTTTAGGAACCAGCGATACTGTCCCATCAGAAGATTCAACCGGTGTCAGAATAGACTGTTCTGAAGAATTTGATGAACCTGGTGTCGAATTATTGTTAGAAACTTTCCCTGAATTAGTGCATAGCTTCGATGCCATGGGAAAAAGACAGCTGTGCTTTGTGAAAAGCGCGTTTCCAGTGTCATCAAATAAATCAAACTCGTCTGTTAATATTTCAAATATTTCCTTAAGTTTGTCATCTGGAAATGTTTTGTCTACCCCAAGAACTGTTTTTATCGTAGTATCAGATTCAACGATCTCCATTGTTTTGGAATGCCATGGGTATTTAATAATGTTCGTAATAGCTTCTTGTTTCAGCAACAAATTTGACAAAGAACTAAAATTTCTGTCAAGGACTTGATAAAGGCTCGATGAGAAAACATACCATTTTTGTTCTACTTTAAAATAAGTTCCCTTTGGCTGTTTTACGCATCCATGAATATATTTTTGTAGCGGCAGCCATTCTGTTCCTCCAGGACGTGAGTAAACTAGTTGTATTTTCTCTTGCTTCAGGCATCGTTCCAATTTTCCAGAAGTTGGAAACCATTTATTGAGAGCCTTTACTACGTCCACTAATGATGGGCTACTCGACCAACAACCGAGCTCATTGACAATAGCTTTTTTCTTTTCATTTGTTTCATACAACTTTATATCGGATGACCTGGACCAGTCTTGAGAATATCTATGTCCTAGATAAAAATCGAATAAGTTGCCTTTTCCTGTCAACATGTCAATTGCATATTTTGTTAATGATTCTTCTAGTTTTGATGATGTATGCCTGTCTTTGACACGTTGTATGTAGTCTAACGCATCTATAGCGTCAGCCGGAAAATCACAATCGGTATCATATACGATTGTTGAAAATAATTCAAGGATTTTACCAATCTGTTCATCTGACAATTGTTTTTGTATTCTCACAAAATTTAGACCCACTGTCATCTGAATGTCTTCTCCCTCATTTTCCTGAACAATTGTGTCTAATTTACAATTCTTGTGTATGAATCCGGACATATATGAAATATAGGCATTCATATATGTCGTTCGGTGGGTTAAAATATCAGTCGTGTGTTTACATGTAATTTTATTAGAAACATTTGGGCCTGCAATATTTAGAAATGAGATTTCTTTTATATTGCGACCATCTATGAAATGTTTAGCTGCTTGTGTCCTCAATACTGAGTCTGTTAGATGAATAATACTTTTGTAGGCATGACCTTGACAAACAAAGAAAACCTCTGGTCTTTTATCTAGATCACTGCTCTCTATTATGCGAAAGTATACTACCAGATTTCCACTTGTTCTGTAGCCAGGAAAGTGTCTGCCACTTCTTTTTAAAGCAACGACATTTATTTTCTCCTTTGATGTACACACAAAATGCATGCATGAAAAGGAGCCATATCTGTTCTCTTCTGTTTGCTCGTAGATTAGTTCTAATTTCCTTTTCGGAGACTCCTTGGCTATGTCTCCTTCCATTTTCTTTTTTAAAATTTTACGAAACACTTCCAAATCCCTGACATCTCTACAATCTGGGAAGCTGCTTTCTTCCAGCTTGTATATTGACCAAAAGTAACTCTCTTCTTTATCTCTTTTTTCTTTTTCTTTTTTTATGTTCTTCTTCTTATCCTCCTCCTTCTTCTTCTTTTTCTTCTTCTCCTCCTTCTTCTTTTCTTCTTCTTCTTCTTCTTCTTCTTCTTCTTCTTCTTCTTCTTCTTCTTCTTCTTCTTCTTTTTCTTCTTCTTCTTCTTCTTCTTCTTCTTCTTCTTCTTCTTCTTCTTCTTCTTCTTCTTCTTCTTCTTCTTTTTCTTCTACCTCCTTTTCAGCAGTTGAAACATTGTGTTTTTTACGTTTTGACTGCGAAGGTTTGAAAAAATCAGTAATGCAACTCCCTGAAATATGAAAAAAAGTAAAACTCTTGCTTAATTGGAACCAAATTTCGATGAAATAATACATGTTAACAAAGCAAAATACCCAAATCAGTTGGATTTCATGTGTTTGTAAGACATTTGAAGTTCTTCTAAATTTACAGTATGTGCTTCTAATACAAACACTGCTCTAACAGAGATATGATGACAAACGACTGTTTTACTGAGACCACTACGAATGTGTTGACCGATACGATGCGTACGACACTCGCGGTCTTATATCTTTAGATGCTTGTCAAGTCGTCTAATATGTAGTCCTATTCCCGATTAAGGTTCAAATCTCGTTTATCGACAAAAAAAGGACAAATCAATGTAGCAAATAAAAATAACAGGAATTGTAGGAGCGAGACAGGGTGGGTGTACAGGGAAAGAGTCTCCTGCTATGAAAGCATCAATCGCCTTGTGAATACACACTCCGTCAAAATTGCACAAACGTCTATGGAATCATGGAGAAACATCGAAATGGTTCGAAATAAAACTGATTTGAAGCATAGTTATGTAACGTCAGGGTTTCTTATCAACCTAGCCAAATACTGTATCATGCAAAGAACGACTGCAGACAAAGTCACAGTCACAGTCACAGGAACAGCATGCAACTTTATCACCGTTTTTGAAGATCTTGACTTTGCTGATCTTTCATGAAAACTAAGCTACCTTGATGGGAAAACGCAAATTTTAACAACAGAAGCTTGTAGTGCTGTAGTTTGAAGAAACATTGTATACTCGGGGATATTTGATTTCGTGGATTTGCCAGTCTCTGCATTCAATGCCTATATAAAATTTGTTATTCGTTGAACGTTAAAATTCGTGGTTCACCTAAACCCACGAAACCCACGAAATTGGTATCCAACGAATGATAATGAATAATCTCATCATAGATACCAGGACTAAATTTAGTAGGAGAAGAGGAGAGGTGTTTTTGATTATCTCAAAGCACAAATTGTCACATATATTATTTACAAGATACACATTTTTCAGAAAAAGAAGAAATATCAATAGAAAATACAAGATACATAGGATAAAAAAAGAAGATCAAGGAAATCTGTTAGGAATTGATATTGAAATTGAAGGAAAAAGAATAACTTTGATAAGCTTATATGGTCCAAATAAAGATTCACCTGAACTTTATTCTAGAGTAAGTGATACAATAGAAGTCTTGAACAACCAATCAGTTTTAATAACTGGAGATTACAATTAAGTCCAAAACCAAAATATTGATACTTATAATTACCAAAATGTAAATAACCCAAAAGCCAAAGAGTGAGAGAAAGTTTTAAATATAATAGAAAATTATGATTTAACAGATCCCTATAGGGAATTGTACCCTGAACTAAAAAAAATTACATGGAGAAAAAATAATCCCATTAAACAAGCAAGATTGGCAAGATGAACATGATATACACATTATCAACCGTTATAGATCCGATTACTCCCCAATAATGTTACATTTAAAGATGAATAACTTTATAATTGGTAAAAGTCTATGGAAATTTAACAATTCACTTTATGACATTTAAAATTCAGCTGCTGTTAAAGAGACTATAAATAAAGTTTAAGAACAATATGCATCACTAGTATACAACAGAGAAACATTCGAAAAGATAAATGACTTAGAAATTCAATTTGCTATAAACGATCAACTCTTTCTAGAAACTTTATTGACAGAAATTAGAGGAAAATCAATTTCATATGCTTCTTTTAGGAAGAAACAAAAAGATAAAAAAGAAAGAATACTATTAGAAGATATTAAAAAACTAGAAGAACAAATATTGACAGAAGAAATATTTATCTTGTTTATTGAAACTGAAACAAAGAAAACTGATCTAAAAGTAATAAGACAAGAAAAGATGAAGGGGTCCTACATCAGATCCAAAATTCAATGGATAGAAGAAGGGAAAAAACCTTCAAACTTTTTTCTAAATTTAGAAAGTAAACATTTTATAAATAAAACTATTCCAAAATTAGTCAATGAAAAAGGGGACACTATCAGTGAGCAAGATAAAATATTAAAAGAAGCAAACAATTATTACAAAAGGCTATATACTAAAACATAAAGTTTGAAAAATGTTAACCTAAATAATGAAATTCCTGATACTGATATTAAAAAAATAAATAATACCATTAAAGAACCTTTGCAGGGTGAAATTACTTATGGTGAATTGACAACTGCTTTGCGAAAAATGAAAAATGAAAAAAGCCCTGGGTCAGAAGGTTTCACAAATGAATTTTTAATAGATATAGGAAAATTTGTATTTCAGTCTATAATTAATGGTTACGAAAAGGGGGAATTATCAGTTACTCAAACACAAGGTATTATAACCTGTAAACCAAAGGGAGATAAACCTAGACAGTTCATAAAAAATTGGCGACCAATAAGTTTACTAAATACCACATATAAATTAGCATCAAGCTGCATAGCTGAGTGTATAAAATTAGTTCTACCTCAAATTATTCACAGTGATCAGACCGGTTTTATTCCGGGTAGATGTATAGGGGAGAACACTCGTCTTATTTACGATATATTATTTCATACAGAACTAAATGATTTACCAGGACTGCTCCTTCTCATAGATTTTGAAAAAGCTTTTGATTCTGTATCATAGAATTTCATTGAAGACGTTTGAGACTTTTTCAATTTCGGCCCCTCTATAAAACAATGGGTAAGAACCTTTTACAAAAATATAAGTTTTGCAGTTTCTCAAAATTGTTATTTATCTGAATTCTTTGAAATTCAAAGAGGTTGTCGACAAGGGGATCCTTTATCACCTTATATATTTCTTTTATGTGCAGAAATACTTGGAATATTAATTAGAAAAAATAAAGATATAAAGGGAATTAAAATATATAACACTGAATATTTGATCTCTCAATATGCTGATGACATGTCAATTATTCTTGACGGTTCACCAGAGTGCCTTGACGCATCTTTCCGCTTATTACATAAATATGCTGAAATGTCTGGTCTCCATATGAACCTAGACAAGACAAAGGTAGTGTGGATAGGAAAGAAAAAATATAGTCAAGACACCATGTGTGTAAAGTGGGGATTGGAATGGGGTTCCAGTAGGTTAACACTATTAGGAATAAACTTTTCTGTCAATTTGCAAGAAATGGAATCTTTGAACTATTATTTTAAAATAAAAGAAATTGAAAATATAATCAATATTTGGTCTATACAAAAACTTATTCCAGTGGAAAAGATAACAATTATCAAGACACTAATTATTTCAAAATTAAATCATCTGTTTTTAACATTACCAACACCATGCAATACTACTTTTAAACAACTTATTCGTACAATATATTCATTTATTTGGGAAAACAAGCCTGACAAGATTAGAAGAGAATTATTATGTCTGGAACATAAATAAGGGGGGCTGAAAATGTTAGATATTGAAGAATATATAAAAGGGTTAAAATTAACATGGGTCCGACGGTTGCTAAAATACAAAACAAAACTCAAAAAGCTTATAGAAAGCACAGAAAATATTGATATTGAAAATCTAGTATTTATAGGCCCACCAAACAAATGTAAAAAAACCTTTTTGGAAAGAGGTTTTCAAAGTATGGACAGCAATGCTAAATAAACTTAAACCAAAAAATGAAGAAGAATTTTTAACAGATTCACTTTGGAATAATGGAAATATTAAAATAGGTAGCAGATCTGTGTTCTATAAAGACTGGGATGATAACGGTATTTTGTTGATTTATGATCTGGTAAATTAATGTCGTTTAAGCAATGCAAAAATATTTATGTAATTAAATCTAACTTTCTAGTTTATAATGGAGTTATATCAGCAATAAAATCATATCAAAATTCTCAAAACATAATATCTCTATAGAAAATCTTTATAAAGTTCATGGACCAATTCTACCAAATAAAATTAGAACATTTTTTTTGTCAAATAAAGGGTCAAAAGATATGTATAATGTTTTCTTAGAAAAAAAGTAATACAAGGCCTAGTTGTGAAGATAAATGGTCTCTAAGATTAAATAAAAAATTTGATTGGAAAAAAGTGCATAATATGTCTTTCTATAACACAAAAAGCTCTAAACTTCATTGGTTCCAGTACAGAATAGTGCACAGAATCATCGGCATAACTGAATTTTTATTTAAAATTAAGATAAAACAATCAGATAAATGTACTTTCTGTAATGAAGCTATTGAAGATATTGAGCACATATTTTGGACATGCCATAAAATTTCAGATTGATGGATTGAACTTGGTGATTGGATTTATAACCAAACACAAATATTGATTCAATTTAATATAGATATTATTTTATTTGGAAATTTGGGTAACAACGGAAATAATATGATAAAAAACTTAATAATACTCCTGACAAATTTCTATATTTACAGAACAAAACTCTTTGAAAATAAGGTAAATTTTACAGGACTTAAAAACTACCTCAAAGAATCTCTGGCACTAGAAAAGAATTTATTTTCTAAAAAAAACCTTTTCATATGGCCAATATCTGCTGCGACCCCTGCCTCCCAATTTTAGATGACTAGGTTGATCATCAAAAAATTGGTACATCATGTACCGGAATTATTTGTATGTACATTTCTTTCCTTATCCACATCACCACCTATGTTATGATTTGATACTGTTATATGTTGGTTTATATATATGCTTTATGTTTTTGTCTATGTTTATAACTACATGTATGTTCCTCTAAGTTATTGCCTGTACGCCAATATTTGAATAGATAATTCCTGCAAGCTATATTATGAATGCTGTAAGTAAAATATATTTATTATTTTTATTTTCTATTATTTTTGCTTTTTCCAAAATTCCAAATTTCTGTGATTTTTATTTATTTATTCTTTATTTTTTTTATCTATTCAGATTTATTGATCATTCTATATTGATAATGTTTTAGTTGGATATATTATAATTAACAATGATTTATATAAATGTATATATTACAGTTAAATAAACTAACAAATACAAACCAAATTGACTATATGCTACTAACGGTTAACGAGGCCGGGATAAGGTACCGGTATTTGATGTATCCACTAACAAATGTCAAACTATCAATATAGTATGATCAATTTAAAAAATTAAATTAAAAAAATAGTAGATACGCCAGACGCGCGTTTCGTCTACAAAAGACTCATCAGTGACGCTCGAATCCAAAAAAGTTAAAAAGGCCAAATAAAGTACGAAGTTGAAGAGCATTGAGGACCAAAATTCCTAAACGTTTTGCCAAATACAGCTAAGGTAATCTATGCCTGAGGTAGAAAAGCCTTAGTATTTCCAAAAATTCAAACGTTTGTAAACAGTAAATTTATAAATATAACCATATCAATGACAATTTATGTTAGCATAAAAAGTGCTGACTACTGGACTTGTGATACCCTCAGGGAAATAAATCTCCACTAGCAGTGGCATCGACCCAGTGGTTGTAAATAAACTCATCATAGAAATCAGGACGAAATTTAGTATATACGCCAGACGCGCGTTTCGTCTACAAAACACTCATCAGTGACGCTCGAACCAAAAAAAGTTAAAAAGGCCAAATAAAGTACGACGTTGAAGAGCATTGAGGACCAAAATTCCTAAAAGTTTTGCCAAATACAGCTAAGGTAATCTATACCTGAGATAGAAAAGCCTTAGTATTTCCAAAAAAATTTGTAAACAGTAAATTTATAAATATAACCATATCAATGACAATTCATACTGACTACTGGGCTTGTGATACCCTCGGGGAAATAAATCTCCACCAGCAGTTGCATCGACCCAGTGGTTGTAAATAAACTCATCATAGATACCAGGACTAAATTTAGTATATACGCAGTAGAGCACAAGAAAGAAGAGAATATTGAAAAGTTTACACTGGGTAGCCAGTGCTTCTGTACTGGCATGAAAATACGGATTTGTTGTGTTATTAAAAGGAGTAGGTCCGGTAAGGACCGATTTTGGCCTCAAATTTCAGTTTCATCTGACGAAAGATTTTGACCACTTTTTAAACACTTAAGTGTCTTTTTCATATGATGCAATTAATTTATGTGAAAGATTTTAACTTATTTAGTCATTAAAAACGATCCGATTCTGGCTCAAATATGAGAAATCTACCAAATATGCGAAAAAATGTCACTTTTCAGATGGTTTTTGTCAAAAACGAAAGTGGCCGCATCCGTGTTCATCCTCAATCTTTATATATGTTTTGTATTATCATTAAATACAACTTTCATTTCAATATTTTGGATGAACACGAATGCGGCCACTTTCGTTTTACACGGAAACCGTCTAAAATTTAACTAAAATGCTGGAATTGTGAAGATTTCAGTAATTTAGCATGAATTAATGGTGCTAGTTCTCAATAAATGTGCATTGTGTTGGCAAAAAGAGCCCATATTTATGTAGCAGAACCTTTCTGCTATCCAATAAATGACTAAAAGTTAACATTTTAACAATTTTGTAAAACTGCTTTATTTTGGGGCCAAAAAGGGGTCTTACTGGACCTACTCCTTTGCTGTTACAAAATGTTAGAAATTATTATAAATTAAGGAATCATGTATCTCCCTCATGCAAAGCTCTGATTACTTTCACGGATTTGGCTATACTTTTTGGACCTTTTGGATTATAGCTCTTCATCTTTTACATAAGCTTTGGATTTCAAATATTTTGGCCACGAGCATCACTGAAGAGACATGTATTGTCGAAATGCGCATCTGGAGCAGGAAAATTGGTACCGTTAATGTTATTATTACATACCAGTCAAGGACAAAAAAGGAGGCAAAAATAGCAACATCTAAAACAGAGTAGAGAACACAAGAGGGGCATTCCATCGTCTGAAAAAACACCTGCACAAACCATTGTTAAGGCCTGTACTACCGTATGAATGTGAAACATGGATCACAAATCTTGAGGAAGGAAACGAAATACCTAAAAAGATCTTAAAAGTACGATGTCAAAATAACAGTAGGTAAAATTGCTCTCAAAAGATATTGATTGTCGAAAAATCGTAGGAATGTAACTCCCTCAAACAAAGCTTCGATTCCTTTCCCGGCTTTGGCTATAGTATTTTTTTTCCTTTTGATTTATAGCTCTTCACCCCTTTAATAAGATTTTGATTTCTAAATATTTTGGCCTCGAGCATCACCGAAGAGACATTGATTGTCGAAATGTGCAGCTTATATAACATGTAAACATAGGTACCATTTATGTTATTACTACCACTGGGTAGATGTTTATGCTGGTGGACTCAAAGTCCCATAGTCCCAAAGGGTATCACCTTCCCCTTCCCATTAGCCAGTACTTTAGTACTGGCACGATAATACAAATTTTGTGTTATTAACGTTTGCTGTTAAAATTAAGTAATGTATCTCCCTATAAATGCACAGCTCTGATTCCTTGCCCGACTTTGGCTATATACTACTGCAAATTTAAAAGTTATCATGCATATTCTTAAATTACTTCAAACTAGATTGAGGTACAAGGTAATCTGAAAATAAAAACAAATTTCACATTGAAAGAGTTACTATGGCCACAAACCATAACTAAATTTGTTTATTTTGTAAAATCTCTTGATTTTCAATGTTTTTAATGAATTTTTAAATATTTTTTTCGGATTGAAAAAGTATGTGTGCACCCAAGACACAACTTTATATTTGGTGATATTATTTCAATAGTTATAATGAAGATTCTCTTAAATTATTTTGTTATTTCCTGGCTGTGCACAATGTTTCCACAAAGAACATAATGATGGTAAACTGAATAATTTCTGTATTTTTCAGCGTTTTTGTGAAAATTGTTCATATAATGACGTAATTGTGACGTCATCAGAAATATTTTTTTATGTCTTAAGTTATATTTCTTGACCCTATGCATTTCAAAACATTTTGTGCCAATTTGACACAGTTTTTGAAACATTCTAATTTCTTGGCCCAAAAACCAGGCCTTAATAGATATAGGAAGATGTGGTGTGAGTGCCAATGAGACAACTCTCCATCCAAATAACAATTTAAAAAGTAAACCATTATAGGTTAAAGTACGGCCTTCAACACGGAGCCTTGGCTCACACCGAACAACAAGCTATAAAGGGCCCCAAAATTACTAGTGTAAAACCATTCAAACGGGAAAACCAACGGTCTAATCTATATAAACAAAACGAGAAACGAGAAACACGTATATATTACATAAACAAACGACAACTACTGTACATCAGATTCCTGACTTAGGACAGGTGCAAACATTTGCAGCGGGGTTAAACGTTTTAATGGATCCAAACCTTCTCCCTTTTTCTGAAACAATAGCATAACATCACGACATAGAAAAACATACGATAAAATAGCAATTGGCAGACTTAACTCAATCAAAAAACGTATGATTACACAATGAACGAATAAATTTGATCTGCGATATCTGAATACAAATGCACCGTTTATTAAATATTAGAGACAAACATTCATGACCAAAAAGCCAACAAACAAATTCAAACACAGGACATCACTGAGAAATATTTAACCAATCAATGTTCACTTTAGACAAAAAACCGGTTTTTTATAATCTTGAAGTTTATACAAATGTTGTAAGAATAAGTGAAAAATTGAAGATATTACAAATAATCAAAGCTGGTGTACAGACAAGATCCATATAAATAAAAAATAACAAAAAAGCATTATAAACAGTATCAACAGGTCGAATTAACAAGAAAATACGATTTGAGAGTACTCGCAGTTACTGACAGCTAGTTAAAAGCCAAAACCAATTAATAATAAAAAATCATGCATCAGAGACTAAAATCGACTAAAACACATCACAGGGATTTAGTATTTTAACGTCATTAATAGTCAAAGAAGAAATGACTTGTGCAATAATGCATGAATTGGTAACTGTGGTCTATGGAATTATAATTAAGTGAATGAGATGTTATTTTGATAAGATTCGTGAGTCTATGGCCATAATTGGTCTAAAAAGAAATATTAAAAGTTGACCTTAATGTTGTGTGTTGTATCGTGGATATTCATTAAACTTTGATTTTAATTTTCTCTTTGACTTAAAAATAAGACACATTGTTATATTCAGCATATTGAAATTAATCAAAGTTAAATTTTGCACCCTTTTCTTGGGCACACTTGAAAACAAGGCCCTAAATAAAATAAATTGAATACACGGTTAGAATTAGCATATCAAAAATTCTCAATGTTTCAAGATTATTTAGATCCTATTGAAATTAGGCACACATAGCAAGTCAAACAAAGTTTTAAAAATTGCTTGGTGTTAACACAGTTTTGGACCCTAATTTCCTGAGCTGATACGGCAATAACCCAAAATGCAATTGTTCCATCCTTTTATCGCAGGAAACATTATGGTACAATTTCATATAAATCCATACGTTTATTCTCGAGTTATTGACCAGAAACCAAAATATGTTTGTTTTTGCATCTCTATCAATGTATTTGAATTTAGAAAATCCAGTAATGATCTTCGGGTTTATCGATACGCATTAACAGCCTCTTGTGAACAAAAGCGGACATACAAATACTGAGTAAAAATTAAATTGTTTCACATTCATTAAAAATAACATGTAATCTGCTAATTAGTATTTGATCAAGTTTGCATAATAATTGATGCCTAACCTTGTTTTCAAATATATATTTATTAGAAATCGTCAAGTGTATAATTAAATGATGCATGTTTCTTGATTTGAATTGAAACATTTGCAATTAGACCTATTATTATGTTTTATGTAAAATGTTGTACTCTTACAAATGTGTTTATTAAACAACAAAAAAAGCATCTATTAATTCATTATATGATTAAAGGTAGCACTATAGTCTAACAATGATTTTTTGATCATATTTTTTTTATCACATAATGTTGAAGTAAGTATTATTCTGCACAGTTTGTAAAAATCCAAAAGTCATTACCATATCACAACAGGGAGTAAATTAATAATGAATTTATGTAAATAAAAGCACATGGTAATTAATCTAAATATATAGGCATTTGGGAGGGGCTAATATGTCAATCATCTGTTGATACCAGTGTCCAGCTGTTAATCCCTGACCATAAGATAAATATTGTGATCTTATCTTATTGTTTTGCAACACCAATTATTTATATAACATGGAAGTGAACAAAGAAAAAGAAAAAAAACTAAAGGGAAAAAATCTACCAAAAAGGAAAAGAAGTACTATGGAAAAGAGTGGGGAAGTATTTTTGAAAGCCTCTGACTGCCTGTATAAATTTCTTCTCTTTGATCTTCTTCATTCAAATACAGTTTTATGAATTTTAATTAATTTTCAGTTTGTATGTATTTTTTCAGTCCCATTAAATTAAATGTATTTTCAAGAAAAGGGTGGTATTGATCTATTTATGAACATGTTTTTTGATGCACACTTTTAATGTTCTAGCTTATTTCAGACATAGTTTAGTTCTTCTTTAAAATTCAAATGAAAATTATTCTTTATACATAGAGAATAATGATGTTAAACATTGATTAAATGCAGCTGGTCAATCAAGTTATTCTCTTATCTTAGACTGTCTGGAAAGAGGCGGAGCTTTGTCTAAATTTAATTACTTCATCACAGATGTTGGGCATATCTGAGACGTCAAACTCCCGCCAAATGCCAAATAGTGTTGGACAGTTCACATATAATGCAAAATTTACAGCATTAGAGCATCAAAGACACAAAGTGTGTGGTTCTATTGATATAGTAATGGTATCAGAACACTCCTGTGGTGTTCCCAGTGGAACGTTTGTATTTATATTGACTTTATAGGGGTTCTTAGGGGGAAATTCAGTTTTTAGGTCATTTCTCAGAACAACTTTTCATGAGAATTGTAAGGAAAAAATGAAAATAGAAACTTTATGGGTACCCCCTTTGGCTTGACTTTGATATATATGATTAAAGGGTGTATTTTCTACAATAGCGTGTCCCAGTTTTTGGATGATTTGTTTCTAAATGAATTTATAGGTCTCCAAAGATGAAAGGTGAAATGAGGTTTGGCACCCAGCAGTTAAATCAATATATCTTCTTACTAGAGGCATATATAAAAAATCTGAGAAACGGTTTTGGAGATTGTATATGGTTGATTACAGGGATGACAACAAATTTTTACTACCATTTGACATGAATGTGCCATTTTCATCCAAGTTGGAAGACCCGTTTTTTTTGGCAATTAATGAGCTGTATTTTGAGATAAATCAAACCAAAAATAAATTTATATATAAATTAAGAAAGAGTTATATTTCAGCTTTTAAATGAGTAAAAGATTTTAAAAATCCATTGAGTAGTTTTGGAGAAATTAATCTTTAAAGACTGTTGATTGGAGTCAGAAAATTCTGACTGTAGTTCTACCTTAATGTCAAAAAGTTCAGGAAAAAGGGAATCCTGCTTTATATTTTAAGAAATATGTGTGAGCAAAACCAAGGAATTGCGTTATACTGGAGGTAGATTTGTCTTTAGACTCTTAAATCTTATAGAAACAGCAGTTAAATAATCGAGATCAACACAATCACTTGAATGTTTACTTGTCGGACATTTCTTTTATCATAAATGTTTACAGTATATAAATACAAGACCATAGGACGTAGATGTAAACAGCTATTGAATTACCCTCTGAATAATTTTGAGCCACTGAAGTAAGTTAATTACCTTTTTCTTCGGACGGTCTTTTCTTTGCCTTTATAATTTCCTTTCTGATCTTTTCTTTTTTTTCAGCCTGTTCTTTATTTGATTTATGAATACTCTGTAATTCCTGTGTTAACTCCAACAATTCTTTGTTGGATTCAGCTTTATCTTTCTTTGCCTTTTCCAATTTTTTTCTAATCTTTTCTGGTCCTGTGTTTTGAAGTTCATCTGATTCATCATCACTACTTGTTATATTGGGATTCATATCTGTAGTTGTCGCTATCTTCAGACACCTTATTTAAATATATAACTGCGTGTAATCCACAGGTTTAAATGAAGGGCTAAAATGATAATAATTTATGATAGTTAAATAATGTCATGTTTGAAATTAAAATCAATGATCCGATACAATATTTTAAATATGGCATAAAGGCAAAAATATTGTACAGTTTGGGATCAGACCGTTTCATAATAAATGAGGAATGTGTCTTTTGGACACAGATGAGTCCCCCGCTACATATAAAATAATAAAGGAACATTACTGAACACAGTAATAATGACGCTTCTCAAATTCGTACTAGATCTGAGTTTAGTGGTAATAAGCATTGTATATAAGTTTCTTAACATTTGTTTAAGGAAAACTTTAGAGAACGGGAACGCAAACAAAATCTGCATGTTCTTATATTTGTAAAGGAGCACAACTCAAGAATAATGAAAGTGATGTCACCAATATTCAGTTCTTTCTGCGTTTTGTGGAAATGAGCATTGTGTCTAAGATTCATAACATTTAGTCAAGGCAAACTTCAGTTAGAAAAGGTTAACTAAAAACTCAGTAAGTTTTCCATTTGTAATAGGGCATAACTCTAGAAAGGTGAGAGTGACGCAACTTAAGTTCATACTTTATCTGTGTGTTGTGGTAATAAGCATTGTGCATAAGTTTATACCATTTGGTTGAGGTAATTTTTTATTTCGGGGCCTTTTATAGCTGACTATGCAGTATGGGCTTTGCTCATTGTTGAAAACTGACAATGACCTATAGTTGGTTATTTCTGTTTCATTTGGTCTCTTGTTCATTTGGTCTCTAGTGAAGAGTTGTCTCATTGGTTATCACAACACATTTTTTTTATTACGGTGGTTAAATAAATAAAGTGTCTTATTGCTATAATCATAAGAATATATGGTTTTTAATCTAGGTTAGTAGTATGAATTTGAGCATGATATATAATTTTATTTGAATTTTACATTTGTTAAAGATACATAATGTACCAGTACCTTATCCTGGTGAATTGGAATAACTTTGCAGGAGATTTTTTTTAATTGAAATGATTTTTTTCTTTTCTCTCTTTAAATCTAAATTTAGAGTCAGTAGAAACTTTTGTTTTAATTAATTCTTCTTTAATTAGCTCTTGTAACACCAGTGTTTGGTGTTGCTTTCATCAATTTAGAATATTTCACAAAAAACATTAGCATGACAAGTTAGTTTATCTTAAATCAAATTTTGATTAAGTTTTCCTTTATTAAAAATTATGTCATTTACACATTAATTTTACTGTTTACTGTTATCCAGTTTTTAAAAATGAGACCTTTACCTTTTTTGATATTTTCAATGCCCCATGTAATTTGCTGTCTAATATGTTTATATGATAGTTGATATGATTCTTTTAGCCGATTTTAAATTTATCCATGATTATAAGTAAGTAAAACTGTGGAATATTTTCTTTAGTTTATCAATCAAATTAATATTGTTTATAAAATTCATTTTAAATATAAAGAAATCTTGTCCAAATTTACCCAAAAAGTAATATTTTGATAAGACTTTCCAGTTTGGTGATTGGTCTTCGTTATCAATGCTTTTTTCACCTAACTAATATTTATCGCTTCTAGATATCAATTTATGTCTATCATGTTTTAAAAGCCCAACAGCATTGTATTTTTACTTATTATAACTCTTATAACTTTTTCTGATTTTATTGCTCCATATAGAACTAAACATTAATTTTTCCAATATAAAAAAAAGAAGATGTGGTATGATTGCCAATGAGACAACTCTCCACAAGAGACCAAAATGATACAGAAATTAACAACTATAAGTCACCGTACGGCCTTCAACAATGAGCAAAGCCCATACCGCATAATCAGCTATCAAAGGCCCCGCAATGACAATGTAAAACAATTCAAACGAGAAAACTAACGGCCTTATTTAAGTATAAAAAATGAACGAAAAACAAATATGTAACACATCAACAAACGACAACCACTGAATTACAGGCTCCTGACGAGGGACATTCACATACATACATAATGTTTTGGGGTTAAACATGTTAGCCGGATCCCGACCCTCCCCTAATCTGGGACAGTGGTATTACAGTACAACATAAGAACGAACTATAAAAAATCAGTTGAAAAAGGTTTAACTCATCAAATGAACAAAAATACAATTGGACGTGGCCAGGTACTTGTACATACCAACAACAAAAAGACACTAGTTACAGATCTGAGAGTACTCACAGTTAACTGACAGGCACTAACAACTAATAAACAATCATGCATCTAAGACTAAGTTATTCATCCGTACACATCCAACATCTAACGGATTTAGTTTAAAGACGTCATAAACAGTCAGAGAAAAACATGACAATGCCAAGATACTGGTATTGACAGATTATAGATCCATGAATGTGTTTATGTATATAACATATTATTGATATTTAGTTTGCCATTAGTTTACTGATAACAAAATCAATATTAACACCAATAAAAATTGTAGGACACGGTTAACAACATTTCCGTTAAAATGAGTATGTGCCATCCCGTTTGAAATAAGTTTTCTACAGATACAACCAAACTTCAAAACCAAATTTTTATATCTATGAAAAATCCCTGGCTTAATTATTTACCAGTAATCACGTTCGTTAAAATCAAAAACGTCAAAACAGACACGGGCATAGCGAACGAGCTATGAAATATAAACACCGTAAGATGGTTCCAAAGGAACATCACCATCTAAAAATGGAAAATTTAAAAAAAAGGAACGAAAAACCGTCCAATTTGTCGTAAAGTCGTTAAGTTTGCTAGTTGTTCTTATCCTTTTCGGTTACTGATGCAAAATAAGTGATATTCAGAAGAATTAATGATTTAACAAGTGTTATCTTACCTAAGATAGTGTGAATTTGTTTTTTTCCCAGGATTTAATTATTTTACAGATTTCTAACTTTCTTTCTAATGCATGAACGCATCCATCTCTGAATTCACTAAATGATAGCCTATATTCAAAAAGAATGGTTATTTTTTTTTCATAAAAATGGGATAAAAATGCCCAAAAAATGTCTGAATTTTGCATGAGTAATTTCCCTTTTAATACTCTGGGCTGTCCCATTTCTTTGCATCTTCTTTCTTTGTCCAAATTTAAAAGGTCTTACTAATGATCTAGGATGTTGTAGAAGCATATTTCTTGAAGAATATAGCATCAATCCCAATGAAACTTTATAGATATGTAACATGGCATGTCCCAAAGTGGCACCTGTCTTTGGAATTTTAGAAATGGTACCCGTTACCATGGAAATAGCAAAAATTTCAAAACATTTCAAAATGCTCCAAAATTAATGAAACGTTACAACAATGTTAATACACATCTGTAGATGCAATCTTTGACTTTGGAATTTTTAAAATGGCAGCCGCTCACCTGGCAATAGGGGAAGGGTGCCATCCGCTATTGCTTGCAATGGCAAATCTAGTTATTATATTTATTCTTCCACACTTTTTTGTCCCTACTATTTCTCAGAATTGGCTTAAACAATATTGAAGGAACTATACCATAATGTTGACCACCACATTAAATAGTGCAGTGAGGTATGGCATCATCAAGATGGCTGTCGTTGCCATGGAAATGAAACAAATTTGAAAAATTTCTGTTTTTTGTTTTGGTGAACTGTTTGAATATGCTTACACTCAGAATCATCATATTTTAATACAATGTAGGTGCCCACTATATACAGGTGTTGGGTAATTTTGGCACACATTGGACCTACTATGTTGCCATGGAAACTACACCAAAAATTTCAAAAATATCAAAATGCTCAAAACTTAATGAAACTTCACAGTAACGATGAGCAACATTGGAAGATGTGGAATTTGGCGTCGGAATTTCCAAAATATCTGTTGTTACCATGAAAATATTTCCCAGGGGAAATGCTGCCCAAATTTTTCACATATTTGGACTTATTTATTTTTTTCAGTGACTTTTTCAACCTTTTTCAGTTCCATAATTGCTTGTATTTACAGTTGAAAGTTAAATTTAGTATATACTTTTCAAATAAATCCCATTTGGAGAATTTATCAAAATAACAAGGCCATGAAAATGTACATAAAAGGATTAATGATTCTCTAAAAATTCTAGCTATTTGCAGTGACTGTAGAAAAATGTTACTAGATTGGCAAACCAAAGCAGTGTAAAAATCTCAAGTTTTTAATCTGAAATATGTATGTAGGCCCTATCACTTAATGACATATGGTACTGATTTTACAATAGGTATGTTTGAATCATACTATGACATAAACACATTTAACTTTACAAAATACATGGAGATGAAACCCCCGCTTGAATATAATATAAAGTTATAAAAGAACATAACTGAAGAACACTAAAACAGACGCTACCCAAATTTGTACTTGATTTAAGTTTTCTGGTGATAAGTAATGAGTATAAGTTTCATAAGATTTTGGTTGAGGCTTACTTAAGTCAGAGAACAGAAACAGGCATCACTGTAAAAGTGACACCACCAACATACAATCTTGATTTGCATTTTGTAGTTGTTAGCATTGTGTACAAGTTTTCATAACATTTGCTTCAGGCAAACTAAAGATAAAGAATTGAAAAGTAAAAATCAGCAATTTTTATGTCTATTAAGGGACATAACTCAAGAACGGTGTAAGTGAAGACACCCAATTTCAAACTTGATCTGTATTAAGTGGTAATAAGTATTGTGTACATGTTTCATAATATTTCGTTGAGGCAAATTAAAGTTAGAGAACGGAAAAAAAACAAATATGTAATTTTAATAAGAACAGTAAAAGTGAAGCCAATTAATTTCGAACTTTATCTGTATTGTGTGGTAATAAGCATTGCTTATCAGTTTCATTACATTTAGTTGAGACAAACTAAAGTTTAAGGAACTTGTAATTCAGTGGTTGTCGTTTGTTGATGTGTTACATATTTGTTTTTCGTTCAATTTTTGTACATAAACTAGGCAGTTAGATTTCTCATTTGAATTGCTATACATTTGTCATTTATGGCCTTTTATAGAGGTTAGTGCTTTGCTCATCGTTGAAGGCCATACAATGACCTATAATTGTTAATTTCTGTGTCATTTGGTCTCTTATGGAGAGTTGTCTCCTTGGCAATCATACCATATCTTCTTTTATATTTGGGACGTACGAATGGACTGACGGAATGATGGAAAGACGTACGTACATACAGATAAAGGTAAAGTACATGCTCACTATGCTACGTCAGGGACATAAAAACAAAATGGCATGGGTTTGCATCTGTCATCATCAAGGGATATATAAATATATATGCTATGACCTTTACAAATAGATGAGTTTGTATACATGTATAAAATTTAATAAAAAAAAATTTTTTTACGTAACGACTAGAAATCTATTTTGAATGGCTGCCTTTACAAAAGAAATACAATTATGGTTTTTAAAGCATATTTAAAAGATGAAGGTAGATCAGTTATCCCAAAGTAGAACTGTGCCTTTTCTCATTTAACAGGTGAAACAAACAAAACAAGTGTTACATGAGACAATTCAAACTAAGTATAACATTGTATTTACATTATGGCTTTCTGCATGAGTGAGGATCTATTTTTCAATACCATTTTGTTATATTGTTTTTATAGACTGCAGACAAAATTATTGCTGGAAACAACCTTACTTAATTTGTTTAAGTGCAAACTAAACAAAAAAGAAGGGTATATGATATTGTTCAGTCTTCTCACTATCACATCTTTCTAAACAATGTTTTCTTTGGAAAAAAAATCCGTAGAAGTCATAAAAATGAATTTTACTTTATTTTAATCTATGCCACAATAGGTTCTTTCCAAAGCTTTAGATGATTAAGGTCCAATTAAAAGAACAAGAAAGGTAAATAGCAGAAAAAACAAGGGATTATCCCACTATTTTCCTACTTTTCACTGGAATATTTAAATCTACATAGTCTGAGATCTGCTGCTTAAATTTGTGTCAATAAAGGAGGCTCAAATAAACTTTTTCATTAAAATAAAAATTGGGAATGAACATCCTAATACGGACCTAAACATAATAAATATTCTTAACATGAAACATGGGAATAAATATCCTTAACACGAAACATTGGAATAAATATCTTTAACATGAAACATTGGAATAAATATCCTTAACATGAAAAATGGGAATATATATCCTTAACATGAAAAATGGGAATATATATCCTTAACATGAAAAATGGGAATATATATAAAGGCAACAGTAGTATACCGCTGTTCAAAACTCATAAATCCATATCCTTAACATGAAACATAGGAATAAATATCCTTAACAGGAAACATGGAAATAAATATCTGTTACATAATACATATGAATATACATCACAAGTAAGAAACATGGGGATAAATATCCTCAACATATTCAATTCAAACTGATATTGAAAACAAAAATCCTACAGGAACAATGGGAATTAACATCCAATGAATAAAACATAGAAATACATATCTTTAACAGGAAAAATTGAAACAAATATAAAACATGAAAACAAGGACATATACCTTTAACATTGGGATAATTATCTTAAACGTGAAAGCACTTAAGAATAGTACTAAAAAGTCTTTAAATGTCTATTATATGAATAAAACCAAAAATAAAAGTTCCATTTGATCGAATTTAAAGGTCTTAAAATTCTTTTTACATAGACAAGACCCTAAATAAAGGCATAAAAAACATGACCGAAATACAATAAAAACAATGATTAATTTAAAAAAAAATATTATATCACTTGAAATATCTGTAGTAAAGAATTATACTTTTATGTTATTTTCTCCTTGTAACTTGAACGTATTTCAGACAATTCTGGTTATAAATAAACTCATCATAGATACCAGGATTGAAATTTTGTATCTGCGCCAAACACTCGTTTCGTCTACAAAAGACTCATCAGTGACGCACGATCAAAAACAGTTAAAAAGGCCAAAAACAAAATTCGAAGTTGAAGAGCATTGAGGACCAAAAATTCCTAAATTTTTTGCCAAATACAGTTAAGGTAATCTATCCCTGAGGTAGAAAAGCCTTAGTATTTCAAAAATTCAAAGTTTTGTAAACAGTTAATTTATAATTATGACCATATCAATGATAATTCATGTCATTACAGATGTGCTTACTACTGGGCTGGTGATACCCTCTGGGAATAAAAACTCCATCAGCAGTGGTATCGACAAATAATCCATTGTTTATCCAAGAAGTTCAGTTAGTCAGGAAACATGTGAAAGTGAACAAGCTTGTTTGAGTCAAACTTCAAATTCTTCTATTTGTAAATCCTTAAAGCTGGAAGCCTTTAACAAATTTCTCTGTTTTTGAAAGATCAATATATTTGTTTTGTAATGAAATTTATTTTGCAATTAGTATTTTAAGAAATCTTTTTGTGCTTTAAAAAAGATGCAACAATGTAACTGGGAGTAGTTAAGTCGATGTAAAGTAAGTATAATACATGTATTAATAATGATTAAGTATCTATGTTGCTGTTCATATAGCTTAGTCTATAATGATTTACTTTAATATTTACTATGATATCTCAATGGCTATATTTAAAAATATTGGTTGATTTTGTTTGCTGGTTTATCTTTTAAAAAGCAGTTATAACTAGATTTGAATTTGTCAGCAATAACGAATGGCACCCTTCCCCCATTGCCAGGGTTACGGCAGCCAATTCACAAAGGTCATAAATACATGAAGTAGTATGGCTCTCACAGAGATTGTCAGCATTCAAGTAAAAAGGCCTGATACAGATTTTTTGTCTTATTTCAATGGTTAAGTTCAGTGAAAGAACAAATGTACATGAGTATTTCACTCTTTGTAAATATATCATGACAGTTTATATTGTTTGTAGAACTAAGGTTATTATAATCTGATTTTTGATATGATTTAAGGATTAAGTCCTAGCTGTTAAAGACTTGCAAGGTCAGATAAATGATATCAGTAAAACCACACAGCAGAGATATATAGAAAACGCTAAAAAGTGCTTAGATGTAATGTGCAACACCATTTGTCCTGGAGGAGGTACTTTTTTTTAAGTCAGCTTTATTGATAGAAGATGAAACAGATAAAAGCGAGAAGGTGACATTAGAGATACTGGTAGAAATTTACAAAGGGGAAGACACTTGGGACTTTCAGAGGCAGATCTTGTCAATTATTGCTGACCAACACAGTTTGGATGATGTGAAGAAGGTAAAGGATAAATACTTAACACTGCAGACCGTATATCAATAAGAATTTGATTTATTTTCTTAAAATCAGTTTTTATTAAGAAAGTTACTTATTATAGCTTCTGCTGTTGTTTTTTCTATGGTCGGGTTGTTGTCTCTTTGACACATTCCCCATTTCCATTCTCAATTTTATGATTACCATTTTTTAGAGGTCAGTTGATGTATACATTGAAAAAAAAACAATAAATTTTTAAAGGTATTTCTGATCAAGTTCGTCTTTTATTTTTCTATGTTGTGTCTTGTGTACTTTTATTTGTCTGTTTGTCCTTTTTTTGTTAGCCGTGGCGTTTTCAGTTTATTTTCGATCTATGAGTTTGACTGTCCCTCTGGTATCTTTAGCCCCCCTTTTATTAGCTAATACTGACAAGACAGTTTACTGCTTTGATTTGAAAATAAAAGGTTGAAGGGTGAAATAATAGTATATTGTGGTTGTAAACACATAGGGTAAGAAAGCAATATATACTAATCATATGTTTCATTCAAATTCATATGTATCATGTGAAGATATAAAAAAAACAATGTTAACCAAGAATATAAAATGTTTAGAATTTTTCTCCAACTCTAAGACAAAATGCAAAATATCGATAAAAATCATCATTAAGGCAGAAAACTTCTGGTAGGAGTCGGTTGCCAGTTAAGGCCATGTTGACTTACTTGAAGATCGTATTGGACTGAACAGGTTTACTTTTAATGTTTCTCTCTATTTATTATAGTTTGCATAAACTAAAAAAAGGGGGGAAAATCATCTTTTAAAGCTAATAAATCGAGTCAACTGACAATTTTCACCATGTTTGACATATTTAAAGATCTTATTGTACTTAGAATATTTGCTATTCACAACTTCGCGCTATAATGATGTCTGCAAAAAAAAACAAGATACCCCAAGTTACATTTTGGTAAAGTTGATTACATTTGACCATTTAGTTTCAGATGAGCAGATTACTTTTTTTTTTTAAGTTGACGACGACGGACGATGTTGACGGACCCTAAATGTTGGCAATAGCTCACGTGGTCTTTTAAAACCAAATGGGCTCAAATGCTAGTTTATATACAGTGTAATCAGCTACTAACAAAACCAAAGTATTCGGTGTGCAAGGGTATTTTATATACATGAGTAAATCGTATTGTCATGTTTCCAATATAATAATATTGATATTTAACAATCAAAGAGCAAGTGTTCCGACCCAATGTAATAAGATTACCGAATTACATTTTCTTAATCGAAATTTCAAAACAGCTAAGTGATAGCTCCTTTCTGATTTTTTTTCATAAATTATGGTATGTTACATATATTCATAGTTTTTTTTATCTTTGTTTATTAATATTCATCAGGTAACAGATTAAAATTGCAAAATGATTGTAGACATAATATTTTGCATATATATGAGGTGGAGGTATCTCTACTTATATGTACAAAGAACAAATTCTACATAAGTATTTCATCATCATGATCAAGATTTTGAATAAAAGACAACAATCAATTGGTGTTTAAAATAGGGTTTTCTGTCGACATATGGACGGAAACTTTTGGATAGATATATATTCACCTGATATTCATTACTCTATGTATGTTCCGCCCTTGCTGCTTTATTAATTGAAATATAAACGAAAAATTGCAGTGTTACCCCCTATGATCATTTTTAGAAACAGGTGTCAGGTTTTTTACCAATATAAAATCTCATACTGGAAATATAAAGGAACATTCTCAAAATTTTGGAAAATCAGAAGTTTCAGAGAGCTGAAGGTTATTTTAAAGTTAAAGTTATATATAAAGACTAGAAAGGCCAAGTGATGGCAGCAGCTTACATGGAACTTTTGGTACAATTAGAGCTAAAACTGAACTAGGATTGGATATAACACCCATAACCTCTCATGTTTTATTATGTAACAAGAAACTAAGGCATAAATTGTTTCACTTGCTCATTTAAACCAAGTGAGCTAAAATGCTAGTTAACTTTTAATATTATATTTATGATGGTAATGTACTCAGAACAATATTTTTTCTGAAAAATACGTTTGTTAGTCATTAGGTATCCAAACTTTGTGAACATTTTATCTGTGAAACACAGTCGACAGCCGCGGCAACCATATCGTTATGCAACATTACTTAGGTAAATAACTAAAACAAAAATACCGAACTCCATTGTTAATTCAAACGTTATTAACAAACGGAACGAGTGGAAAATAACTGTCATATTCCTGGATTTGTTTTAGGCGTTTCCAAAGAAAATGATCGGTTGAACCTGGTTTTTAGCAAGCTAAACGTTCCCCTTATATGGCAGCGGGTTTTGATTCCGTTATATAGAAGAAATTTGGTTAGTAATCCCAAAAGACATAATAGCTAAATGTGACATTATTTATGATCCAGCAGTCAAAACTGTGTCAATATACATCCTAAACATACACTACAAACAAGGAATTATTTGAATCTGGAATAATTTTGAATTCTGGAAAATTAATAATAAATTTATGATGAAAAATAACCCAACTAAATAGGGTTAGCCATGCGCGCATGGCTACGAGGGGGTTAGTTAGTTCATACTGAAATGATAGCGAGCGTAAAATTAACCTTAGCCATGATTTAGTTGGGTTAGTTTTCATCCTACATTTCTAATCAATTTTCCAGAATTCAAAATTATTCCAGATTCAAATAATTCCTTGTTCACACCTGACTAAAACAATACATATGCTAACAAAAATGTTGATGTAGGCGATAGACCCAGATTAAAAACATTTTGAAGTTAATATTACGTACCGTATATAGTATACACTTTCTCGATAAAGTCAAATTAAGTCAAAATATAAATACAAGAAACAACAAAATTGAAACAAAACTTTAAAATCCTCTTGCGTCCGAATCGCAAATCAGGGACACACGCACAAGGAATGGCCAAAGACCAAAACACTATGTCAAGAGCTTCCGAATAATTTAAGACCCCGTTTACACTATTAAAAGATCGATCTTTAGTCAATAATATTCAAACTAGATGCATTTCTTTATGCTTTCAGTTGCTGACCTTGGGCAATATTCTTTTTGTATTTTGCCATAAAGAAAGCCCACTTTACAAAACATCAAAACAATCTAAATTTTCGGGCATTAACATGCTAGGTCTTATGATTATACTCTGGGAAGGTAGGATTTTCTATATAATATGTGAAAGGGGTCGCTGTAGTATGTGACTATTTGCTGCTTCATGATATTGTTTATACTGAAAATGTGTTTGTGTTGGGTTGAAGTTTAGCAGGCACTGTATTCAAGCAAAACAAACGATATTTCCGATAGTCTTTGAATTTCAAATATCGAAAGGGGTCAAAAGATGTATAGAATTAGGAATAGAATTGGGGAATGTGTCAATGTATGCATGTCGATCTTTTATGTTATGTTGTCGACCATCTTACATATAACTAAATATATCCTTATTCATATCTTAAATATTAGTATTTAGTATAAAAAAAAAAAGACTGGCTTCTTCTTCCTCGCTCACAGATAGACAACACAAATAAGAACTAGAGGCTCCAAGGAGCCTGTGTCGCTCACCTGATATTTTTATTTACAATTGATGCATGAAATAAGGCAACAGTTATACTTTTGATTTTGTTTCAGAGATATAAGTCAAAAACTGCATTTTACTCTATGTTTTATTTTGAGCCATGTCTGCAATTTCTGCTATGTTGGTTGGCAGGCAGGGTCCTCAGACATTTTTTTTATCAAGATACCCTTATGCTGATTGTGGCAAAGTTTGGTTAAATTTGACTCAGTTGTTTCAGGAGAAGAATTTTGTAAAAGATTACAAAAAATTACGAAAAATTGTTAAATTTGACTTTAAATGACAATAACTCCTTATGGGGTCAGTTGACCATTTTGTTTATGCTTACTTATTTGAAGATCTTACTTTGCTTAATTTATTGCTGTTTACAGTGTATCTCTCTCTATAATAAAATTCAAGATAATAACTAAAAAATGCAAATTTTCCTTAAAGTTACCAATTCAGGAGTAGCAACCAACAACAGCTTGTCCGATTTATCAGGGCAGATATATCTGGACCTGATAAACAATTTTACCCCATTTCTGATTTGCTCTAAATGCTTTGTTTTCAGAGATATAAGCAGCCAAAATCTACATTTTACCTCTATGTTCTATTTTTAACCAGGGCGGCCATCTTTTTTGGTCGCACACATTTTTTTAAATTAAATACCCCAATGATGATTATGGCCTCAGAGGAGAAGACTTTTGTAAAAGTTAACGGACGACGAGAAAAGCTCACTTGGCCCTTTGGGCAAGATGAGCTAAAAATGATAAACAAGAGTATAAGAAAACCACCAACGATAATTCTTTAAACAAGAAGAGGCTTGGACGGTCGGCCGAGTGTCAGCCTAAGAGATGAAAAATGAAAATGCAGAGTCAGTAGATTTTAAAAAAAATTATGTAAATTTCAAGGAATCCGAAACACAGAGAATAAACAAAGAACAACTTCAAAAAGATTTGAAACAAAGATTGTGGAGGTTTTGTCAGAGTTGACGTCAGGAAAAGTATCTCCACTGCTGTATTGACTCCTATGAAGAAATCGGAGAATGTGGATAGCAGACAGCAATTGAGTTGTGTTACCCAGATAGGCAGAGTGTAGTCAGCAACAATAAAAGTTCCAATCAGTACTAATGGGCAGGTGATCAAAGCTGTTTTGGATATAAGAGCAGAAATCTGTATATTGTAATTCAAAAGGAAAAGATATCAATATAAAACAAGCGACCAGAAACTAAGTAGAAGCAGAGGCAGTATAAGCATAGAGACTTAACATTACAATAAACTTCAAGAAGGGAATTCCAGTAGATGACAAGTGTATTACACCGAGAGAAATTGGACGACAATATAGCAAAAGTAATGTTAAGGTAGATAGGGGATCTGAATCAAAACCGAAAAACTATATAATAATATGTCAAAATGTAGTTTATATCATGCTTTTTTCGAAAATATAATAAAAAGTATATTTCACTGGGCTTTTTTTTTTCATGCTATGGGTTGTGCAAAATTGTCAGATTTTGATAGAATTTAAAGATAAAGTATGAGAGAAAAAGTAAAACCCCAAAGAAAACTGAACTCCAAGGAAAATTCAAAACGGAAAGTCCCTAATAAAATGGCAATTCAAAAGCTCAAACACAGCAAACGAATGGATAACAACTGTCATATTCCTGACTTGGGAATGGAAATGGGAATGGAAATGGAAATTGGAATGGGGAATGGGAATTAGAATGGGAATGGGAATGGAAATGGATATGAGAATAGAATAGAATAGAATAGAATAGAATACAGATTGTGGAACTCACATAGTATGTAGATAAGATATTAAAATATAGATTTTCCTTATTGTAAAATAAAGGCATGTAAAAAATTGTGTTTCAAAAAAGAGGATCTTAGGAAAAAATATATCGGGTAATTTTTTCATATCAATCTATTTCTTACGTGAGTTCCTTGAAAGTTAAAATAAATGTTAAGTCAATGGCATAGGTCAATTTAAAAAATATCTGTTACAGCATGCTATCAAAGAAATGGTGTTTTTAAATGACACCCCTCATCCAAATAAGTACCCACAAACAAAACAACAAATAAATAGAAATCCACACGCATACAAAAGATATAGTTATCGGAATTATCTTTTTGAGATTCAAACCAATTAATATGTCCGACAAGTAGGAATAAAAATAGTTTTATTCTTATACATAAGCGGTGTAAAGATTATTTTTAGAATAGTAAAGGCACTTATTCCTGTTGAAAATATTCATACTCTTGGAGTGTTGAAAATTCGTTGAAAGTATTTGATGAAATGCATGCTTATATTGTTGATTTCGAATCGGTTAAAAAATTTGACGTATTGCAGACCTGTTTCTGAATTGTTATGAGTTACAAAAGAGGGGCGAAAGATACCAGAGGGACAGTCAAACTCAAAGATCAAACATAAACTGAAAACCCCATGGCTAAAAGGAAAAGGACAAACAAAAAAATAAATAAAGAAATAAAAGTACACAAGACAAAACATAGAAAACTAAATACAATTTATGACTAAAATCACCAGAGACCCATCGAAACAACATCTGATTCAAAAATTTAATAACACTTTTATATATTTGGATGATATATTGACTCTTAATAAGGACGACTTCAGTATGTACACTAAATATATTTATTCTTACAATGCCTTTAAAAAAAGCTAATACCAATAATTTGAATTTTTTTTGGATTTCGATATTTATTTTGTCATGTTCAAGAATATTGGACATTTCCAAACGAGATAACCCAAGTTGTTTAAGAAATTTTTATAGAAACTCTGATAGTTTTAAATTGCTCACCGAGATATAATTTTATTATGACACATGATATCTCGTATGTGTATTTAAATTAAGTATTCATAATTTTGGTAAGTTGACATAACCTCAGTTTTGAATGTATCTGTTTTATTCTATTGTTCATTTATTTTCATCGAAATATATCATGGCCACGATATATCAAATTCATACACAAAATATGTCATTTAGATACATTTTTCTGTATCAAATCTCTTAGAATTTGAAAAAAATTTCAATAACAATTTTCACTTTTTATTTCTAAATAATGAATATGGGCAAAGCAGAAACTATTATAAAGTCACCCTTTCTATTATGTCGATCCATTTGTATACTGTACATACAACATCTGTCGAACGGAGGTTTGGAGTTTGTATTTCAAAATGCAGTTCACCACAGAACACATTGATTTAAAATATTTTTTTCTTAATAATTAGATTGTTTCATCTTTTTTCAATCTTATCGGCTATAGAAAAATTAACTGCGACGAAAAATGGAATTTTTATGATTTTTTTAAAGCATCAACCCATAGTCAAAGGTACAATAACCACAATAGAAACATAGGGGGGAAAGAAAAAAATATGAATGTTATTTTTAAATGGCCATTGAAAAGTAAACGCTCACTTAAAATTATTTTTTTTGAAGAATAATATTTGGAAATCCTTCTAAAAGTTCACTTGCTATTGAATTTTTTTTCACATTTAAGGTAAAAAAAGGTATATTAAAAATTATAACAGGGTATAAGTGTTTCCCGTTTACATCAATGATAACTATTTATAAGATTTATCAATGACATAGCACGTGTACTGATTAATGTAAAAAATAATAAATGTCCTTCATTCTTGTGTATATTTATTTTCCGCCATTCTATGTTTGTGCCAAGTCAGGGATATGACAGTTGTTTTCTATTCGTTTGATGTTTTTGAGCGTTTGGTGTTTTTGAGCGTTTGACGTTGGGATTTGCTAAGGTACTTTACCGTTTTAAATTTTCCTTGGAGTTTGGTATTTTTGTTATTTTACTATTATGAATAATATTTATAACGGAAGACATTTTAAATCCTGATAAATAAAGGCCACAGTAGTATACCGCTGTTTGAAATTCATAAATCGAGTGAGAAAAAGACAAATCCGGGTTACAAACTTAAACTGAGGGAAACACATCAAGTATAAGAGGAGAACTACGACACAACATTAGACATTAGACATTATTTTATTAAACCAATCATTGGCCCTTTTCGGGCAAGATACAAAAAACATAACAACAGAAACACACCATTAAAATGTAACACACACACAGAAAACGGATTAGATATGAAATAAACATTTACCTACAATATCAGTAGAGAACATATGAATGCGACTGTTTGATTTTACAATAGTGTAAAACATGTAAATGTAATATACCGCTTTTTTTCCTCAAAAAAGTGTTGACAGTGTATTTCCTGTTCAAATTTTAAATTTAATTATATGATTATAGATTGGGATTGGCCTATGGCTATGCGGCAGATAACAGTATTAAAACTAAAAATAGGATACGAAATTATGCAATTTTATCATTTGAATAACAAAGGTAAGAACAAAAAGTTATTTCCGGAAGAGTAGATATTGGTATTATTGTTTTTATCTATATTATGGGAGTGATTACGTCTAGATATATTTCAAATTTGAAGTAAATTTTCATGAAGCAATCGATTTATTTACTTATTTCTATTTGTGAGTTGTCGGGCATCGATCATTTGTCAAGCAAAGATAACTTTTATCAACCTTAATCATTACAAACTTCATTTGTCCTAAATTGGAAGTCGAAATTTGCACTTTCTGTCAGTCAGGGCTTTACTTCGGATATTATTAAAAAAACCCAAAACTGGTGCATATAGATTAATTAAGTTTTGACGAAAAGGTATCTTCGTGACTGCGAACATGTGCTATTCATTATCTTTTATGTAAATACATGACATAAAACACAAACCAAGTCTCTTTATACAATACAGATGTCTATTTGATTTTTTTAAAATTTTTCAATAGACATCTATAGTAAACTCCTATGTTCTATAGCCATGGCAGCCAAGTTGGATGTGAGGATCAACAGATACATTTTTCAATCAAGATACCCTATTGAAAATTTTGTCTAAATTGAATTCTATTTGGCCCAGTAGGTGAAATGGTGTAGATTTTTGTAAATGATTACAAAAGTTTACGAAAATTTGTTAAAATTGACTATAAAGTTGATCTTCATCCTACTTAATATTATTGCTGTTTACAGTTTATCTTTAATAATATTCAAGATAATCCGGTTAAAAACTGCAAAATTTCTATAAAACAATCAATTCATGGACAGCAACCTAACAACAGATTGTATGGTTCGTCTGAAAATTTCAGGGCAAATAGATCTTATCACGATGAACATTTATCCGCATGTCAGATTTGCTATTACTGCTTAAGTGTCAGAGATATAAGCCAAAAAATTTAACCCTATTTTCTATTTTAAGCCATGTAGGCCATATTGGTTGCAGGTGGGGTTATCGGACACAATTATTAAACTAAATACCCTTATAATAAAGTTTGGTTTAATTGTCTCAGTAGTTTCAAAGGAGAAGATTTTTGTAAAAGATTACAAAAATTTACGAAAAAAGCAAAAAATTTACTATCAAGAGCAATAACTCCTTAAGGGGTCAATTGACAATTTTAGTCATTTGACTTATTTGTAGATCTTACGTTGCTGAACATTATTGCTGTTTACAGTTTATCTATATCTATAATAATATTCAAGATAATAACCAAAAACTGCAATTTTCTTAAAATTACCAATTCAGGGGCAGCAACTCAACAACGGATTGTCTGATTCGTCAGAATATTTTTTGGGCAAATAGATCTTAACCTGATGAACGTTTTTACACAATAAGATAAGTGTCAGATGTATAAGCCAAAAACTGCATTTTACCCCTATGTTCTATTTTTAGACATGACAGTTATCTTGATTTGCAGGTGGGATCATCGGACACATTGTTCCTCATTGTTCAGATTGAATACCCCAATGATGATTGCGGCCAAGCGTGATTAAATTTGGGCCAGTAGTTTCAGAGAATTTTTTGTAAAAGTTAACTGCTTACGACGACGGATAACGACGACAGAGAAAGACAACATCCGAAGGACGCCAAATGATGGAGAAAGCTCACTTGGCCTTTAAGGTTAGGTGAGATAAAAGGCATGTAAAAAAAGGAAATATCAAAACAATTTCGAAAGAAACAACGGATATTTATTTCAATTCAAGCTGTTGGATTTTTTTAATCCATTAAACAATTTTTCTTTTAATATTCATATTGATAGAAATGTCAAATGAATAGGGATGAAGAACGTTTTATTTGTAAACATATAAAGTGATGAGTTTTGAAATAGTACAGACACACTCAGCAGACACGAGTGGAAAATATGCATGATATTTATCTAATGACAAGTGCCTACGTGCAATTTCTAAAAATATCAAGTTACTTATAACGAAAGACATTAATTTTAAAGTTAAAACTGATTAAATATAACATACGATATATACTGACAATATCAGTAGAAAAGATGATAATGGGACGCAATAGTATACTTACAATAGTGTAGAACATGTTGATGTAAAATGCCGCCTTGTTTGTCTGTTTTAAAAATGAAAGGTTGTAATTGGTCGATGCACTAGTCAAGCCAATGCGAAAAAAAACAGGTTTTGAAACTATTAATAGAATATGGAAATCACCTAACATTTCTAAAAACCTAGGAAAATATTTAGATACAAACTCAACTAGTGCAGTTAATGATTAACATGATTAAAAAAAAGTATTATTGATATTTGAATCTGGAGCTAGTCTCTAAAACACTCATGATTCGTTGCAAAAATATAGTGCTGAATGGAAACTGGATGTGAACTTTAAGAAAACAAAAATTATAATTTTCTCTAAAAATAAAGTAAAGAAAGAAAACTTTTACTTTTATTACAGTTTTAATGCAGTAGAAATCGTTTATTTTTAGAAATACTTAGATATAGAAAAAGAAGATGTGGTATGATTGCCAATGAAACAACTGTCCACAAGAGACCAAAAGGACACAGACATCAACAACTATAGGTCTCCTAACGGACTTCAACAATGAGCAAAGCCCATACCGCATAGTCAGCTATAAAAGCCCCGATATGACAATATAAAACAATTCAAACAAGAAAACTTACGGCCTTATGTATATAAAAAAAAAATTATATTTTGCATTGAAGTCTAAACTCCAATATAGTGAAAACTTGTCTGTTAAAACTTGGTTCCAGCTTTTAAATTCAATTCCTATTTTAACTAACGGATCAGAAGTATGAATATCAGAATTCAAACCAAATTTTGAAGCATAAGACAATAGTAAATTACAAAAAACACCAAACTCCATATTTAAAAACGTACGTGGGGTTCTTTGTGTATTTTTCAGATATAAAGTTTTAACTTCACATAATTTTATGACGATTACTGCTACTGGTTTTAATGTGATAATGTGATTGACTTTGACAAACGCATCATAAATATCAGGATTAAAATGTGTACAGGCCTGTACCAAGTCAAGAATTCAGAAGTTTGATAGGTTTGACTATTGTCATTTTTTATGGACTTCCACTTTTTGAATATACCTAAGAGTTTTTGTACGCCGGACACGAGTTTCGATTACAAAAGACTCAGTCCTAACGCTCGAATCAAAAACGTTATAAAGACAAAACAAAGCTATAGAGTATTGAGGACCCAAAATCCTGAAAGTGTTTGCTAAGGTAATTTGTTTTGGTTTGATAATACAGGGGCTGTCTATGATTTTTTTTAAATGTTAAATTATAAGCAAAAAAGTTTACAAAAGTTCATGTACTAGCTGACAGATTATCTTGCAAGTACAACAAAGGTGAAATATACCAAAGATATAATCAAACTCAGTAGTGGAAAATAAATGATTACAAGGTATCACAAAACAAGTTCAAGAACCTACGCATGCGCTTTATTAGATGGAGGACAACACATCAATTGAGGTTTTTCATATCTTTATTAAATTTCATACAGGCTACCTTATTTCTAAAAATCAACGCTTCAGAACTTAAACGAAAGAAGATTTCTAGAGGCTCCCAAGAGCTTGTGTCGCTCACTTTTATCTACTGTGGTTTTAGGAATTATGCAGAATCAGATTAAATCATAATAAATAGTATACGATAAAATTGAGAAAGGAAATGGTGAATATGTCAAAGCGACAACCACCCGACCATAGAGCAAACAACAGCCGAAGGCAACCAATGGGTCTTCAATGTAGCGAGAATTCCCGCACCCGTAGGTGTCCTTCAGCTGCCCCTAAAATATGCATAATAGTACAGTGATAATGGACGTCATACTAAACTCCGAATTATACACAAGAAACTAAAATTTAAAATCATACAAGACTAACAAAGGCCAGAGGCTCCTGACTTGGGACAGGCGCAAAATTGCGGCGGGGTTAAACATGTTTATGAGATCTCAACCCTCCCCCTATACCTCTAGCCAATGTAGAAAAGTAAAACAATAACAATACGCACATTAAAATTCAGTTCAAGAGAAGTCCGAGTCTGATGTCAAAAGATGTAACAAAAGAAAATAAATAAAATGACAATAATACATAAATAACAACAGACTACTAGCAGTTAACTGACATGCCAGCTCCAGACCTCAATTAAACTGATTGAAAGATTATGTCTTCATCATATGAATATCAGGTACAATCCCTCCCGTTAGGGGTTTAGTATCATACTATCATAAAATATATGAGAAGAACATAACCCGTGTCATGCCAACAACTGTTTCTTTAGAAATAAATGTGTTTAGTTCCGATGCAAAGACCCTATCAGTGAATCAATGTTAAAGCCAAAATATGCAATCTTTAATGACCTGACAACAGTATCGTAACTATATCCCCTTTTAATAAGTCTATTTAAAGGTTTTGTTAGTTTCTGAGGAGAATACTGACATTTTTGTGCTTTATAAAGAATATTTCCATAAAATTTTGGATGTGAAATACCTGAACGTATAAGATGTCTGCATGTTGAGTTATATTTACGAATTATTTCCTTATACCGGTGATAAAATTTAGTAAATGTTTTGACCAGTTTGTGATATCGAAAACCCTGGTGTAATAATTTTTCAGTAATACATAAATTTCTCTCACTAAAATCTAATACATTGTTACATACACGAGCGAATCGTACAAGTTGAGATATATAAACACCATAAGATGGTGACAAGGGAACGTCACCATCTAAAAATGGATAATTAACAATAGGAAATGAAAAATCATCTCTTTTATCATAAATTTTTGTATTAAGCTTCCCGTTTATGATATAGATATCAAGATCGAGGAAAGGGCAGTGGTCATTGTTATCATTGGCTTTATTTAAAGTAAGTTCTACAGGATACCCATATAATGATTGAAAACCAAGTTTGTTTAAATGTGTGCCGTATTTAAATTAAAAGCAGAAAATGTTTGAAAAAAATTTACAAAGGTTTCCAATTAATTATAGAAAATGACTTTAAAGGACAATAACTCTAATAAAATGTCACATGCCAACTTTGGTCATGTTGACTTATTTGTAGATCTTTCATTACGTGATATATATATGTATATAACCCTCCAAAACAATTTGTCTTGGGTGCATTCCCCCAATATAAGTATGCTAAAAGGGACAACATAATAATGGTTTATAGAAAGGTAACTTGATAATTCTGAAATGCAAAATATCAAGCAGAAATTATAAGCACCCCCTGAAAAAATAGCCCCCTCCCATGGAAAAAATCAAGTCATGCAAATGTAGTCTTAAATAGTTATCATTATTCAAATTAGTTTTCAACCTATGACCATTTGAAATTGTTTTGTACAATTTTCCAATAGACTTCTTTAGAAAACTCTAAAAAATGGCTGCTTTGTTTAGCCATGGCAGCCATTTTAAATACATTTTCAATCAAGATACCCTATTAAAAATTTTAACTAAGTTTAGTTCTATTTGGCCAAGTATATTAAATGCAGAAGATATTTGCAAACGATTACAAAAGTTTGCAAAAATTTGTTAAAAATTGACTATAAGGGCAATAAATCAATAATTTACACTTTTAGTCATGTTGACTTATTATAGTTGATCTTACTTTGCTGAATATTATGATGTTGACAGTTTATCTCTATCTATAATAATATTCATGATAATCCGGTTAAAAACTGCAATTGGTCTTTCAAAACATTTTCTGAAAATATAAGGGCAGATAGATCTTAACCTGATGAACATTTATACCCATGTCAGTTCTGTTCTAAATGCTTAAGCTTAAGTGAATGCTTAAATTACTTTGAAGAGCAATAACTCCTTAAGGGGTCAATAGACAATTTAATTCATTTGACTTATTTGTAGGTCTTACCTTGCTGAACAGTGTTCCTGTGTACATCTCTATCTATAATAATATTTAAGTTAATAACCAAAAAACTGCAAAATTCTTTAAAATGACCAATTAAAGGGCAACAACCGGACAACGGGTTGTTTGATTCGTCTGAAAATTTCAGGGCTAAAAGATCTTAACTTGATGACAATTTTGACACAATCAGATAGTTTCAGATATATAAGCAAAAACAATGCATACCGCTATGTTCTATTTTTAGCCAAGTCAGTTATCTAGGTTACAGGCAAGTTTGATTAAATTTATGCCAGTATATAATTTCAGTAAAGATTTTGTTAATGAAAGATGACGACGACGGAAGAAGACAACATCCGCCGGACGCCAAAAGATGGGAAAATCTTTAAGGTCAAATGAGATAAAAGACATGTAAAAAGGGGAGATATCGAAACATTTTCGATAGAAACAATGGACATTTATTTAAATACAAGCTGTTTTATTTTTTTAATCCATTAAACAATTTTTCTTTTAATATTCATATTAACAGAAATGTTAAATGAATAGGGATGAAGAACGTTTTATTTGTAAACATACAAAGTGATTAGTTTTGAAATAGTACAGACACGAGTGGAACGGATGATATTAATCTAATGACAAGTGACTATGTGCAATTTTCTGAAAACATTCAAGTAACTTATAACGAACGACATTTAAATTACAGAGGATGGTAAAGGGTTATTTTCGTGCAACGTGTTTTGCCATTTTATTTCACGTGCAGCCGTGAAAAAGGTTCGTTATTCACCGTGTTTCGTGAAATCGGTAAAAAGATCAACGTGCAAGGAATTTTTAATTGTTCGTTCATCGTGAAATGGCAATTTTATTTCGCGTTCTTCCGTGCAAATACCCCCCCCCCCCCTTTACGCCCCTCATTACAGTTAAAGCTGATTAAATATAACATACCGTATATATTGACAATATCAGTAGAAAAGATAATAATGGGACGCAATATTATACTTACAATCGTGTTGAACATGTTGATGTAAAATGCCGCCTTATTTATCTGTTTTAAAAATGAAAGGTTGTAATTGGTCGATGCACCAGTCACGCAAATGCGGAAAATACCAGGTTGTAAAACTATTTTTAATTTAATACAATATGGAAGTCACCTAACATTTCTGAAAACCTAGGAAAATATTTAGATACAAACTCAACTAGTGCAGTTAATTTACATGATCAAAAAGTAAACCATTTATACATGCTGATGATTTATTATTGATATCTGAATCTGCAGCTGGTCTCAAAAATTCTCATGATTCTTTGGAAAAAATATAGTGCTGAATGGAAACTGAAAATGGAACTTTAAGAAAACAACAAATACAATTTTCTCTAAATATAAAGTAAATATAGAAAACTTTTATTACAGTTCTAATGTAACAGATTATCAAAAATACTTAGGACTTATTTTTCATAGCTCTATAAAATTTATACAGGCAGTGCCAAGCATCTCAGATGAAGATAAAAAAAAAAGCTTATATAGTGAAAACTTGTCAGTTAAAGCTTCACTCCAGTTTTTAAATTCAATGATAATTCCTTTTTTAACTTATGGATACTAGTAAGTGTGGATATCAGAATTCAAACAAAATTTAAAAGCATTAGACAAAAGTAAATTCGACAAAATTCCATATTAACAACAGGTACTTGGGGTTAATGGAAAGTCTTCCAATCAAGCAGTGCGATGGGAATTGGGCACATTACCTATTAGCATTAATAGTTATCAAAGGTACCAGGATTTTAATTTAATACGTCAGACGTGCTTTTCGTCTACATGAGACTCATCAGTGAGGCTCAGATCAAAATAGTTGTAAAACCAAACAAGAACATAGTTGAAATGCATTTAGGACCACAAATTCCAAAACGTTGTTCCAAACACGGCTAAGGTAATCTATTTCTGTGATAAGAAAATCCTTAGTTTAAAAAAAAAATCATTTTTTTGTCTACAGGAAATTTAATAAAAATGACCATATAATTGATATTCATTTCAACATAGAAGTGCTGAATACTGGGCTGCTGATACCAGCGGGGACGAAACGTCCACCAGCAATGGCATCGACCCAGTGGTGTAAATAGTTATCAAAGGTACCAGGATTATGATTCATATTAATAGAAATGTCAAATGAATAGGGATGAATATAAACACATCATAGATACCAGGACTAAATCTTATATATACGCCAGACGCGCGTTTCGTCTACAAAAGACTCATCAGTGACGCTCGAATCCAAAAAAGTTAAAAGAAAAACGTTTAAAAAAGGTTTTATTTGTAAACATTTAAAGCGATACGTTTTGAAATAGTACAGACACACTCAGCAGACACGATTGACAAATATGCATGATATTTATCTAAAAGAGGGACGAAAGATACCAAAGGGACAGTCAAACTCATAAATCTAAAACAAACTGACAACGCCATGGCTAAAAATGAAAAAGACAAACAGAAAAACAATAGTACACATGACACAACATAGAAAATTAAAGAATAAACAACACGAACCCCACCAATAAACTAGGGGTGATCTCAGGTGCTCCGGAAGGGTAAGCAGATCCTGCTCCACATGTGGCACCCGTCGTGTTGCTTATGTGATTACAAATCCGGTAAATAGTCTTAATTCGGTAGGTCACATTCATGAAAGGGAAGGGGATTGAAGTGCATGTGTGCAATTTTCTGAAAATATATAAAGTTTTAACCAACGACATTTAAATTACAGTTATTGAATAAAGAAAGATGTGGTATAATAACGTTAACATTAACGGTACCAATTTTCCTGCACCAGATGCGCATTTCGACAATACATGTCTCTTCAGTGATGCTCGTGGCCAAAATATTTGAAATCCAAAGCTTATAAAAAGATGAAGAGCTATTATCCAAAAGGTCCAAAAAGTATAGCCAAATCCGTGAAAGGAATCAGAGCTTTGCATGAGGGAGATACATTCCTTAATTTATAATAATTTCTAACATTTGGTAACAGCAAATTTAAATAATACAAAAAATCCGTATGTTCATGCCAGTACCAAAGTACTGGCTACTGGGCTGGTGATACCCTCGGGGACTAACAGTCCACCAGCAGAGGCATCGATCAAGTGGTAGTAATAACATTAACGGTACCAATTTTCCTGCCCCAGATGCGCATTTCGACAATATGAAATAAAATGTTGTGAAAACCTTGACACTTTTAAACAAAAATGTGTAGATTTCTTGCCTGTAAATGATTTATAACAACTCACTCAAATATTCTAATGATTTTGTATTTTATGTATATATATATGAGTTTATTTTTCACTTGTTTCACAGACAATTTATAGTTATATGAATATTACAGTTTCGTAATATGTTCAAAATTGTCAGCTTTGTCATATTTGTACTGTTTGTTCTTAGTTAGGGCCTCAAGGTAGATTAGCGAAAACTAATTGAGTCACCCTCTTTAAATGAAGTCCTTACGTACCTACTTACTTACTTACTTAATACATGTCTCTTCGGTGATGCTCGTGTGACAATGAGACAACTCTCTATCCTAGTCACAATTTATAAAAGTTAACGTTATAGGTCAAGTTACGGTTTTCAACACGGAGCCTAGGCTCACACCGAACAGCAAGCTATAAGGGGTCCCAGACATTACTCAGGTTAAACCATTCAAACGGGAAAACCAACAGTCTAATCTATATAAAAAAAAAATAAGAAACGAGAAACACGTATGAACCACATAAACAGACGAAAAACACTGAGCCTCAGATTCCTGAAAACTGATTCAATATAACATAATAATTATACTGAAAATATCAGCAGAGAAAATAATAATAGGACGCAATATTATTCTTACAATAGTGTAAAACATGTTGATGTAAAATGCTGCCTTGTTTATCTATTTGAAAAATAAAGGGTTGTAATTGGTCGATGCACCAGTCGAGAGCAATTTTTCAGACTTATTAATAGAATATGGAAATCACCTAACAATCTTGAAAACTAAAGTCGACGAAGGTCAGGTCAAAGTGATATTTCCTTAAGTGCAGATAGGTAGATAATTGTTTTATAAGTACACATTATATTAGTGACTACATCTAGATATTTTTCAAATTTAAATTAAAAAGTTTATGAGACATAGAAGATATATATAGGAAGATGTGATATGAGTGCAAATGAGACAACTCTCCATCCAAGTCAAAATTTGTAAAGATAACCCATTAAAGGTCATGGTACGGTCTTCAACACGAAGCCTAGGCTCACACCAAACAGCAAGCTATAAAGGACCCCAAAAATTACACGTGTACAAATCATTCAAACGGGAAAACCAACAGTCTAATCTATATATAAAATGAGAAACGAGAAACACGTATGAACCACATAAGTAGATGACAACCACTGAACATCAGATTCCTGACTTCCGGACAGGTGCAAACAATTGCAGCGGGATTAAACGTTTTAATCGAACTAAACCTTCTCCATTTTTTGAAACAGAAATATACCATCACTATATAGAAAGACACACTTTAAAATATCATTGGAATGACTTTAACTCAATCAAAAGACGAAAATAACAACATTTGATACAAAAATTTAACAATACCTTTTAATAGATATTTGGATGATATATTGGCTCTCAATAATGACGACTTCAATATGTATATTAAAAAAATGTATCCTGTTGAACTTACTTCAAATAAAGCTAATACTAACAATGAACACTGTCCTTTCCTCGATCTTGATATCTACATCATTAACGGGAAGCTTGATACAAACATTTATGATGAAACAGATGATTTTTCATTTCCTATCGTTAATTATCCATTTTTAGATGGTGACGTTCCCTTGTCACCATCTTATGTCGTTTATATATCTCAACTTGTACGATTCGCTCGTGTATGTCCACCATTTTCTATATTTGAAAATGCCTGTACCAAGTCATGAATATGACAGTTCATGTCCATTCGTTTTTGATGCGTTTTGTTATTTGATTTTGCCATGTGATTATGGACTTTCCGAATTGATTTTCCTCTAAGTTCAGTATTTTTGTGATTTTACTTTTTATGTAACAACTTATTCATGATTTTCTTGATAGAGGGTTGCTGCTCACAAGGAAGCTATTAAACCAAGAGTTCCAAATGGTGAAGTTGAAATCATCCCTTCGTAAATTTTACGGACGCCATCACGAGTTGGTTGACCGTTATGGAATAACCGTATCACAAATGATATCGGATATGTTCCTTACGTCGTAACTACAATCCCCTTCCCTTTCCTGAATGTGACGAATTAGACTATTTACCGGATTTGTTATCACATAAGCAACACGACGGGTGCCGCATGTGGAGCAGGATCTGCTTACCCTTCCGAAGCACCTGAGATCACCCCTAGTTTTTGGTGGGGTTCGTGCTGTTTATTCTTTAGTTTTCTATGTTGTGTCGTGTGTGCTGTTGTTTGTTTGGCTTTTTCATTTTTAGCCATGGCGTTGTCAGTTTGTTTTAGATTTATGAGTTTGACTGTCCCTTTGGTATCTTTCGTCCCTCTTTTATTAGATTTTAGCGAGAGAAATTTATGTATTACTGAAAAATTATTACACCAGGGTTTTCGATATCACAAACTAGTCAAAACAATAACTAAATTTTATCATCGGTATAAGGAAACAATTTGTAAATATAACTCAACATGCAGACATCATATACGTTCAGGTATTTCACATCCAATCTTTTATGGTAATATTCTTTACAAAGCACAAAAATGTCAGTATTCACCCAAAAACTTACAAAACCTTTTGACAGACTTATTAAGAATGGATATAGTTACGAGACTGTAGTCAGATCATTAAAGATTGCATATTTTAGCAATAATATTGATTCACTTATAGGGTCTTTGCATCGGAACTAAACACATTTATTTAAAAAAAACAGTTGTTGGAATGACACGGGTTGTGTTCTTTCCATATATTTTATGATAGTATGACACTAAACCCCTAACGGGAGGGATTGTGCCTGATATTCATATGATGAAGACATAGTCTTTCAATCAGTTTAATGAGGTCTGGAGCTGGCATGTCAGTTAACTGTTAGTAGTCTGTTGTTATTTATGTATTATTGTCATTTTGGTTTTTTTTCTTTTGTTACATCTTCTGACATCGGACTCGGAATTCTCTTGAACTGAATTTTAATGTGCGTATTGTTATGCGTTTACTTTACTACATTGGTTAGAGGTTTAGGGGGAGGGTAGATTCATGGTATACCGCCATCTTGGATTGAACAATCACAGTAAAAAACCGGTCTAGTTATTTGCCTAAATCTGCAAATTTGGAGACAGATTTGCAATTTGATGGTTAGACTGTTTAATAATATAAAGAAAACTTGGCAATTTATTGTATAATTCAAAATAATTAAACAAATATCATTTTATTTTGCTTTTTGAATCATTTTTTTCAAATGAGCCATTTCAGGGAAGATAACTCTTTTAGTAAAAAGTTTATACTGGACAGATAGGGAATTTTTTTCTTTTTACTTGTAGCAAGAAAACAAGTTCGGTGACACCATTTTTTATTTTTATTTTCTTAAAACATATTACAAAACCTATCTTTTCACAATTTATTTCAAAATTCTATCTCATAGATTATTTTTTATGCACACAATTGTGTTTTTCCATTAACAATCTAACCAAATTTAGGCAATTTTCAACGACTCATAGCTTGAAAAATAGCACGGTGACCCCTACTTTTTATTATATTTTTGAAAAGAGCATATTAAAATCTTCATTCTGGCTAAGTATAAGAAAATTCTGTCTCAAAAAAGATTTACTTATGATCTACCTTAATGTGCGTATTGTTATGCGTTTATTTTTCTACATTGACTAGAGGTATAGGGGAGGGTTGAGATATCATAAACATGTTTAATTCTGCCGACATTTCGCGCCTGTCTCAAGTCAGGAGCCTCTGGCCTTTGTTAGTCTTTTATGATTTTTAATTTTAGTTTCTTGTGTATAATTCGGAGTTTAGTATGACGTCCATTATCACTGAACTAGTATACATATTTTTAAGGGGCCAGCTGAAGGACGCCTCCGGTGTGGGAGTTTTTCGCTTCATTGAAGACCCGTTGATGGCCTTCGGCTGTTGTCTGCTCTATGGTCGGGTTGTTGTCGCTTTGACATATTCCCCATTTCCTTTCTCAATTTTAAATAATGAACGAATAAATTTGATATGTGACACCATGTAAATACAGAGTTAATAAAAATAAGGGATGAATTATTAAGCAAAAGTGTATAACTGATGAGAAATGTTAAATTTTAGAAAATTACCAACTTTTATACGTCATATTATACACAGGTAAATGAAAATAATGTTCTTGTTATGTATACTTCATCTGTCTGTATAATCTTCCGTTTTAGGAATACCAAGAAATTTCTTTTATATAAATAAATCTAATCTAAAACTTGGTATCTGTGGGGTGTATATCAACATTCAAACTATATAATTGGTGCTCGATAAAACTTCGTGTTCTTCCTGCACAGGTGTCGGATCGTATTTAAGGACGGAAAGGAAATAGTTTTGATGTTCGTAGCACGAAAAAGTGACAATTTATAGTAATTCCAAACAATCAAAGCTGGTTCATAGACCAGATACATTTTAACATTAAATAGCAAAAAAAGCATTACAAATAGTATCAACAGGTCAAATTAACAAGAAAGTACGATTTGAGAGTACTCGCAGTAACTGACAGCTAGTTAAAAGCCAAAACAATTAATAATTAAAAACCAATTGTTCAGAGAACAATTGAAGGTCTTTCCACCAGTAAGAATCTATATTAAAATGAAAATAATAAAATTTGATTTTAAATGTCAGTTTCAGCGTCAAATGACAGCTTATTGTACGCTGATTTCAAAAATATATGGTTTCTATAAAAAAAAAAAAAAAGGGAGATCATCTTTTTCTTCCGGTTTAAAAAGTTTACTTCCGGTTTATTGTTTGATAGTTTACTTGACACTGATTCCAAAAATATATGGTTTTATATACTTTTACATTGATTTAGTACACAAAATAGCTACTTCCGGTTTACAAAATGTCACTTCCGGTTGTCTTTTTGAAGGTCACATTGTTTACAACCTAATGCAAAAAGTCCCAAGGCTTTATCATGTGTACATATGAGGTAAAAGCAAAGGTCAAAATCTAGAACGTTAAATAAGCATATGACCTAGAGCTCAATTTCAAGGTCATAAACCAAGGACCTCAAATCAAAAGACTCTAGTCCTCTACTTTATATTGTTAATGAGTTGTATTGCCATACGTATGATATTAGATATAAAAAGGGGGAAAACTTGCGTCAAATGTCTAGGTACCCTTTCGACTAAGATTTATGCATTATGACATGTCGTAACTAACAATTGTATGAAAATATTTTGTCGATATCTTATATGATTTCTGAAAATAAGAGATAACAAGCCAAAATCAAAATTTTATTATCATAACCTTGACCTTCGACCTTGAACTCATATTCATTTTTTTGGACCAAGGACCTCAAATTAAATGACCCTAGGCCTCTATCACTTATGGTTTTCCAGTTACAAATTTATTTCATTTATTTCAATATAAAGGGGGAAATAACTCTCATATGGAGTCTTCGTAAAGCTTCGGTCAAAATAAAACCAAACATCCTGAGGATATAACGAGAACTTTGGAAAAATAAATTTGTCGCTTTCTTTTATGGTTGAGGAGGAGATCGGATAACAAGAACAGTGTTTGGGGAGATAACTCTTACAAAGAAAAGTGTTCGGTTAAACAGGGTCAGTTTCAAAAGCGTATAGACTTTATGATATCATATACAAAAAAGCTAAACGAAATCTTTTGAAACATTTTTACACCGCAAGAAAAAAATAAGGCGGAAGAAAAAAAAATAAAAAATAATCAGAACAAAATCAGGCCACAATTAAAAACAATTTGGTTTGCCCAAACCCTACCCAAAGGTTGAGACAGTTGGTAGGTAGGTAGGCATTTTCTTTTTTTTTTCAAAGAGAGAAATTGAAGTACCGGGTGTTTATTAGTCTTCATGCCTATCTGATAAAAAAACTTCTTCAAATCAGGACAATAAAAGAATTTAAGTAGGCAGCTTCTTTTTCTGGGTAGGTAGCGTTTGGGCAAACAAACCTATTCTTTTTTATGGCCTCAATAGGTCTTTCAACACGGAAAGGTGGAAAGACCTAATAAAAAAATCATGGATCTGAGACTAAAATCAACTACAACACATCCCAGGGAATTAAAATTTCGACGTCATGGATAGTCAAAGAAGACATGACTTGTACAATGCCAAAATATTTGTATCGACAGGGAGAAGAATAGCTAGAAGCTTACTTTTTTATAGATAAAAATGAACGTGTGATGTATTAATTACGTTCGCTAAAAATCTCCGACATCACTAAACACGTGGACGTTACGAACAAGTTGGGATATATAAACACCGTACGATGGAGCCAAAGGAACACCGCCGTCTAAAAAAGGAAAATTAACAATAGGGAATGAAAAATCGTCTCTTTTGTCGTTAATTTTAATAAGGAGCTTCCCTTTAGAAATTGAAATGTTTAAAGCTAGAAAAGGACAACTGCTGCTGTTTATGTCAGATTTAGTTAAAGCAAGGAGGTTATGTGACCTCCTTGGTTAAAGTAAGTTCTTATGGGTAAATTTCGGTAGTATATTTGGAGACCTCTGGATTATTTAACGAAAAATATCATCCAGATAACGGTACGTATTGTTGAATGTATCAAACAAATGTAACAATGACGTGTTTTATTGCTTTTGGTCATTAACTGAGATTCATAGCAATACAGAAATAAATCTGCTATAAGAGGGGCACAGTCAGTGCCCATAGGAATACCTACTAACTGTCGATACACTTTATAGACGAAACGTAGATATATGTAATCTAGGAGAAAATTTAAAGCTTTAATCATATCCTCACATTTCCAGAAAGTGTAACTAGCAGTAAGGAATCGATTTTGCCTTTTATATATAACTAATAAGTAATGATAACTTTACTTGTTCCAATTCACTAACATTCAAACTGACTCCATTTTCGGAAAACATTGTTGACGTTGTAAATGATTTTAGTAATTTGAAGACGTTACGTTTGTGGACTCAGCTTTGTGCACGCCGTCAAACGATTCTATAAGTGTGCTTAACAATTTATACAAAAACAAAGATGCAAGACATCAACCTAAATAAACCACAGAAAGGCCTGTTTCTGGCTTGAAACAGGCAAATACATAATGTGATGGGGATTAACATGTTTGCGAGCTATAATCTTCTCTTGACCTGTGACAGTGGTGTTATAAAAGCACATTAGAAAACCCTGTATAAAACTGTTGGAAAGGATCAGAATGAAAAATTATAGTTAAAGACAAACATTTTTGTTGGTAAAAACTAAAAAATAAGAACTCTAAATAACGAGTAAGATTTTAAAATGTGTTTAGTCGAGAAAAACGCATATATTTATCAAGAGTTGACGACCACAATACAATGAATCAGTTTTTTTGGACGTACAAAAATATCAAATTGACAACACTATGTTACGATGCCTTACCTCTCTGCAAACGCAATTGCTTTTGAGGTTTTGCTATTAAAAATGAAACTTGTATGTTATTAGACGTGCTTTCACATGTTTTATTTTGATATACTATGATTTCAAATAAATATGCCCAGTTTTTGTAAATTTGAATTTAGTTTAAACATATTTATTTATAGTGGATTGGGAAACAAATTATTGCAACTTATATTAACCCCTTTCCACTTTGCAGGTGCGAGTTCTGCTTTGTAGCGGCATTAACCTGCTCTTTTTCGAAATCTACAAGGGTGTCTTTTATGTGTAAGATATGCGGTTCTCTTTTAACACGGATCAGCCATTAATCGTCCCCTTCCGACGGACTATCATCGTTTCTCAAGACTAAAGTCATACTCGCAAGTGGTGTCAAGTGAAAACCGACCATTCAGTCCCTGAAGTTTTCTCCCTGGACCGGGGATTGAACCAGGAATCTTTGTTTTAGTATTCCGATGTGCTAACCACTACACCACGGCTCTCTAAATTTGTATTTAATTTGGTTAGCATTCATGTGTCGTGTATTATTTTTCATTTACTACCATGCTTATTTGTTTAGATTCTAGAGATATTCGTTATGCTGTAATCGTCTCAAGTTCACAAAGTACTCCCAATGTTCGTGTACAGGAAATGTTTCATTCTTAATCCCAAAAAGAAAGAAGTTGTACAATTGTAAATGTAGGTAAAATAGTTGTTATTTCTAACGGAAGTAGATTGGAATGCAGATGTAAAACGTTTTACATAGGCGCAAAATAGTCGCAGGTTACTAAATGCAGAGCTATTAAATATAAATAAATCTTAATAGAATAATCTGTCAATCAAATCTTGTATACAATATGCATATCTTTAGTAAATTTATGCGTCATATGACCCATAGAGAAGGCGTGGGAGATTTGAAGAAAATAACGATTGACATAAATTGGTTTGATGAAATCATTAGCTAGCAAATAAAAATATAGGATTACTGGGGAATCTTGAGTAATAAATCGCACCCTCTTATACTGGAAACAAAACGCACCCTCTCTTACTGTCAAAAAAAGAGGATAAGTACTCACATTCCTTTTGTAGTACTTAGTTTCAGCCTGCAAATTGAAGCTAGAATGAATAATGGAAAAGGGAAGAAAGAGAGAAAGAAAGGAAGAAAGAAATATTAAATCGTCTACTATTTAAACATGAAATGAGACATTCAACTGAAAATTAAAATAAAGAGTATGGTAAATCTGTATATTGATTAATATTTATAGCAGTAATTACATAATCATCGAGGGACAGTATTAAATAAATCTTATAAATTCGAACAAAATGTTTTAAAATCAGTCTCCTTTGTGCATTTAATTATTTGAATTGAGGTGGAAATTATTTTAAAAAAGTATCCTTCCCTAACCAATCATAAAGTAAATGTTATCTTGAAGACACCCTGTTCTTACTTTGTTCGCTTCAACTTTCGCTTTATCCGTTTCCAGACATCCTGTTTCTTAAGAAAAACTGTACTTTTAAAAGATACCGTGTACGTAACGATATTTATACACTAGTATCGAGGTTTATTTTTGAAATACATTTGATGATGATAAAGTTGTATATGATTTTTTTATACGAGTGTTATGAATGATGCCAAGACCTACTTTACTATTTTATGAAGGCGGAATGCCTTATATTCTTAGATTGAACTTATTTTATATAATGTTATGTTATATTGGAATTTTGATTGAAACGTATTTAATGCTCTTCAACTTTGTACTTGTTTGACTTTATAAATATTTTGATATGAGCGTCACTGATGAGTCTTATGTAGACGAAACGCGCGTCTGGCGTACTTAATTATAATCCTGGTACCTTTTATAACTATTTACAGGCTGTCATATATCTTTATAGAATGGCATTTGTGTTTAATTATGTAGATTGCTTGTTTTATATTGTGTATATATATATAAATAAGAAGATGTGGTATGAATGCCAATGAGACAACTATCCATCGAAGTCACTATGTATAAAAAGTAAACCATTATAGGTCAAATAACAGTCGTCAACACGGGCCCTTGGTTCACACCGAACAGCAAGCTATAAAGATAATTCATCTTTTTACGATAAAGATGTAAATCTACAGACTTCTGCCAAAAATTGAAACGTTTCTAACTAATGAGACTAATAAATTATTATCCCCGGCTTAGTATATTTCTATGATTTTGATTTGTTAACGAACGTCGTTACAAAACCCATAGCCCTTGAGTGTTGCTAGTCCATATCCCCGGACGTAGCTACCCATTACATGCGCCTCAAGGTGTACTTGGATACTTCAGGGTGTTAAAATATCCATATCTACGGATATTAACGAAGATAACTTATAATATCATTGCAAATCTCAAAATACATATTAAAAAAAAAAAACACTTTAACAAAACAAACTGAATGAAATTATTTATTAAAATGCCACTGATATAAAGATTAAAGGCTACAATAATTCTTTTATTCGAAATCCATAGAAAGAACACACCTCAAATAAAGCATTTATGCAAAAAATCCACAAAAGATTATAACAAAAGTTTTGTGATAACATTTGTAAGATGAAAACATGAAGCATAACATTATTTGAATTATTCTTGCATGGTCTTTAAAAAAACGTTTTTATTATTTCGTTTTGCAAATTGTAAAAGATGTAACTAATAATATAAACAAAATAAGGATTTATAACATGACGTCTTGAAAATACGATTGATAGATAAGTAAGAGGAATTACAGAAATAATGTACAACAGGCAGAAATTCATAAAGAATAATATTAAAATTTATTTTTTATTTTCTATATTCCGTTCATAAGTTATGGAAAAGTAGCTGTGAGTTCTTTCGTCCTTCAGCAGGTTAATAAATCTGTCTAACATATATCTTTATTCTCAATAAACCATCAACATGTCTGTTTACAAAGATTTTATATGACAGAAACGCCGTTTTCGCAGAAACAAACAAGCTTTAAGATGAAGAACATCAATAAATCGATGATTCTTTGGTACATATTGTGAGAACTTTCCCTCTTTTGTACCAAGTCAGGAATATGACAGTTTTTGTCCATTCGTTTTTGATGCGTTTTGTTATTTGATTTTGCCATGTGATTATGGACTTTCCCAATTGATCTTCCTTTAAGTTCAGTATTTTTGTGATTTTACTTTTTGATATGGTTACGCCAAAACCTATACATTGCTCAAAACCAAACAAATATACACCTCCACTGGAATCGTGAAAATTATATTATTAACAGATGCTCATATGAATGCAACAAAAATATTTGACATTCTGACACTATGATAAAACCAGTATATATAGTATTGCGATATCAAGATATACATTTTCAAAGTTCTCAAAAAATTGAAATGTTACTAACGAAAGAGAGGAAATCTTTTTAAAATTGCAACAAACAAAAGGTAAAAAACTCCAATAAAAAGTCATTTGATGTATTTAGCAATTTGACATAATCGTAGATCTTGTACTACTGATAATGTTTGATAATTATAATTTCCGCTTTCTATATAGCAGAAACATATAATAAGACAAATGCTCAAAATCGCCATATAAGGCCAATAATTTACACACTTTTTTCAGTATTGAATTGCTGACATAGTTGTTGTCTATGGTGCAAACACTGCTTAACGGCCTTTGTTTAATTCCTATATGTCGTCATTTAGTTCTGGATAGTATCAGTCTTATTTTTTGACCTGACTTCCTTGGTAACAAGTCTATTTACATTTATAATAATTTAATCAAATTTAAATTTTAAAATGTTTGATATCTTCATGTATTTCTGTTTTCTATGGCTGATATTTCCAGATTGATCATTAAATCTAACATGTCTGCGACTCCGTTTATCGCTGTAAAATTACTTTTGTTTTATTCGTAGGAAATATGATCATCAGTTGGGACAGTACGTTAATCTCCGCTCAATTTTATTTTTGAATCCACATGTTTCCACAAGATGGTAGGTTAGAACTAGACCATTCAAAGCACTTTTGTGACGATTTCTGCCGCCAAGATCAATTGTACGAGACGATGAACATGTGATGAATATGACATGATAAATGAATTGAAATGTACGAGGTGTATTTGTATAAAGACTCATTTGGGACAGGTATTAACTGTGGTATGAATCAGAACGCAGCCTCCCTCAAGACTTACTTCATGATAGATTTAGACAGGTTATTGTATTTGATAAGATCTGAACTATCCCACAATTATCTATATATATAATCCAACTTTTCATTCTGTTAGTCAAAAATTTAGTTTAGAGATTAGCAGTTGGATTAATATTTCTTTCCAGTAAGTGATTAACAGAAGGTATTGTTTATCTGTTTGTTTATTTCATTGTTATAAGAAATCAATTTTCCAAATATTTTTTTTTCCAAATTTTACCCATTAACTCATTTTTATTTTTATTCTAAAACTTTTATTTACTTTATCTAATTCATATATATTTTTTTTTTTTTTTTTTTATAATTTTATGATTTTTTGTTAATTTCTATATATATTTTCCAGTAAATTAAAAATGAAAAAAAATATGCTTATGACGGACATTTTTTCGTCCATCAAAAATCTTGGCAATACGTTTTTACTTTAATTCCTCCCCAAAAAAGGAAGAAAGGATGAATTATTTAAACAATATAATTAAACCAAAAAAGAAAGATCTAACATTGAATTTTTGTATTTAAAACTAGATGAATGTTCGTTGTTCATTTGCACTTTGTACGTAATGACTTTTTAAAATAAGTCACCATTTTGAAACAATTTTATTTAAAGCTAAGACTAGAAAACAATTTACAAATTGATTCCAACCTAAATCTCATCTTAAGGAATCTATGTCATTCTGATTTTTTAAAATGTTCGTGTTTTATTTATTCTATTATATCATCAGATATTACATAAGTCTACATAAATTATAATGAATACTGACGTTCAGTTGTTCGTGGCATTGTCACATGGTAATAAAAGGACGTACAGTCTGAGTGAGTGTCACTAGTGTACCACTCTTTTTCAATTAATGTTCTAAAATTGGTGCGATTTTTCTTTTAAAAGCTGCAAAAAGAAACATGCTTTTCAATATTTGATCAAACTCCAATCTTGACGGGTGATAGTGATACTCGAGTCTATATGCCTTCGGAACATCTAATTCCTGTTACAATTTCAATATTTTGATAATGTAACTGTTACATATGTTTTCCACACTTACGATAAACTAAAGTTGCGTTCAACAATAAGTGTTCTTTTTGGTCGTTTTTTGTGTGTGTTTTTTTTTCTCAATAGCGTTGTCGCTTGTCATCTGATGAAAAGTTTGAGTGTCCCATTTAGTATCTTCCAACTCATTCTAATTACATGATTTAACCAACAACAAAATTAAATTGACTAAAATTATAAAAGTTTGTTTTAATTTCCTGATTTACTTATACTTATTTGTTTAACGGTTTTTCGGATATTCGAATCCATCAATCGTTTGCTTTGGTAATTTTTTTTTTTTTTTGGTTTTTACCTTTAATCACCCATGATAGTCAGTAAAACAAGTAGAAATAAGAATCGCAATCTTTTTCACTCCATGGATTTTTATCTTTGTGGAGTTTTTTAATTTATTTTTCGGTGGGTGTTTGTGTCGACAGTCAAATCTATCACATAAGCACAGGCACTTGTCTCAGATTTTTTTTTAATAAAAATACCTTACTATAACACTATATTAAGATATATAGGGAAAAAAGTTCTGAGACAAGTGCCTGTGCTCATGAGGTAAGAATTATAGTGATAACGCGATATCCGTCTTTCGGTTTTTCTTCGTTTAATTTTATTTCATGGTTATGTGTAAGTTTGTCCGTTTTTGTAGTCCTTGTGTCATAGTCTCATTGGTAGATATGAGATTCAAGGTGGCCTCTGAAACTATTTACAGAAATATATATTTTTTAAAGATCCTTCACATTTCACCGAGTTCATAATGACTAGATCGACAATATATCGATAAATGAAAATATGTATTCTACCCAAGTATGAACACCTTATGCCTTTTACAAATATTAATTCAGACATATTATACATCTGTGTACAATCACATCGATGTAGGATCATTATTTTTACATTCTCTGCTTAAATGTTAGGACCCAGGGTGTTAGATGTTGATTAATTATGTATAAGCTTTCAATTAAACTTGTTTCAATATTGTACAACTATTCAATCAATTTAAATCGTGTGGGATATACGTGATTGTAAAATCAGGCATGCATGTTTAATAAGAAAGCGCCATCATAAAATCAACAGTTTTAGTTCACATTTCCTAATCGAAATAACCCTGGTAATACAGTTGATGTGTTGCTTTTGGTTTCTCTCTAAATTCTTTAGGCTATCAACACATAGATAGGATCGTTGCTCCTCCTTTTTCTTCATAGTCTCCGGGCTAGTTAATGTAGCAGTCATTAAAAACTATTATCCGTAGTTATGAACAAATATAAAGTGTAACATTTGGGATCATTTAAAACAAAAACAAGTTAAAAAAAATATGCCATATTATCTGCGAAAAAAAACCCATTATATGAATACAGTTAAAAGATGTGTATAAAGGACACTCTCGGGACCACATGTGACTGACTTTATAAGAGGGGGCTGTGACAACGTTGCTTGAGATTACAACACCTTAGGTATAACTAAAGTTGGACAAGGCAAGACAGGTTTTCTCTTAGTAAGAGTTAACTTTTATGGCATGTCCGGCTGTTCTTTTGAAATTAATATTATTCATTTCTTTTCAGATCATTAATCTTTGAAATGAAGACCTGCTTACTAGTTATAGCTCTGTGTATATACTTTCAGGTAAGTCTATTCATATTTCTGATAAAAGAGGTAGAAAAGGCGTTAAATAGAAAAGGTTTACAAATACATTACAACCGATTTAAACGAGTGTGTATCTAATATCTTTGGTTAGCTTGCTTGCTAGCTTAACCGTGAAGTCATTGTTAGGTAAGGTGTGCTACCCTCCTTTCGAAGAAGCCTAGTCCTATAGACAGATAGAATGGTTATCTGTCAGACTAGTCTACTCTTAAAGGAGGGTAGTTTACCTAACATAACTTGCAATAACTCCACGGTTCAGCTTGCAAGCAGCCTTAACAAAGACATTACCTTTGTCAACACACTCATTGAAATCGGCTGTAATTAAGTTTCAGGTTTCAATTATTCTTGCTTAGTTGCTATCATAAAGATCTAGAACCTGTTTTATGAATACATTTAAAACCAATCAACTCAAGAAAAGGCAAATATTTCTTCTTCTTTTTTTTTTTTTTGCGTAAGACAAAAAAAAACACAACCAGACTCCTAGTATGAATCAGAATGTATAAAAAAAGAAAAAGAACAACAATCAAACAATACTACACAAAACATAACAAGAAAAACTAAAGCCTGATCATCACCAGCCCCACCCACAAACTGGAGGAGTTCTCCCTGATCATCACCAGCCCCACCCACAAACTGGAGGAGTTCTCCCTGATCATCACCAGCCCCACCCACAAACTGGAGGAGTTCTCCCTGATCATCACCAGCCCCACCCACAAACTGGAGGAGTTCTCCCTGATCATCACCAGCCCCACCCACAAACTGGAGGAGTTCTCCCTGATCATCACCAGCCCCACCCACAAACTGGAGGAGTTCTCCCTGATCATCACCAGCCCCACCCACAAACTGGAGGAGTTCTCCCTGATCATCACCAGCCCCACCCACAAACTGGAGGAGTTCTCCCTGATCATCACCAGCCCCACCCACAAACTGGAGGAGTTCTCCCTGATCATCACCAGCCCCACCCACAAACTGGAGGAGTTCTCCCTGATCATCACCAGCCCCACCCACAAACTGGAGGAGTTCTCCCTGATCATCACCAGCCCCACCCACAAACTGGAGTTCTCCCTGATCATCACCAGCCCCACTCACAAACTGGAGGAGTTCTCCGGATACGGAACATAAGAAGATGGGTTTATGATTGATTTATACAGACTTGCTTGGTTTTCAATGATCCTCACATTCGTATCACAGTTTGGTTTAGCCTTCTAACTTCTTTTTCATTCGAGCCCCAGTCTGTGCAACTAAATTATAAACCTGGTATCTTTCATGAGCTTTTCTCTGCGTTATTTTATAAGTACGTCCAAATAAAATCACATTTTAAATAGATCGGGTAATTTTCCTTGACACTGTTTATGTTTTAATTCTATATTTTTAGTCAATTCTATGTAAAGACCCGGTAAGTGACTACGATTTAGCTTGGACCTTATTCAGTATAGGGGATAGTAACCATAACGAAAGACTGGAAGCATCAGAGATTTCTCGATTCTACAAGAAGGCATTACAGTTCCCGCAAGAACTGGCTGATTTTGTAGGAGAGAGTATGATTGAACGTGGGGATATAAACGGCGACAATGGTCTAAGCTTTGAAGGTAAGTAAGTTATGCTATATGTCGTTTGAATTTATAATTATAGATAAAAAAAAATTAGTAGCGAATAAACAATGAAGAATCAAGTGTGTAAAAAAAAGGACAAATAAGACAAGTTGTAAGACAGCAACCCAAATATACGATTGATATTTATGGATTATGTCCTAGTAGATTTTGTTTAGCATTCGCAGTCTACTAACAAAAGTGCCTATAGTTAATCATAAAATTATTTTCGAATATTTTAAAATAGAAATAAATCTTAACATAATACACCATTTCGTTCTCTATTTTTATTCTTTAAAGGCAATATACGATCATTTAAATACAATTGCATTATAAACTTAATAAATCCGACACCTGATGAAAACCACCATTCAAAACCGCGCCAAATTCTACATTGCACTTTCAGATGAAATAACCTTTTGTTGAAAAGTCTTGATTGTTTTCTTCAGAAACAGTTATGGCTATGGCGAGTGTTCGACAACAAACTTAGAACAGCAGAGCGAATTGGTGGAACAACTCTACATTGGTTTTTTTATTAAGTGAGAACCATAGTAACTGGTTTCATTGTCTAGAGGAACATTCTAGAGAGCGAGAGAGAGATAGAGAGAGAAAGTGATGTTGTTTTATTGTCAAGTGGAGAAATCTACAGAGAGACATTATTTTCCAGAGTATTTTTATATTGTTAAAATAGCAAAATTGTATTTGAGAAGAAACAAAGTGTTTTAGAATACCTATATATGATAACATATACTTGAGTTAAGAGCTCATCAAAGACTTCTAAGTTCATACAAAGACATAGTTTCATAAATTCATAATAAAGGATAAGGTGATATCATTTAAGGGGGACATTAATTTGAAATGAAATGTACTATAAAGTTCTGAATCAAATTGTATGTTAAATGTGCATGTATGATTGTTCTTTGTAAGATTTAATTGATTATTTTGAAGTGATAGAATATTTGACCATTCCAAAAGCGCTAGATGGAGTCATACAAGGACCAGTCGAGTGATAACTATAGTAACCAGATTCCATAACATTGTTATATATATATAAATATTCCCTCAACCACTACTATCAGTTTATGAAATGATATTTCTACTATGTGGCACATCTAGCGTTTTTAAAGTATGATGTGGATAAATTGTAACTTTATAGATAATTTATAATAGATATCAGTTTTAATATCTATTTTGTTAAATAAAAGTTTTTTGAAAATATGTGTACATATTCGCCATCTGTCCAGTTGCTTCTCGCCCATGTTTGTAGAACCAGATTACATAGACAGGGCAATTATGTGCCAGCTCTCTACGTAGAAGATATTTGATGACGGACCAATAACGTCTACTTAATATATAGACTCTAGGAACACTGTAACAAACTAGTTTTGGGTATTTCAGCTTTCCTCAAATTATTCATAATATTCTTTCTAATACAAACACAATCTTATACGAATGCTTGCAGTAATATAAATATTTGCCATCCGTCAAAATAATCTTATTTTCTACGTAGAGGTGGCACGTCAGTGCCATCTGCCAATATTAAAACTCTTATTTTTATGAGGAAGGTGGTATATCAGTCTATTTTGTCTAATCAACAACACAAAGAGGTGACGACGGTACACATGTTTTGCCAGTGCTGGTCTCGATTTCTTAGATTGGATATTTGGTTGTTTAAAGTCACTTTATTCATATCTAATCGAGGATTTCAAATATAGAAAAATTGTCAACGTGTGATCCAGCTACCAATTAGGGTTAGGGTTATCATTGTTGTTTGGTCCCAGTTGAATATTTTTCAATATTTGAATTGTTTGATTAGTTATCCTTTTATTGCATTAACAATTGGCTAGAGAATGGAAAAAGCAGAAATTGCATTGAACTTTACCTTTATCTACGTACAAAATACTTTGATTCAAATGATGCAATGTCATCGACAACGTACGCGTCTTGACAACACCTACAGGGTTTTTTTTTTAGTCGGATGAGTTAAATTATCGAGTTTCATTTCACTTGAAAATCACAGTAATTCAATGCCATCACGGTCTGTAATTATGGAAGTTAACACCACTTTGACTATTATTTGATGCGTTTGAAGACAATCAATCCCAAAAACATTTTAAATATTTCAGTTATAACTTAAATAAAGGCAACAGTAGTATACCGCTGTTCAAAACTCATAAGTCCATGGACAAAAAACAAAATCGGGGTAACAAACTAAAACTGAGGGAAACGTATGGAACGCCATACTGCAAATAATATTCAATCTACTTAACAAAATGTCGAAAGTACTGAACATAATGAAAAATGTACTGAATATAACGTCAGAAGTACCGAACATAATTTAAATACCACTGCATATAATAATGAAACTACTGAATATAATAACCAAAGCACAGAATATAATGTAAAAATTACTAAACATAATGTAATAACTACTGAACATAATAGGATATCTACTGAACATAATAGACATACTACTGAACATAATGCATAAAGAACCGAACATATTAAACAATCAACATCAGAAGACAGTCATGGCGTTCCATAGAAACGCATTAAATATTAGAGGAGAACAACGACACACCATTAAAATGTAACACACACAGAAACGGACTAAGCATTAGACAAAATCCTATGAGAATAACAAATATAACATCAAAACCAAATACATGAATTTGTCTACTTAATATATAGACAGTTGGAACACTGTAACAAACTAGTACGTTGTCGATGACATTGCATCATTTGAATCAAAGTATTTTGTACGTAGACAAAGGTAAAGTTCTATGCAATTTCTGCTTTTCCATTCTCTAGCCAATTGTTAATGCAAAAGAAATTTAAGTGGTGCAATAGGTAAATCGAATCGATGAAATATAGAAATCAACAATAATCGAAATATCATTTCTTTTCAAATCAATAAAAAAGGTTGTTTCACAAAACTGTCTTTCAGTTGCCAAATTTTGCTAAAGATCGGTACAAAAGTTCCATTAGCAATGGTCATTTTGTTTATATCTGGATTATAATGTAATACGCCAGACGCGCGTTTCCTTTACAAAAGAATCATCAGTAACGCTCAGATCAAAATAGTTATAAATCCAAACAAGTACAAAGTTGAAGTGCATTGATGACCCCAAATTCCCCAAAAATTGCAAAATACGTCTAAGGTAATCTATTCCTGGGATAAGATAATCTTAATTATAAAAATGACCTCATTATTGATATTCATGTCAACACCGAAGTGATGACCACTAGGCTGGTGATATCCTCGGGGAAGAAACATCCACCAGCGGTGACATCGCGCCAGCGGTGTAAAGAGTTATCAAAGGTACCAGGGGTGGAAAAACCTTAATCAGGTACGCTCTAGACCAAAAGTTTCGAAAGCTAAAATATAGTACCATTAAACAACACGAAAGTCTTTATTGAACATAGAAAACTGTCTGTATAATCATATTGACCAAATAACTAATGGATGTGTACCGAAGCAATGCCTACTTAGGTGTAGAACCCTTGGGACCGACACAGTTTGAATCCAATTATGCGGGTATTGATTTTGCTGACAATTAATAAAGTTCAATGCTAGAGGAAGTACGGATTGTATATTTACACTTTGTTTCTCTTCAGCATTAACGCTGACCGGTACAGGATACTTTAGAACAAATACATTGAAATGGGAACAGACAAAATATTTAAGAGCAAATACTGAAGACCTAAATAGAATAGTCAAATCCGTCTTAGATTAAATTTGCGTGTTTAATATCAACATATACACGCATTAATTCTGCTGAAAATAACGCCCAATTCAAGAGAATGTCTTTAAAGTTTATCATGTTTGTCAAGAGACAATATTCTACAAAATACGGTTTACTACCATACTCAGAAAATGAACAGTTTGTCAGATATTTTCAGTTAGATAATTTGCCAGTGTATGCAATGCTGGGATGTAAAATAGTTATCCTATTCGGACTTATTGAAACAGTGTAAGATCACACTCTGTCCTACGGATCTTAGATGTAATGAAACAGAATCCACAGCAAATGAATAAGCTGACGTCACAACAATGGTTAAACGGTGTTGCCTGTCAAGTTTTATGGCTGTCGGAGTATCTGATTTACAAGTTTTATGGATTTTGAGTCTCGTGATTTGCAAGTTTTATGGATGTCAATCTATATAGGGATTCTACATTAAATATGTGTTACAGACTGGTTGGGAAATCTGATTCCAGATCGGTCACAATGGAGAGTTTTAATGTACTTCTTGTCTGCATTAGTTATCATAGATGATTTATCTCTTATATTCATTTGATTAATATGTCTGTAAATTTAACATTGTTGTGCTGTTATTTAGAGGATACACACTATTCTCCACAACTTTTCAAACCCTTCTCTCTTGCATGTCAACTTTCCAAACTTATGTTATCCTTCGACGAGGCTTTAAATTGGTTATAATCTGTATGCTCGTGTATTTTCTTCCTTCGTATGTTGAGAAGATCAGTCTTTCCCAAAATGTAAAATTAGATTTTGTGTAATATTTACTTTTCTTCTTCTATGTCATCTTTCACTCACGCAAATTCATTTCGAGGTCGTTCAGCGGGTGATAGCAGGTACTTCTCACTCCTGTTCAGCTGACACAATCACATGTCTGATTATTTTGACACTTTGTGTTGCACATGAAGTTTATAATGATAATTACGAATATACACCTCTGGTATGAGTCTTGTCTGTGGTTTAACACTCAATTCAAGAATTTAGGGAAGGGAGACATTTTCCGTTTACTTGTCACACATAAGGGAAATTGATGTTTGTTTGTTTGAATAAACTTAAAAGGCGCATCTTTACTACCAAGTGCATTCGTGGTTTTGTACATCATATACATATACTAGTTGACATTCCCTCTTCTGCTTATTGCTGACATCGTTACATTGATTATGTACTGCAGTATATATTTATGACAGACCTTATCTCTTGTTTGGGATATTAGTTCGCTTGTTTTCTTGTTATTTTGTTGATATGCTTGCACATATTGCATTTGCATTTTATTATGCTGTTTTAATGACTTGTCTGTATTCCTAATATAGTTGTTTCTCCTGACAGTTTTCGGCCTCATGAACCCAATAGTTGTATATGTGATTTTGCTTTTAGTCAGATGTTATGGACGTGTGTACTCCTGTGTAAGTCTGAGCTGATGATAACTGTTCTATGTTTTGTGACCGATTCTCTGGAGAACCCGACCGTGTATGTTCTGTGATGGTAACTACTAGTATTCAGTGTTTTGTGGCTGATTCTCTGGAGAATCTGACCGTGTATGTTTCTGTGATGGTAACTACTAGTATTCAGTGTTTTGTGGTTGATTCTCTGGAGAATATGACCGTGTATGTTTCTGTAATGGAAACTACTAGTATTCAGTGTTTTGAGGTTGATTCTATGGAGAATATGACCGTGTATGTTTCTGTGATGGCAACTACTAGTATTGAGTGTCTTGAGGTTGATTCTCTGAAGAATCTGACCGTGTATGTTTCTGTGATGGTAACTACTAGTATTCAGTGTTTTGAGGTTGATTCTCTGGAGAATATGACCGTATATGTTTCTGTGATGGTAACTACTAGTATTAAGTGTTTTAAGGTTGATTCTCTGGAGAATATGACCGTGTATGTTTCTGTGATAGTAACTACTAGTATTTAGTGTTTTGAAGTTGATTCTCTTGAGAATCTGACCGTGTATGTTTCTGTGATGGAAACTACTAGTATTCAGTGTTTTGAGGTTGATTCTCTGGAGAATATGACCGTGTATGTTTCTGTGATGGTAACTACTAGTATTTAGTGTTTTGCAGTTGATTCTCTGGAGAATCTGGCCGTGTTTGTTTCTGTGATGGTAACTACTAGTATTCAGTGTTGTGTGGCTGATTCTCTGGAGAATCTGACCGTGTATGTTTCTGTGATGGTAACTACTAGTATTCAGTGTTTTGAGGTTGATTCTCTGGAGAATATTACCGTGTATGTCTCTGTGATGGTAACTACTAGTATTCCGTGTTTTGAGGTTGATTCTCTGGAGAATATTACCGTGTATGTTTCTGTGATGGTAACTACTAGTATTTAGTGTTTTGTGGTTGATTCTCTGGAGAACCCGACCGTGTATGTTACTGTAATGGAAACTACTAGTATTCAGTGTTTTGAGGTTGATTCTCTGGAGAATCTGACCGTGTATGTTTCTGTGATGGTAACTACTAGTATTCAGTGTTTTGAGGTTGATTCTCTGGAGAATATTACCGTGTATGTCTCTGTGATGGTAACTACTAGTATTCCGTGTTTTGAGGTTGATTCTCTGGAGAATATTACCGTGTATGTTTCTGTGATGGTAACTACTAGTATTTAGTGTTTTGTGGTTGATTCTCTGGAGAACCCGACCGTGTATGTTACTGTAATGGAAACTACTAGTATTCAGTGTTTTGAGGTTGATTCTCTGGAGAATATGACCGTGTATGTTTCTGTGATGGTAACTACTAGTATTTAATGTTTTGTGGTTGATTCTCTGGAGAATATGACCGTGTATGTTTCTGTAATGGTAACTACTAGTATTCAGTGTTTTGAGATTGATTCTCTGGAGAATATGACCGTGTATGTTTCTGTGATGGCAACTACTAGTATTCAGTGTTTTGAGGTTGATTCTCTGGAGAATCTGACCGTGTATGTTCTGTAATGGTAACTACTAGTATGCAGTGTTTTGTGGTTGATTCTCTGGAGAACCCAACCGTGTATGTTTCTGTGATGGTAACTACTAGTATTCAGTGTTTTGAGATTGATTCTCTGGAGAATATTACCGTGTATGTTTCTGTGATAGTAACTACTAGTATTTAATGTTTTGAGGTTGGTTCTCTTGAGAATCTGACCGTGTATGTTTCTGTAATGGAAACTACTAGTATTCAGTGTTTTGAGGTTGATTCTCTGGAGAATATGACCGTGTATGTTTCTGTGATGGTAACTACTAGTATTTAGTGTTTTGCGGTTGATTCTCTGGAGAATATGACCGTGTTTGTTTCTGTGATGGTAACTACTAGTATTCAGTGTTGTGTGGCTGATTCTTTTGAGAATCTGACCGTGTATGTTTCTGTGATGGTAACTACTAGTGTTCAGTGTTTTGTGGTTGATTCTCTGGAGAATATGACCGTGTATGTTTCTGTAATGATTATTACTAGTATTCAGTGTTTTGAGATTGATTCTCTGGAGAATATGACCGTGTATGTTTCTGTGATGGCAACTACTAGTATTGAGTGTTTTGTGGTTGATTCTCTGGAGAATATGACCGTGTATGTTTCTGTGATGGTAACTACTAGTATTTAGTGTTTTGCGGTTGATTCTCTGGAGAATATGACCGTGTTTGTTTCTGTGATGGTAACTACTAGTATTCAGTGTTTTGTGGCTGATTCTCTGGAGAATCTGACCGTGTATGTTTCTGTGATGGTAACTACTAGTATTCAGTGTTTTGAGGTTGATTCTCTGGAGAATATGACCGTGTATGTTTCTGTGATGGTAACTACTAGTATTTAGTGTTTTGAGGTTGATTCTCTAGAGAATCTGACCGTGTATGTTTCTGTAATGGAAACTACTAGTATTCAGTGTTTTGAGGTTGATTCTCTGGAGAATCTGACCGTGTATGTTTCTGTGATGGTAACTACTAGTATTTTGTGTTTTGCGGTTGATTCTCTGGAGAATATGACCGTGTTTGTTTCTGTGATGGTAACTACTAGTATTCAGTGTTGTGTGGCTGATTCTCTGGAGAATCTGACCGTGAATGTTTCTGTGATGGTAACTACTAGTATTCAGTGTTTTGTGGTTGATTCTCTGGAGAATATGACCGTGTATGTTTCTGGAATGGTAACTACTAATATTCAGTGTTTTGAGATTGATTCTCCGGAGAATATGACCGTGTATGTTTCTGTGATGGCAACTACTAGTATTCAGTGTTTTGAGGTTGATTCTCTGGAGAATCTGACCGTGTATGTTCTGTAATGGTAACTACTAGTATGCAGTGTTTTGTGGTTGATTCTCTGGAGAACCCGACCGTGTATGTTTCTGTGATGGTAACTACTAGTATTCAGTGTTTTGAGATTGATTCTCTGGAGAATATTACCGTGTATGTTTCTGTGATGGTAACTACTAGTATTTAGTGTTTTGAGGTTGATTCTCTTTAGAATCTGACCGTGTATGTTTCTGTAATAGAAACTACTAGTATTCAGTGTTTTGAGGTTGATTCTCTGGAGAATATGACCGTGTATGTTTCTGTGATGGTAACTACTAGTATTTAGTGTTTTGCGGTTGATTCTCTGGAGAATATGACCGTGTTTGTTTCTGTGATGGTAACTACTAGTATTCAGTGTTTTGTGGTTGATTCTCTGGAGAATATGACCGTGTATGTTTCTGTAATGGAAACTACTAGTATTCAGTGTTTTGAGGTTGATTCTATGGAGAATATGACCGTGTATGTTTCTGTGATGGCAACTACTAGTATTGAGTGTCTTGAGGTTGATTCTCTGAAGAATATGACCGTGTATGTTTCTGTGATGGTAACTTCTAGTATTCAGTGTTTTAAGGTTTTTCTCTGGAGAATATGACCGTGCATGTTTCTGTGATGGTAACTACTAGTATTCAGTGTTTTGTGGCTGATTCTCTGGAGAATCTGACCGTGTATGTTTTTGTGATGGTAACTATTAGTATTCAGTGTTTTGAGGTTGATTCTTTGGAGAATCTGACCGTGTATGTTTCTGTGATGGTAACTACTAGTATTTAGTGTTTTAAGATTGATTCTCTGGAGAATCTGACCGTGTATGTTTCTGTGATGGTAACTACTAGTATTCAGTGTTTTGAGGTTGATTCTCTGGGGAATCTGACCGTGTATGTTTCTGTGATGGTAACTACTAGTAATCAGTGTTTTGTGGTTGATTCTCTGGAGAATCTGACCGTGTATGTTTCTGTGATGGTAACTACTAGTATTCAGTGTTTTGAGGTTGATTCTCTGGAGAATCTGACCGTGTATGTTTCTGTGATGGTAACTTCTAGTATTCAGTGTTTTGTGGCTGATTTTCTGGAGAATCTGACCGTGTATGTTTCCTTGATGTGTACTATTCAATGTTTTATGGTTGATTAGAGTACCTGGCAGTAGAGGTTTCCGGGACGGTCAGTTTCCTTGTATTGTTTGGCTTTATAACTATTTTGATATGAGCGTCACTGATGAGTCTTATGTAGACGAAACGCGCGTCTGGCGTACTAAATTTTAATCCTGGTACTTTTGATAACTATTGAAGCTGATGTTCTTAAGTACCTGGCCATGTAGGTTTGTATGAGTGACGGTTACCATTCTAACCCTTAGTTGATACTCTAGAGATATTATAAAAAAAATGTGGTATGATTGCCAATGAGACAACTATCCACAAAATACCAAAATGACACAGACATTAACTATAGGTCACCGTACGGCCTTCAACAATGAGCAAAGCCCATACCGCATAGTCAGCTATAAAAGGCCCCGATAAGACAATGTAAAACAATTCAAACGAGAAATCTTACGGCCTTATTTATGTAAAAAAATGAACGAAAAACAAATATGTAACTGATAAACAAACGACAACCACTGAATTACAGGCTCTTGACTTGGGAAAGGCACGTACATAAATAATCTCTGGAGAACATGGCCATATAGGTTTCTGCGGTGAGATTACTCTTCTTGTTGATTGTCATGACAGTTGTCTGCATTTGATTTAGTACTTTCAAGGCACATGGTGTATCAACACTTGCATTTTATCATGAAACAAGTATCGTTCATTTGTATATATTCTTTTTCTCACATCTTATATCGGATATGTTCCTTACGTCGTAACTACAATCCCCTTCCCTTTCCTGAATGTGACCTACCGAATTAGACTTTTTACCGGATTTGTTATCACATAAGCAACACGACGGGTGCCGCATGTGGAGCAGGATCTGCTTACCCTTACGGAGCACCTGAGATCACCCCTAGTTTTTTGGTGGGGTTCGTTTTGTTTATTCTTTAGTTTTCTATGTTGTGTCGTGTGTGCTGTTGTTTGTTTGTCTTTTTTTCATTTTTAGCCATGGCGTTGTCAGTTTGTTTTAGATTTATGAGTTTGACTGTCCCTTTGGTATCTTTCGTCCCTCTTTTATAAATTGCATGTACAGTATATATCTTTTGGATTATAGCTCTTCATCTTTTATATAAGCTTTGGATTTCAAATATTTTGACCACGAGCATCACTGAAGAGACATGTATTGTCGAATTGCGCATCTGGTGCAGGAAAATTGGTACTGTTAATGTTACTACATAAAATATCCCTTTTTTTAACGTGACTAATATATTTTATTGCACTCTATTGCTGTTAACAATTTACTTAGTGTACAGCATTGCACTAAGTAACCCTGGTATATTAGTTATTAGGTATCCAGGGAGAATATCTAATAAAAGTAAATTGATGTTACATTACAATATTACAATATTTTAAATGATTTCATGTTTACCGGAGAATTTCACTTCCATCCAATAGTGGTTTTTAAAATTAGATAAATGTGCATCGTGTTCTTTGTGATTTGGATAAATTTAATTCATAAAATATCCTTAGTATCTAAAAAGTTGCAGAAAGTTCTGTTGTGTGGATCAAATGGAATTTCGAGGAGTTGCAGTTGTAGTAGTATATCTTAAATTTTTAAGTTCAAGTGACAAGAACAGCACTGACGGAGAGACTTACGGACGTACTGACAAACTGATGAACGAACGAGTCAAAAACATTACAATCAACGGAATTCTGTTCTCGAGGAGGGGCTATAAAAAGAAGATGTGGTATAAGAATGAGACAACTCTCAACAAGAGACCAGCTGACAAGGAAATTAGCAACTAAATGTCACCTAACAGCCTTCAACAATTAGCAAAGCACATACCACATAGTCAGCTATCACAGGCCCCGAAATAACAAACATAAAACAATTTTAACGTTTTACAAAATAATAAACAAAAAACCTAAAATGTAACACATAAAAAAACGACAGCAACTGAATTATAGGCTCCTGGCTTCAAGCCAGACGTGTGGACGAAACGCACGTCTGGCGTATTAAATTTTATACCTGGCACCTTTTGTTAGCTATTATTCGTGTGTTTCTCTGTCCTATATGTTCTCCCATTTATTTGTATTGTAGTCTTGTCATGTAATGTTGTCATTTTAATGTTATATTTGACATTGCCATAAAAGAGGGAGGTTTGGCATTTCACAGAACTAGGTTCAATCCACCATTTTTTTTTAAATATCCTGTACCAAGTCAGAAAAATGGTCATTGATATTATAGTTCGCTTCTGTGTCTGTTACATTTTAATGTTGTATTTCTGTTGTGTCGTTGTTCTCCTCTTATATTTGATGCGTTTTTCTCAGTTTTAGTTTGGAACCCGGATTTGTGTTTTTATCTATCGATTTATGAGTTTCGAACAGCGGTATACTACTGTTGGCTTTAATGGGACAGGCACATACAAAATGTAGCTGGGGTTAACCAGTTTGAAGGCGACAATCCCCTTTTTACAACTTCTTTGTGGCTGGGTTACTTTTCATCTGTTCAAACGCCTTTCCAAACATAAATGATAATGATGAAACAAAGCAGATAATGTTAGGGATAGATTATCGTGCAAATAACTAAAAATCAAAACCAGAAGGAAAAGGAATTATTTTAAAGTATCGTAAAATATTAAATGCACACATAGTATTCACACTGAATACGAAGAAATCATGTATATCCTGGCTATTAATTGATTCTTGTGCTATAAATATAAAAGAAAGCTGTCTTGTACAGAAAGTACTGCATGTAGTCTGCTTCATTAACCTCTGGTTATTCTGTTAATGAGCTTACAAAATTGCTCATTTCAGCAAGTTTTTCTCCTAACTCCTCATCCGTCTCTTCGTCATCTGTCAATTGAACCCTTTTAGTTACATATAAATACCGCCCTGCCACTGATCTTGGTATTTTGCATATCTCGTAGTTGTATTTTTCATTTGATGTTTTCATTGACTTCAAATCAGATGTGAGAGATTGAAGATGTTTTAATAGAAATAGTTTACGGTTTCGTTCAAAACAGTATTTAGTTTTCTTTACTAACGTAGGTAAACTATCAGTATCCTTGCATTTGCACATTTCATTCAGCACTTCGATGACACATTGTCCTATTGTTGAAGTTAGTCGACATTTGAAATGATGATACATGATGAATGTTTTTAATATATATGATGAGTATCCTTTTCTTTGTAAACGTGTTAAATCACCACAATCATCGATAACATCGTTGTGGCCATTGATAAAATATTTCAAGAGGCGGTACACTTTTCTATGATCGTGTGACAAAATATCCTTCATGAATAATACTTCTGTCTCTGTAAATGAAAGTCTTTGTTGAACTATTTGAATTGTACCAGTTTTCAAAACCTCAATTCGAAATGGTTCCAACTTGCAATAATCATTTACAATCCGTTCGAATTCGCTATCTCTAATGACTGCAGATGGAACTAAGTCTACATGTATATATCTTTTCACGCCACTTTTGTTTAGATAAACAAATTTAAAGTGTCTTGCAGGTCCTGTTTTGCCAACATTCTTATCTAAATAAATCTTTCTTGTTTGGTCTTGAGGATCACAATAAGACACTTCTATGTCATGAATTTTCAAAACGGGGTCTGTCGTTTGGCTATTAATAATGCCATATGTTTTTGCTAGAATAGAAGAAATTAAACTTCCAAGTGACATGCATTTAGTTTCTTTAAAGCAATATACAGGAAAGGTAAAGTCAAACTCATCTGGAAACTTATTCCTTGTTCCTTCGTAAAAACTACCGACCTTGATCAGGTTACACTCTGTGTACTTTGTTACTTCTCCTCCACTTGAAGCAAACATTTGGATATCCTCATCAAGGGTGTTTTGAAATGTCTTTTCGACATCGTCGTCATCATCGGAAGGACTATATTGTAGTATTGTATTACCAATACGTTGTACAATCATTTCTATTCCATTCTGAACGAATTCGACTTCATCTTTATCTGTTTGGAATACACATTCTTTGTCGTATACGTCATTCAAATATAATTCAAGAACATCACTTGCGATTGACATTATGTTAGTTTTGTTTATTGTTTTTACCGAAAATAGTTTTTTCTGTCTAATTCATCTTCCTTATTTATCAATAAGTGTATTAAACATCCTGTTTCATTATTGTTGAGTAAGTGCTATTTATAATATTCAAACATTTCATTGATATAAGTACTACAGACTGTAACACTATTTTTGCATTGATTTAAATATAGGCGAGTGACATATTTGAAAAAAAACGTCTCAGTTATTATATTTAAGGCACTCGGCTATTTTTTTTTTTTTTTTTATGAAGAGTATTGTTTTAACTTAAATTTTATCAGTGGTCACATAATCATATGAAGTAAGATTGTCATTTATTTAAGCATGTTAAGAAATTACTAGAATTTTTTTAATTAACAACATATTTAAAGAAATTAAATGCATCTTTTCTTTTAGGCAGAATAATTACATGAATTAGTCTATAAAACATTGAATAACAATATTTTCAACTGAGTGTCGGCCTGCTTTTGCATATTTTATTTCTGTAAAAGATTGACATCATGTTCGAACATTTTCATTATTTTGACATTATCGGGTTAGCAATTTGATGTTTATTAAAGTAGGACAAAAGATACTAGAGGGACATTCAAACTCATAGATCAAAACTAAACTGACATCGCCATGACTAAAAAAGAAAAAAAAGACAACAACAGCATACAAAGTACAACAAGAAAAAATATAGACAAAGCAACACTAACCCCAATAAAAACTAAGAGTGATCTAATGAACTCCGGAAGGGTAAGGAGAGCCTGCTCCACATGTGGCACCCGTCGTGTTGCTTATGTTATTAGAAACCCGGTTTATAGTCTAGTTCGGGAGGTCACATCCGTGAAAAGAGAACGGGATTGTTGTTATAACATAAGGAACAAATCCGATATCATCTGTGAACGGGATATTTCAAAACGGCCAACCAATTGTGATGGCGTTCGTACAATTTACGAAGGCATGATTTCAGTTTCACCATTGGGAACTCTTGGTTTAATAATTTCCTTTTGAGCAGCAACTCCATATCAAGGAAATCTTAAAAGGAAGTACAAGCCCGGGAATATCGTATCAATTGGGAGATATATACTCCGTATAAAGGCGCTACTGGAATGTTGCTACACAGAAATGGAAAGTTCACAATTGGGAGACTGAAATCATCTCTTTTGTCGTACAGTCTTGTTTTGCTTTTCAATCGACACTCAACCTACACTCATTGTCAATTTCTAAATGTTATTCAAGATATGTGGAAGACTTAACTGTATCTGTTTTATCCTGTTTCTCTAGTTCGATGAGATAGATGCGTTCAACATAGTCGCCAAGTTTTGTATTAATTGTGTGAGACCATCACCTATTTAGTAAAAAGTGAAAAGAAAAGACAATTTGATTGGGCAGCGGCATCTCTATGGAACAATCTCCCGAACAGTTTAAGACAATGCAAGTCCCTAGAGTGTTTTAAATCTCAACTAAAAACTCATTTGTATCGCATTGCTTTTTAATTAAATTAAATTGCTTTTTTTTTCTTTTACGGGCTTTTTTACTTTTTGTATTTCGTTTTAGAGTTTTTGCTTGTTTTGCATGCTTTTAGCCTATATTGTTAATTTTTAAGTCTTTGTTTTAACATGTATTTCGTATTAACTTTTTTTTTATGGTAGGCATTTTTTCATTTCAGTAGTTGAATCTGACACGATGTATGTTTTATGTTTTATGTTTTTGTCATTGATTTGTTTTAATTACTATGTGAATGTACAGCGCCTTAAAGTTATTTTTCTTTTTTATAAAGGGCGCTTTATAATTTTTTATTATTATTATTAAAAGCTACACACACATACTTGAACTCGTGCTGAACATGCAAGATCAATAAGAAAGATGTAATCCATTTATGCAAATGTCATAAGTGAAATTTCTGTACACGTGAAAAGACGTTATCTAGTTTCCTGTTACTTTTGATAACTATTCAACAAGTTATCGTTTAACACAGTTGATTTGATTTTTGATTTTTGATTTTTTTTTTTGTGTTTTTATTGGTGGAGGAAGCTGGAGTGCCCGGAGAAAACCACCGACCATCGATAGGAAAACTGTCAATCCTAGTCGATTAAGATTGGAGTCGAGTGCACCCGCACGAGCGGGGTTCGAACTCGCAACCGCAGTGTTGACTTGCTAGTGATTACAGAAATATCTACTTAAACCATGCGCCACCTTTTTATTAAGTATGACAAATCCATAATGGTTGACCAGTAGAAAGGCATCATAAATTTTCAGAATATACAGCCCAGTGAGTAGACACTTTATTTAAGGTTCATGTGGACCCTATTGTGATTTCTCAACCCTCTTTCCCGACTTAGTTTATTTTGGAACCTTCTGAAGGAATGAAAAAAAGTGCACTGACAAATCCTGTTAAGATTTTGTTTTTCTAAAACATAAAACATATTTGTATTTTATTTATCTAGGGCATGACGTTATACCTCAAAACTTTTCCAGATGCACATGTTAGTCAGTACTGTGAATAAATTTTGAGGTGAAAATGCAGCCATTTTAGCCACATGAACCACATAAACCACATGTACCTTAAGTCTGAGTAATTATAATACACAAGTAATACATAATTATCTTTCCTGCTGTCATTAATAATTTGATAGGTACTAGCGTTGTATATTATAATTATTGATAACTTGTTATAGAGTTCTTTTATTATTTATTTTTTTCGTAATATAAACTATTAACCTATTATTAACTGTTAAGTTTATTTTTGGAATAATGCTTTTTATTTTAAACATATTCATTATGTCTATTATCTAGGGGGGAAAGTTGGATAATTAACTAGGGGAAAATACATAAAAAGGCCGAGTCCTGCTATCTTAATAAGAAAATAAATAACCCTAAGAGAAAATACTAATTTCAAGTGAATTTAATCAGAAGACCTCTTTCTGATTGTTTGGTAAACATAGTAATAACTGATACCTCACCAGTTACATAAACAATGTTTATTATCATTAGTTATATTCAGAACCTTTTCTGAATAACTAACAATGAAATTTATTTATACCATACAAACGGGTAGTAAGGTCGTCATATCGAGGAGCGTTTAACGCAGTAATTTTGTCATAGTTTGGATAAGTTTTACATGGGTAATTTATGTTACTTTCCTAAACTATTGCCTAAGTTCTATTTACACGAGCAGATGAAAAGCTATTTGAGGTCAAACGATCTACATTGGAATTGTTCTTTCACGAAATGAATGCAAAATAAGCAAGATATCGGAATTGCTATGGATCGGTTAAGCGATTGATATGGTTCGGTTAAGAGTCTAGAAATTCGTCATGGTTTTAATCAAGTTTGTCATGGTTTAGATCGAAATTAATATACATGTGGTCCACTTTAATACTGAAAATGTTCTTGATAGCGCCTGTTATTGAACGAAGTTACACTATATATTAACTGCCTAAGAAGAAAAAAGCCTGTTAAACCAAATTTAGTGGGTGTAATTGTCAAAGCGCAAATTAAACATGTCATGTTACTTATCGTAAGTTTTCTACAATAGATTTTTAAAAGTCACTGCTCTTTTAAAGTAGCTGTCGATATGATTATACAAATCAATACAAAGCGTTGCTTCTGTTTAACATAGAATCTTGTCTCCGTATGTCCATGCTTGACTCTGCCAAGGATATCGTGAGCGGCATCACTAGTCAAATTGCTAAAGACTTCTACTTAAAAGTGGCAGCTATTCAAAAAGTAATTCTTGATAGTCTTGTTTTTACATTTTTTCCTAAAAAACTATACATTTGGTTTTTTTTGTTTTTTTTTAATTTTTAACCAGTTTATGATGAATAAAGGAGAAGTGGGGTTATAGGTCCATGACACAGTTACCCAGATACAAAACTAACAGATATTAAGAGGACATCATAAGTCTTCAACCATTTATGAAACTGAATCGTAACGCGTGACATGGACAACAGTTTCAAAACTTGTTGGTTTTAAAACTATATGTGAAATTACAATAAAAACACTTTCAAAGTTCGAATTTAAAATATGAACCAACCTCCAAAAATTGGTTGGATGGGGTTATTAAGTGCAAAAATCAAACTTTTTAGAACATGGCGTTGTCGCATATCAAATGAAAGCTCATCTACCCTGTGTTACATATATCATACTTCCGATCTCAAAAATGTAGGCGGATGAGGTCATTAAGTGTAAAAAGCGAAAAGTTTCAAAAGGTATGCTTGTCGTATATCAAACGAAATGTCGTACAAAGAACATTACGAAAACATCACTTTTACAGGAAAGAACTTCCCATTGTTTTACAAACAATTGAGATACTAGTTTACTAACTGTTTTTATAGCCTTTTGATCATAATCGAAGAGGTTGATCTTCATAAAATTTACCTTGCCTCCTTTTGGGTTCCTTATTGTGCTGTCAGGATTAAAACGGAACTACTTCCGAGTGTTTAAGTGGGTTTGGCCATTCTTTTGTCAGGAAACAAAACAAAAATACAGAAAATCGGTGTTGACATGAATATCAATTATGTGGTCATTCTTATGAATTTCCTGTTTACAAAACTTTGAATTTTTCGTAAAACTAAGGATTTTCTTATCACAGGAATAGATTACCTTAGCCGTATTTAGCACAATCATTTGAAATTTTGAATCCTTAATGCTCTTCAACTTCGTACTTGTTATATAAATATTTTAATATGAGCGTCACTGATGAGTCTTATGTAGAAGAAACGCGCGCTTGACGTACTAACTTACAATCCTGGTACCTTTGATAACTATATGTATCCAAAAACTGTTAAGTGGTACCATGGTGGTTTTAAACATATGCATTACATAGGTTTAAAATATGAAAAGTGTACAATTGTCACTATCAAGCAAAGGTCTGTATTCGCACACAGATACCAAGGTATGTACTCTTTTATTTTTTTGTATTATTGAGTGTGCTGTTAAACATATTGAAGCATTTGTTTTACTCAATATCTTCTACTATTGTCTGGTACACTCATCAGGGTAATCTAATTACTGTCAGTTAAAATCTGGTTGGTCCTGTCAAGTACAGCTGTTGCATATGCACATGTAACATGTATAGCAATCATCAAGAGCCACTGAACGACAAAAAAAAAACCACCAACTTTACTTGGATATGTCCTTCATATGAAAACGGAGACCTACTTGAATCCTTTATAGTCACTTCATCTAAAATTTAAGACAGCATCCCGTACTAAATACATACTGGTGACAACTTCCAACACATGCAAGAAACACTTGTAAGAAGTGTCTCGACATCAACAGTATCAAAATGAGTGCATCACTGTTTTTAGAGGAAAAGATAAGAGTTACATATTTATTTATCAACTCCTCAACTAGCATATATTCTACAATAATCTATAGTTGATTCCAACATCAAGTCACTGAAGTTTATATTCAAAATTCATGAATACGACATCGAAATAACAGAATTTTAAAGTGGAAATGAAGGTAGCACAATGTTGCTACATAATAAATTAGAGCTTTTAAAGACCAGCTGACATTCTACCTAATAATAGTTTGTTAATTAAAGTCCAACTGTACAGAATGATAATTTTATCAACACTTATGCATACATGTTCTTTCACTAAATATTCTAAATTTGGTGACTATGTGGAACGCATCTATCCCATCGAGCTAGAGATAAAGGATACTACAGATACAGTTAAGTCGGCCTCATATCTTGACTTACATCTAGAAATTGACAATGAGGGTCGGTTGAAAACAAAACTTTACGACAAAAGAGATGATTTCAGCTTTCCAATTGTGAACTTTCCATTTCTAAGTAGCAACATTCCAGCAGCACCTGCATACGGGGTAAATATCTCCCAATTGATACGATGGCTAAAAATGAAAAAGACAAACAAACAATAGTACACATGACACATCATAGAAAACTACAGAATAAACAACACGAACCCCACCTAAACTAGGGTCGATCACAGGTGCTCCGGAAGGGTAAGCAGATCCTGCTCTAGATGTGGCACACGTTGTGTTGCTTATATGGTAACAAATCCGGAAAATAGTCTTATTCGGTAGGTTACATTCATGAAATGGAAGGGGATTGTATTTACGACGTAAGGAACATATCCGATATCATTTGTGAAACGGTTATTCCATAACGGTCAACCAACTCATGATGGCGTCCGTAAAATTTACGAAGGGATGATTTCAACTTCACCATTTGGAACTCTTGGTTTAATAGCTTACTTGAGCAGCAACCCTCTATCAAGATAATCATGAAAGGTAATGCAAGCTCGGGAATATCTTTGGACACATTTAAAGGTACAGCGCGGAGATAATTGAAAGAACGAACTATCAATATGCCAGGGGACTACAGTCAAGTCAGGGAAATACAAATGTCATCAATAACAAATTTCGACGGTCATCAACACAACAAATCTACACCGAGACACAAAAAGGACAAAGACCAATAGAGAAACAGTATACAAACCCCAACATAGATTACTAAAGATAGAGCTGCACGACACCCAACAAAACATGGGGTGCCGTGTTGTATCAGATGCTGATATAAAGCAGATAAATGGAAAATGATAAAAACCTTAATTTTGGAATCATCTGGAAATAACGTAAAAATGCAAACACCAAAAGATAAAAAGACACTACCTATACCCTAACGATATGTAGACCCTCAAGAAGATGTTAAAAAAAATTCAAAATTCATGGGGACAAACAGCAGTATATTAAATGAAACTTGACAGGAAATTAAACGATTGGTTAATAAGGAAGTGACTAACGCAAACTATACCTTTACCCAAACCTTATAGAGGAGAACTCTTAACCATCTTGGAAATACAACAAAAAGTCCCACCAGCAGGGAATTCCATCTATACTAACCAAAGAAAACAAAGTTGAAGGCCCCAACTTTATTATGATAAGACAAGTAAACAAAAATGTACAATATTGATTATTGCCAAAGCGATTGGTACATTCAATATTCCCTCAAAGAATGGTTAAATAACCTGTTATTAAACAGTTTGAGCTCGCTTCTTTAAGCAATCTATAAATATATAGAACCACACCAGCTGAGTGTCAAAACTTATCCACAACCTTTGAATTACGAAAGTTCAATCTAATGTGATTTTAATTTAAAGGTCGTTCTTACTCGTTTAATGAGTGTTCTTGCATTTATTTGTACTGTATTCTTGTTTCTTAATGTTGTCATTTAAACGGTATTTTTAGATTGTCATATAAGCAAGAGGATTTGAAAAGCAACGTAAACAAATCTAAAAAAAAAACGACGACATGTCCTTGGGAAAACATGAAAGCTATGCAACTTAACTTTTAAAATGACAAATAGACATCATGATTTTTTTTATCGAAAATGTATTTGATAAAGGCAACAGTAGTATACCGCTGTTCAAAATTCATGAATCGATAGAGAAAAAGACAAATCCGGGTTACAAGCTAAAACTGAGGGAAACGTATCAAATATAAGAACTACGACACAACAGAGACACAACACCGAAACGTAACACACATAGAAACGAACTATAATTTACAATGGCCATTTTCCTGACTTGTTACAGGGTATTTTATGACAAAATGCTGGGTTGAACCTGGTTTTATGGCATGCCAAACCTCCCGCTTTAATGGCAGTGTTAATTATAACATTTAAATGACAAAATTACACGACAGGGTTACAATAAATAAACAGATAAATGGGAGAAAATATAGGACAGGGAAACAAACGAATAATAGCCATCAATAGGTAACAGGTTAAATAATGTTTTTATACGCCAGACGCGCGCTACGTCCACACAAACTCAGATGTAAAAAGTTTGAAAGCCATAACAAATCAAAGTTGGAGATCGCCGAGGATCAAAAGTTCCAAAAAGTTGTGAGGCCAGGGTTATCTGCCTGGGACAAAAACATTATTATCAAGAATAATACATATAAAAAAGAAGATGGGGTATGATTGCCAATGAGACAACTGTCCAAAAGAGACCTAAATGACACATTAACAACTATAGGTCACCGTACGGCCTTCAACAATGAGCAAAGATCATACCGCATAGTCAGCTATAATAGGCCCCGATATGACAATTCAAACGAGAAAACTAACGGCCTTAATTATTTATAAAAAAAAATGAATGAAAAACAAATATGTATCACATAACCAAACAACAACCACTGAATTATATTACAGGCTCCTGACTTGGGACAGGCACATACATAAATAATGTGGCGGGGTTAAACCTGTTAGCGGGATCACAACCCTCCCCTAACATGGTGATATAACAGTACAACATAAGAACGAACTATAACCAGATGATCCACAGGGCGCAGCTTTATACGACCGCAGAGGTCGAACTCTGAACAGTTTGGGCAAGTATGGACACTACATTTTAGCTTGATACAGCTCTGAATTTGGATTGTGATCAAATAGTTGACACAACATAGGTTTCTGACACAGAATGAATGTGGTCTAAGAACTTAAACTTAAAAACTTAAAAATTTTAAATTGGGCATTTACCTATTATGGTCCTATATCCACAATCTAAACACATGGTTAGATTCAGCATACTGAAGAACCCCATTTATTCAATTTTTGTGGAAATCAAATAATGTTCAATTTTTGACCCTTTGGACCTTAATGTAGACCAATTTTGAAAATGGGACAATATTTCTTGCTATGTAATGACAAACCTCAATCTAACACAAAAAAATGTCTATATTTAGTTTGGACAAAGATAGATCGTATAGATCAACCAATTCGTGATGGTGTCCGTAAAATTTACGGAGTGTCATTTTTAATCTGTCCTCCTCATAACTTTGTTGGAGCAGTTTCTGCGTTAGGAGTAAACTCCTGTATATGAAGTCCGTATAGTGCGAACATGCACGAGAATAACGTATTTATTGAGATATGTAAACACCATACGAAGGGGCAGAGGGTGTGTTACTGTTGAGAAATGGGAAAATGATAATTGGGAAGTTGAAATCGTCCCGTTTATTATAGATTTTTGTGTGAAGTCCATCTGTGTCAATATTGAGGAAAACATCAAGGTATGAAGCAGTCCTTCTAGTATCAGTAGTATCCTTAATTTCAAGTTCATTGGGATATATGAGATGCAAGTATTGGCTGAAATATGAGTTATTCAGTGATAGGACATCATCAAGTCCCAGGAAAGTGAAATTTTAGAATTTGACACAGTGCCACACGCTCTTAAGAAAACTTCGCCATGAACACGAAGTAAAAAAATGTGAAAATTAAAATTACAATAGAAATAGTTAAAATGCTGAACTCCGTTGAAAAATCAAAAAGCAAAGTCCCTAATCAATGGCAAAATCAAAAGCTCAAACATCAAACGAGTGGATAACAACTGAGATTAGGCTGTACTTTAGGTGTTCCTTAGTTAACAGTCATTTGTCTGTTTCGTATCCATATTACAGACAAAGCTAATATAACGATGTTACTTACAGACAACTGCTTAAGCTATATTGATTTCCTCGAAGTTCATTATTTTTGTGATTTTACTTTATTTATTAAAAACTAATTCGTCCTCTTCAATATAAAACTAATAAGACAGTAGTACCTTTATTTACATCTCTTACAAACATTTGATAAGACACCCAGAAAATCAACACATAAACTAGAGGTTCTAAAGAGCCTGTGTCGCTCACCTTGGTCTATGTGCATATTCAAAACACTCCAAAACTAAAGACGAAAATATAATTTTTGATAAAACGATCTGTTTTGTTAATCTTGTATTGCTGATCATTTAGTCTGTTTAGTTTCTTTCCTTCTTCTGTAGGTTTGGCTCAAAACACAAAAAATCCTTATTAGGGCTGGACAATCACTCCTATAAAGAGTGACAGCTTACTAGTAATTACTTCGGTGCTGGCATGATTTATAACAAGCTTCTCTTAAAGTTGTCCTTTTATAAATTTTGAAATTATAAAGAAACTAAGGTGTCTACTCATTCAGGCAAAGTTGGCCTATGATGAATTATACTAGCTCTCCAATTGTTTCAGCTCTTATAAATTATTGGCCATCAAATATTTGGCTTAGAGCGTTCCTGATGATGGTTATTACATTTAATCTTTAAGGTAAAAGTCTAAAATGCAAAAAAAAGTGGTAAAAGGGCAATATCTCTAATAAGAGGTTGGCTGACGATTTCTACGACTGAACTTGTATTTGAAGAACGTGTCTTGCTGATAATTGAATGAAATGCAATATCACACATGAACTTGCATTACATAAAACACTATTTTCTTCACTTCAGTTTAAAAACAAATTTGCCCTCACTACAATATCAATGCACATGTCCATTATATATTGCATCTCTGACCAGCTTCGTTTGGAAATGAGAATTTTTATGTGAAATTTGTGTTCAAAGATGATACCTCTGTTGACATTAGTTATTCTTTTTTAGTTTTCTATGTTGTGTTTTAAAGGCTTATGTTTCTCTTTTCGTGTTTGCCATAGAGATGTTTGTTTGTCAGAGACTGACACAAATTCTGAACATCTTTATCTTTCTCCTCTGTTACAGTGATTGATTGATTGGTGGCCAATGCTACTTTCAGTACTGCTGTGTTATTTTGTGGCGATCATCTTGAATTGGGGGAGGAAGCCTTTTTTGCTGACAGAGAACATCTAACCTGCAGTAGTTAAGCTAATAGTCCTAGTCTATTAAGATTTGAGTCTAGTACACCTTCCATTTGAAATACAAGAATGTACAAGTAACTGAACATTTGACAATTTTATGGCTTAAGGGACCCCAATATAATTACTTTCGAATGCCTGCAATATAGTGTAATTCTGTAATGTGCATCAATGCATGTATCAGTACCCTTTTTTAGCAAACAGTAGCCTAAGACTATTTTGAAATATCAAATATAGATGAAATGACACAAGTAAAAACATAAGTTTGCAGAGGGAAACAGACAAAACACCTCTGCTATAAAAAGTACCACGAACACATTGAAAAATAAGTATAGCACAAACATTTCTCAATTAATTTTTGAAATCAAATAAAAATAAACACATTTTTAAGTTGTTTTTATTCTTTACAAATAAGTAAAGATATAACATGTATTATGTAAGCTTGTCAATTCTACTTATATACATATCTCCAGAGAGATCACATGAACTTTTGTACCTCTAATGAAGGAGAGTTCTATCACAGACACTGATAAGATCATCCATGTTTTAAATATTCATAACATGAAACCTTTGAACTGTAAAAATTGTGTGGGCTATTAAATCAGAAACTAGAGTGTTTAAATCAATACTATGGTATGTTTCTAGGGAAGAGAAAGATAGTTTATACAACTAATTGTACTACTTCCCTATTCATAGGCGGATCCAGGGGGCCCTGGGGTGCCTGGGCCGCCCCTTTCGTGGGAAAAATTTGGTTGATTATATAGGGAATCATTGAAGCATGACTGGAGCGGTCCCCCCTTAGGAAAAGTTCTGGATCCGCCACTGCTATTATTCTTCTGTTTTAGTTGTAGGAGATTAGCATTCTGTCAATTTTTATATCAGAAAAGTGCAGGTCAATAAATGTATATGATGCAAATGTTACCTAGGAAAAGGGATTAAGTCAATATCAATGACTGAAATTATGCTATTCAATTATTTTTCTAGGGTTGTATTATGGTGAAAATATATTCTGTGTTATCTAATTTAAAGAACTTATGCCTTAAAATGACAAAGAGGAGGCTTCGTGTAAAGTAATTTTGATAAACAAATATTTCCATATTTCGACACATAAAGAAGTAGGTCTGGTAAGGACCGATTTTGGCCTCAAATTTCAGGTTCATCGGACATAAGTTTTTGAACACTTTTTAAACACTTAAGTGTCTATTTCAATGGAATCAATTAGTTTATGTGAAAGATTTTAACTGATTTAGTCATTAAAAACGATCTGATTCAAGCTCAAATATGAAAAATCTACAAAATATGCCGGAAAATGTCACTTTTTAGATGGTTTTTGTCAAAAATGAAAGTGGCCGCATCCGTGTTCATCCTCAACCTTTATATATGTTATATATCATCATCAAATACAACTTACATTTCAATATTGAGGATGAACACGAATGCGGCCACTTTTGTTTTACACGAAAACCGTCTTAAAATTAACTAAAATGATAGAATAGTGAAGATTTCAGTAATTTAGCATGACTTTATGGTGCTAGTTCCCGTTATTTGTGCATTGTATTGTCAAAAACAGGCCATATTTATGTAGCAGAACCATTCTACTGTCCAAAAAATAACTAATAGTTTAAATTCTAACAATTTTGCAAAACTGCTATATTTTGGGGCCAAAAACGGGTCTTACTGAACCTACTCCTTTTCCCATGTAGATGACTTATCTAATAACTCTTTGAAATTCTCAATTAGGGTGCCACTTGTGAAGTAGGAACTGCTCCCCTTGGTGTGCACCTCAGTTCACGCATAATTTTTGTGGTTTTTAGGTTGCTTGGTCTTGGATTATTTTGCTAATCATTAGATAAACAATCTTACAGAGTTCAGTCAATCAGGCTGATATTATTGCCAAGGTTATTCTGTACATTAAAATCATTTTGTATGCAGATTTATGACCAAGAAATCTACTTTAAACTTTCAAAATTGGGAAAGAAATAGTACACACACTAATTAGGAGTTTAAGATAAGGAATAGCGATAATATCACTGGTCTTTGGGTTTAGTCTAGTAAATGTAAGGATTTTATATCATGAATTAGTCTTCTGTATTCTATATTATTCACATATATTTAAAAAAAAAATTGTATATTTAAAACATGGATGATCTGTGTTTTAAACAAATATTTACAATATTTACAACAGATTCACAAAAAAGTAGGAATGGTACATTACACATATCATGTTTACATATATACACTATCAATGGTACACAACACGTATGATACATATATTCATTATTTACATTAATTGAATTTCCTTTGGTCATCCAAATTTAAGTTCAGTTTAAACTTGTATTTTATGCTAAAAACAAAGTTAAGGTTAAAATTATTACAGTGTAATAACCACAAACAAAATTGGTCAACAAGCCACCTATCAAAACCAATAACAACAACAAACACAAAATTGTTCAATATTGCAACAAGTAGAAAGATAAATTTTGCTTGACAGAAACTATTTCCTCAAAATAGTCTGACTTATCAAAGTTTGAAGGGGCATATGATAAATGAAGCTACATTTAAGACAACATATATTATAAGAAATTTCAACGGCAATAACAAATTTCATAATAAATTTCTGAATTTATTCTTTCTATACATACTTTATATTCTTAATTTAGATCAATTTTATCTGTCAATAATAATGTATGACAGGAGTGAACATTCTTAGTCATAAACCAGAGGTTAATATATATAATTGTTTTGTATAATATTGATTTTGTGTCTTAACTAAACAGTGAAGAAACAATATTTTATCATAATGTGTTTGTTAAAGAAGAAAAAACTAGAGGCTCTAAAGAGCCTGTGTCGCTCACCTTGGTCTATGTGCATATTAAACAAAGGACACAAATGGATTCATGACAAAATTGTATTTTGGTGATGGTGATGTGTTTGAAGTTCTTACTTTACTGAACGATTTTGCTTCTTACAATTATATCTATAATGAACTTTGCCCATTAGTAACAGAGAACTATATTTGGTAAAAATTTACATAAATTTACCAAATCAATGAAAATTGTTAAAAATAGACTATAAAGGGCAATAACTCCTTAAGGGGTCAATTGACCATTTAGGTCATGTTGACTTATTTGTAGATCTTACTTTGCTGAACATTATTGCTGTTTACAGTTTATCGCTATCTATAATAGTATTCAAGATAACCAAAAACGGCAAAATTTCTTTAAAAATTACCAATTGGAGGGCAGCAACCCAACAACCAGTTGTCCAATTCATCTGAAAAATTCAGGGCAGATAGATATTGACTTGATTAACAATTTAACTTCTTGTCAGATTTGCTCTATATGCTTTGGTTTCATAGTTATAAGCCAAAAACTGCATTTTACCCCTATGTTCTATTTTTAGCCGTGGCGGCCATCTTGGTTGAATGGCCAGGTCATCGGACACATTTTTCAAACTAGATACCCCAAAGATGATTGTGGCCTAGTAGTTTCAGTGGAGATTTTGTAAAAGATTACTTAGATTTATGAAAAATGGTTAAAGATTGACTATAAAGGGCAATAACTCCTAAAGGGGTCAACTGACCATTTTGGTCATGTTGACTTATTTGTAGATCTTACTTTGCTGAACATTTTTGCTGTTTACAATTTATCTCTATCTATAATAATATTCAAGATAATAACCAAAAACAGCAAAATTTCCTCAAAATTACAACTCAGGGGCAGCAACCCAACAACCAATTGACCGATTCATCTGAAAATTTCAGGGCAGATAGATCTTGACCTGATAAACATTTTTATCCCATGTCAGATTTCCTCAAAATGCTTTGGTTTTTGAGTTATAAGCCAAAAACTGCATTTTACTCCTATGTTTTATTTTTAGCGGTGGCGGCCATCTTGGTTGGTTGACCAGGTCACACCACACATTTTTTAAACTAGATACCCCAAAGATGATTCTGGCCACGTTTGGATTAATTTGGCCCAGTAGTTTCAGAGGAGAAGATTTTTGTAAAAGATTACTTTAATTTACGAAAAATGGTTAAAAATTGACTATAAAGGGCAATAACTCCTAAACGGGTCAACTGACCATTTTGGTCATGTTGACTTAATTGTAGATCTTACTTTGCTGAACATTATTGCTATTTACAGTTTATCTCTATCTATAATAATATTCAAGATAATAACCAAAAACAGCAAAATTTCCTCAAAATTACCAATTCAGGGGCAGCAACCCAACAACCAATTGACCGATTCATCTGAAAATTTCAGGGCAGATAGATCTTGACCTGATAAACATTTTTATCCCGTCAGATTTCCTCAAAATGCTTTGGTTTTTGAGTTGTAAGCCAAAAACTGCATTTTACCCCTTTGTTCTATTTTTAGCCGTGGCGGCCATCTTGGTTGGTTGACCAGGTCATGCCACACATTTTTTAAACTAGATACCCCAAAGATGATTGTGGCCAAGTTTGGATTAATTTAGCCCAGTAGTTTCAGAGGAGAAGATTTTTGTAAAAGATTACTTTAATTAACGAAAAATGGTTAAAAATTGACTATAAAGGGCAATAACTCCTAAACGGGTCAACTGACCATTTTGGTCATGTTGACTTATTTGTAGATCTTACTTAACTGAACATTATTGCTGTTTACAGTTTATCTCTATCTATAATAATATTCAAGATAATAACCAAAAAAAGCAAAATTTCGTCAAAATTACCAATTCAGGGGCAGCAACCCAACAACCGATTGACCGATTCATCTGAAAATTTCAGGGCAGATAGATCTTGACCTGATAAACATTTTTACCCCATGTCAGATTTGCTCTAAATGCTTTGGTTTTTGAGTTATAAGCCAAAAACTGCATTTTACCCCTATGTTCTATTTTTAGCCGTGGCGGCCATCTTGGTTGGTTGACCGGGTCACGCCACACATTTTTTAAACTAGATACCCCAATGATGATTGTGGCCAAGTTTGGTTTGATTTGGCCCAGTAGTTTCAGAGGAGAAGATTTTTGTAAAAGTTAACGACGACGGACGACGACGGACGACGACGACGACGACGACGACGACGGACGACGGACGCCAAGTGATGAGAAAAGCTCACTTGGCCCTTCGGGCCAGGTGAGCTAAAAATTAAGACCTCACACACCTCACATAAAGTCTCTCCTTCAATTTAAGGGTTGTTCCATTATAGCATACACAGGACCCAGCGAAGGTACTTTCAACTCTCATATTCTAAGAACAAAAAAATAAATAAAATAAAAATCTGAGCGCATTTCATTTTACTAAAGGGAGACAATCTAAAAAAAACAAAAAAGTAAAAAGCCATTCTACATTACATAGTAATCAAAATATTGCACTTAAAAGAAGTGAGATCCTATTTGTTTTTAAACACATGAAACCTCATCTAATTCTGCTTGCCAACAATAAATCTTCATTAACTACAGACCTTCAAAAAATTCTTAACATTCACATTAAATACAAGAAAAACTGAACATAGATTTGTGTATGACCCATTTTACATTTATAAAAAATATAGCACTCAAATCAAAGGGAGATAACTTTCGTTTAAAATCAGGAAAATGTTAATAAAATACACTAACCATTCTAAAACAAATGACTAACCTTTTAACATATCTCTTTACTTTATCATTAATTCAAGAAGTAAAATTTCCTATTTAACAACAGTATAATATACCAAATGTAAAGTACAATGATAAAACAAGAGTATTCTCTTGGCAACCTTTTGTTCAACATGATTTTATTCTCAAGACTAACAACAAATTACTTTTAATTTCCTACATAATATATTATTGTTACAACATCCATCATTTTATTTTAAGGGAAATGGCAGCTTAAGCATACATTTTTTGATTCATTATCATTTCCCCCATATTATTAAAATCATTGAAATCTTGCATCACAAGTAGTCAACTTTCCATAATCTTTTTTTGCAAGTTATGATATGTAATTTGTAAAGTTTGTCTAGATTTACCATTTGATGTTTGTCAATCAGACAACCAGTCAAGTTGGCCCAAAATTTCTGGTCAATGGGCACCTTAAATTCACAAATTAAGGCCTGAATTTCTTTCAATTTACATTTATATTCCAAACAAATATTTCAATAACAGCTTTTGTGTTCTCTTATTTTAGTCAGGAGAATGATTTTGAAAATACATCTTAATATAGCAGTCAATCTAGTTATGTTGCTAACCTTCTGTTTAAAATAACAATTTAATTTGCAGTAGTGTAAGATATCAACAATAACCACTATAACAAACAAACACCCTCTACAAATAACAAATATTTCAGGGGGTAACAACAGGAGATTTCATACTAGGGGTAACAAAAGGAGAAGCACTTTATACATGTTATATATATAAATATATCTATCTCTTTACACTATACATCATACTCAAGAAATATGTACACAAAATCAGTTTAAAATCAGTTTTAATTGAAAAATTCTGATTGCCCATCTTCAAATAACTTTAAAGTACAGTATTTCTATCTAACTGTTTTCTACTTCACCCTCCCTCTAAACATTTCATTATAAGAATTAAATCAAACTGTAAAAAGTTTGAAAGTAACTATTGTCTGAACTCTTAATACCACTTCAACTGAAGTCTTGTTCAAAAATAAAACAATTGTTCAGTATAGACAGGTAACTGTAGAAGTGGTCTATATAGACAGGTTAAATTGGTGATTTCAGTTTCTGCTGCAATAGCTGTTATTATCATACTAAATTTTATAAAGTTAATTGAATTATTACGAGTGATTATAATTTTCAAATATATAATACAATATTTCATCCTAAACATAATAATAATCTCAGATTTTGTTTTCATTAGACTTAAAACATTTTTCTCTTGTTCTTCATAGTTAATAATATTTCCTTTAAATAAATAATAATATTCAAACATGAAAGCTTTGAAGAAAACACATTAAAAACATATTCTAGTAATATCCAATGCATGGACACTATATTTTGATGTGTGTATTAATTACAGGCCAACTCATGATATCCTTTTTCTTTACTCATTTCATTGTGAAATCTTAATCAAAATACTAAATTTGCATATAAAAAAAGGTCATATCAAAATGAACATGTGTCTAATTAGTTCCAAGTTGCAGTGCCCACATTTTAATTGTACACTAACCCCATTCAAAACCTTAACTCAGTATGTAATAGATAAACAGATAGACTATCAAACAGAAGGACAAACATAAAGACGGCAAAACCTTATCCTCCAAAGTTGTCAAAAGGTATAATAATTTCCATATGATAAATAAATATGATTAAAAAAACCCTTTTTTTTCTTTTCTAGATAATAATTCTAGCATTTCAAATAAAAAATTTGAAGTCTTATTAGCCTATATAAATAACTTATACATTAAATTACTTTCAACTAAATATTTGTTCAAATCATTGTAATATTAACTAATTCAGCCATTCCACCTAGAATACCTCAATCGAACAACTCCATAATCATAAACAGTTAAGATTTGAGCAACTATTCCATTGTTCCATTGTCTTGAGATTTATTTGTAGAGTTTGTAATCCAAGGGCAATCGTTCTTTTTCTGATATTCTAATACAGTTAGTAATCCAAGCTAAAATATTGCTTTTCATTTTAAGACCAAACCTATAAACAGTTTGTTCTCCACTTCTGTACATATTTACAAGATTCTGATTTATATACACAACTTACAACAACTAAAATCTAAAGTAACAAATATCATATTTTAAAATTAAAATATATTTCATTCCAAAAAGGACCTGCCTCTTTGAATTCTCTCCAAATTTGCTGCCATCGTTCTGACTGGGCCTGCCCAGAGTTATCTCCCTTGACATCATTCTGACTGCCCCTGTCCCGAGTTATCTCCCCCTTGAATGCTGCCAGTACTTCCTATAGAATTAGAATCCTCTCCTGTAGCTGCCCTCTCTACTGCTGCTGACTGAGCCATCATTTTCTGTCGGACTTCACGTATCTTTAACTGTAGACAAGTTTTGGTGGGGAATATACTTGCATGCTCTGATTGAAATGAGGCTGTTGCTTGTGCTGTAAACAAATTATATCCTTAAATAAGTTATTCCAAAATACAAAAGCATCCTTAAATTAGTTACTGTGGATTCATTTATTTTCATGGGTATCAATTTTCGCGGATTAAGGAAAGCTTTTAAGTGGTTTTACTAATCTCTGCATACAGAAAAGGAGTGATTCTTTGAACATTTGAATTTGTTGTTCACTTTACCCACGAAAACCACAAAAATTGGGTGTCCAACGAATAATAATGAAGAGAGATTTGGGAGATTTGGTCTGGTTTTGACAGTATCTATATTATATTTATCTTCTGTGTCATGTCAGTGTTCTAATAATCACCATAGCTATACCATAAATCTTTTATTATTGTTTTTATTGCAGAACTATGAACTGAAAATATGTGGTTTCTTGTGTCAGAGGGAAAATTTATAAGAGTAAACCCCTTTCAATCAAGACATTCCTTCTAAAAATAAAATGCAACAATTTTGGCAGAGATGGATTGGAGAGGATTGTACAAGTTAGTGATCAATGGTTTATTTATGAAAAATCGATTGAAAGGTTGATGGCAAGTACTGATAGGAAGAGATAGGAAGACAGTAAAGTTGAAGTTTGGTGATTATTCAAGATTAATAGCCAGAACAATTAAATAAAGTTATTATATTCATAGTTGGGCAAAACATAAGGTGACTTTAAAAATTTATTTCTTGAGCAGCACCGATTACTTGTTTCCCTAATGAGTCAGAAAAAGATACCAACCTGATGGAAACAGTCCATACTCCTCAAATAGCTGCATCACAAGTTGTCTCCTCTGATCCAAGATCCTTCTCAACGAGGAAAACTGTCCCGGAGAACTTGGTGTCTTAGGTGTCCTAGGTGATCCTAAACTAACATCACCAAACTCATCTGTAAATAAGTTAATATACAATTATATAAATAAAATATACCATAACAAGTAAATATACAATCCTGTATACTAGTATAAAGATAAAATACCATTACATATATATCCTAAAGAAACAAGAAACTAGAGGCTCTAAAGAGCCTGTGTCGCTCACCTTGGTCTATGTGAATATTAAAGGAAGCAGATGGATTCATGAAAAAATTGTGATTTGGTGATGGTGATGTGTTTGTACATCTTACTTTACTGAACATTCTTGCTGCTTAAAATTATCTCTATCTATAATGAACTTGGCCCATTAGTTTCAGTGGAAAATGTTAGTAAAAATTTACAAATTTTATGAAAATTGTTAAAAATTGACTATAAAGAACAATAACTCCTAAGGGGGTCAATTGACCATTTCGGTCATGTTGACTTATTTGTAAATCTTACTTTGCTGAACATTATTGTTGTTTACAGTTTATCTCTATCAATAATAATATTCAAGATAATAACCAAAAAGAGCAAAATTTCCTCAAAATTACTAATTCAGGGGCAGCAACCCAACAACAGGTTATCAGATTCATCTGAAAATTTCAGGGCAGATAGATCTTCACCTGTTTAACAATTCTACCCCGTGTCAGATTTGCTCTAAATGCTTTGGTATTTGAGTTATAAGCCAAAAACTGCATTTTACCCCTATGTTCTATTTTTAGCCATGGCGACCATCTTGGTTGGTTGGCGGGGTCACGCCACACATTTTTTAAACTAGATACCCCAATGATGATTGTGGCCAAGTTTGGTTTAATTTGGCCAAGTAGTTTCAGAGGAGAAGATTTTTGTAAAAGTTAACAACGCCGGACGACAGACGACGTCGGGCCAGGTGAGCTAAAAATGAATAGCTCACACAGCCAATATTAGCTTCCAAAACAGACAATTTAAAAAAATGTAAAAGGTAATCAGAAAAAATATCTGGTTATAACAACAACCAGATGCTCCACAGGGCGCAGCTTTATATGACCCCAGAGGCCGAACCCTGAACAGTTTGGGCAAGTATGGCCACAACATTCAAGCTTGATACAGCTCTGAATTTGGATTGTGATTAAATAGTTGACACAGCATAGGTTTCTGACACAGAATGAATGTGGTCTAATGAACTTGTTTTTGTTTTTGTTTTTGAGCAATACACTATGCTGTTGAATATCAATTCACTCAAAAAGAGTTTGCACCAATAACTACTTGTTTTAATACATCATAAAATATTAAAATATAAAATGACATACAGTCATGGTTAAAATTAATATTAATTAATAGTAACTTCTAACATGTCTAAATATAAATTTACAGAACAATCATCTCAAGACAATCATCATTTCTTAATGCATAATTTTCAAGCTGTTGAAATGAGGTAATCAAACATATATATAACAGTATTCTTTAAATGGAATTGGCTTACCTCCCGTACACTGCTTTTAAATTATCTAAATTGTCCTTTAACCAGAAAAACCCATGTATTCCCCCTTTTTATACCCTAATTGCGAAATGATTTTAGCCATGACCCCCCCATAACCATCCCTTTATAGTAATGAAAATTGTGGAATAATTTCAGAGAGATTAATATACACTTAAACACAAGTTATTGGCAGAAACTACAAAAATGCTTATTTGGGCCCCTTTTTTGGCACCAAATTTCTAAACCTTTTGGACCATTACCCCCCAAATCAATCCAATCCTATTACTTGTGGTATTTAACATTGTGGTACAATTTCAGAGCAACTGAAATACTAAAACACAATTTGATATACTGAAAGTAGTAAAATGCTTGTTTTGGGCCCCTTATTCTAACAAGAGGCTCTCAAGAGCCTGAATCGCTCACCTGAATTTTTTTGGTTTAATCTCTCATCAATGATTATTTTGGCTTTTCAATTTATTTAAATGTTCTTTGAATCGTCCTATTTTCTTCAAAAGCAAAAAAAAATCATTTTCTCCTATGTTCTATTTTAGCCATAGGAGCTATGTTTCTTGACATACAAGGAAATGAAATATAAAATTTATACTAGATACTCTGAAACTCTGAAACTCATTTAGCCTAAGTTTGGCTGAAATTGATACAGCAGTTTCATAAGAGAAGATTTTTTAAAGTAAGTCAACATGATGAACAAATTGTGAAAAAAGTCTTTAAAGGGCAATAACTCCTAAAGAGGTCAATTGACAATTTTGGTCAAATTGACTTATTTGTAGATCTTACTTTGCTGATCATATTTGCTGTTTACAGTTTATCTTTATCTATAATAATATTCAAGATAATGACCAAAAACTGCAAAATTTCCTTAAAATTACCAATTAAGTGGCAGCAACCCAACAATTGGATGTTTGATTCATCTGAAAATTTCAGGGCTGATAGATATTGACCTAATGAACATTTTTACTCCATGTCAGATTTGCTCTTAATGCTTTCGTTTTTGAGATATAAGCCAAAAACTGCATTTGACCCCTATGTTCTATTTTAAGTAACGGCGGCCATGTTTTTTAACGGATCAAAAATCAAAGCACACACTTTGTGCAGGATAATCTAAGGAACAACCATGCTAAGTTTTAACCAAATCCATTCAGTAGTTTCAGAGGAGAAGATTTTTTAAAGTTAGCAAATATGATGAACAAATTGTGAAAAATTGTCATTAAAGGACAATAACCCCTTAAGGGGTCAATTGACAATTTTGGTCATATTAACTTATTTGTAGATCTTACTTTGCTGATCTTTTTTGCTGTTTACAGTTTATCTTTATCTATAATAATATTCAAGATAAGGTCCAAAAACTGCAAAATTTCCTTAAAATTACCAATTAAGTGGCAGCAACCCAACAATGGTTTGTTTGATTCATCTGAAAATTTCAGGGCTGATAGATCTTGACCTAATGAACATTTTTACCCCATGTCAGATTTGCTCTAAATGCTTTCGTTTTTGAGATATAAGCCAAAAACTGCATTTGACCCCTATGTTCTATTTTAAGTAACGGCGGCCATGTTTTTTGACGGATCAAAAATCAAAGCACACACTTTGTGCAGGATAATCTAAGGAACAACCATGCTAAGTTTTAACCAAATCCATTCAGTAGTTTCAGAGGAGAAGATTTTTTAAAGTTAGCAAATATGATGAACAAATTGTGAAAAATTGTCATTAAAGGACAATAACCCCTTAAGGGGTCAATTGACAATTTTGGTCATATTAACTTATTTGTAGATCTTACTTTGCTGATCTTTTTTGCTGTTTACAGTTTATCTTTATCTATAATAATATTCAAGATAATGACCAAAAACTGCAAAATTTCCTTAAAATTACCAATTAAGTGGCAGCAACCCAACAATTGGATGTTTGATTCATCTGAAAATTTCAGGGCTGATAGATATTGACCTAATGAACATTTTTACTCCATGTCAGATTTGCTCTTAATGCTTTCGTTTTTGAGATATAAGCCAAAAACTGCATTTGACCCCTATGTTCTATTTTAAGTAACGGCGGCCATGTTTTTTGATGGATCAAAAATCAAAGCACACACTTTGTGCAGGATAATCTAAGGAACAACCATGCTAAGTTTTAACCAAATCCATTCAGTAGTTTCAGAGGAGAAGATTTTTTAAAGTTAGCAAATATGATGAACAAATTGTGAAAAATTGTCATTAAAGGACAATAACCCCTTAAGGGGTCAATTGACAATTTTGGTCATATTAACTTATTTGTAGATCTTACTTTGCTGATCTTTTTTGCTGTTTACAGTTTATCTTTATCTATAATAATATTCAAGATAAGGTCCAAAAACTGCAAAATTTCCTTAAAATTACCAATTAAGTGGCAGCAACCCAACAATGGTTTGTTTGATTCATCTGAAAATTTCAGGGCTGATAGATCTTGACCTAATGAACATTTTTACCCCATGTCAGATTTGCTCTAAATGCTTTAGTTTTTGAGATATAAGCCAAAAACTGCATTTGACCCCTATGTTCTATTTTAAGTAACGGCGGCCATGTTTTTTGACGGATCAAAAATCGAAGCGCACATTTTGTGCAGGATATACTAAGGAACAATCATGTTTTGGGCCCCTTATTCTAACAAGAGGCTCTCAAGAGCCTGAATCGCTCACCTGAATTTTTTTGGTTTAATCTCTCATCAATGATTATTTTGGCTTTTCAATTTATTTAAATGTTCTTTGAATCGTCCTATTTTCTTCAAAAGCAAAAAAAAATCATTTTCTCCTATGTTCTATTTTAGCCATAGGAGCTATGTTTCTTGACATACAAGGAAATGAAATATAAAATTTATACTAGATACTCTGAAACTCTGAAACTCATTTAGCCTAAGTTTGGCTGAAATTGATACAGCAGTTTCATAAGAGAAGATTTTTTAAAGTAAGTCAACATGATGAACAAATTGTGAAAAAAGTCTTTAAAGGGCAATAACTCCTAAAGAGGTCAATTGACAATTTTGGTCAAATTGACTTATTTGTAGATCTTACTTTGCTGATCATATTTGCTGTTTACAGTTTATCTTTATCTATAATAATATTCAAGATAATGACCAAAAACTGCAAAATTTCCTTAAAATTACCAATTAAGTGGCAGCAACCCAACAATTGGATGTTTGATTCATCTGAAAATTTCAGGGCTGATAGATATTGTGCTAATGAACATTTTTACTCCATGTCAGATTTGCTCTTAATGCTTTCGTTTTTGAGATATAAGCCAAAAACTGCATTTGACCCCTATGTTCTATTTTAAGTAACGGCGGCCATGTTTTTTAACGGATCAAAAATCAAAGCACACACTTTGTGCAGGATAATCTAAGGAACAACCATGCTAAGTTTTAACCAAATCCATTCAGTAGTTTCAGAGGAGAAGATTTTTTAAAGTTAGCAAATATGATGAACAAATTGTGAAAAATTGTCATTAAAGGACAATAACCCCTTAAGGGGTCAATTGACAATTTTGGTCATATTAACTTATTTGTAGATCTTACTTTGCTGATCTTTTTTGCTGTTTACAGTTTATCTTTATCTATAATAATATTCAAGATAAGGTCCAAAAACTGCAAAATTTCCTTAAAATTACCAATTAAGTGGCAGCAACCCAACAATGGTTTGTTTGATTCATCTGAAAATTTCAGGGCTGATAGATCTTGACCTAATGAACATTTTTACCCCATGTCAGATTTGCTCTAAATGCTTTCGTTTTTGAGATATAAGCCAAAAACTGCATTTGACCCCTATGTTCTATTTTAAGTAACGGCGGCCATGTTTTTTGACGGATCAAAAATCAAAGCACACACTTTGTGCAGGATAATCTAAGGAACAACCATGCTAAGTTTTAACCAAATCCATTCAGTAGTTTCAGAGGAGAAGATTTTTTAAAGTTAGCAAATATGATGAACAAATTGTGAAAAATTGTCATTAAAGGACAATAACCCCTTAAGGGGTCAATTGACAATTTTGGTCATATTAACTTATTTGTAGATCTTACTTTGCTGATCTTTTTTGCTGTTTACAGTTTATCTTTATCTATAATAATATTCAAGATAATGACCAAAAACTGCAAAATTTCCTTAAAATTACCAATTAAGTGGCAGCAACCCAACAATTGGATGTTTGATTCATCTGAAAATTTCAGGGCTGATAGATATTGACCTAATGAACATTTTTACTCCATGTCAGATTTGCTCTTAATGCTTTCGTTTTTGAGATATAAGCCAAAAACTGCATTTGACCCCTATGTTCTATTTTAAGTAACGGCGGCCATGTTTTTTGATGGATCAAAAATCAAAGCACACACTTTGTGCAGGATAATCTAAGGAACAACCATGCTAAGTTTTAACCAAATCCATTCAGTAGTTTCAGAGGAGAAGATTTTTTAAAGTTAGCAAATATGATGAACAAATTGTGAAAAATTGTCATTAAAGGACAATAACCCCTTAAGGGGTCAATTGACAATTTTGGTCATATTAACTTATTTGTAGATCTTACTTTGCTGATCTTTTTTGCTGTTTACAGTTTATCTTTATCTATAATAATATTCAAGATAAGGTCCAAAAACTGCAAAATTTCCTTAAAATTACCAATTAAGTGGCAGCAACCCAACAATGGTTTGTTTGATTCATCTGAAAATTTCAGGGCTGATAGATCTTGACCTAATGAACATTTTTACCCCATGTCAGATTTGCTCTAAATGCTTTAGTTTTTGAGATATAAGCCAAAAACTGCATTTGACCCCTATGTTCTATTTTAAGTAACGGCGGCCATGTTTTTTGACGGATCAAAAATCGAAGCGCACATTTTGTGCAGGATATACTAAGGAACAATCATGTTAAGTTTCATTCAAATCCATTCAGTAGTTTCAGAGGAGAAGATGTTTGAAAAATTGTTAACGACGACAGACGACGACGACGGACGCCAAGTGATGAGAAAAGCTCACATGGCCTTTTAGGCCAGGTGAGCTAAAAAGGTTGGGACCATCATCCCCAACCTTCCTTTTGTGGTATTGAACCTTCTTATTAAATTTCATAGAGATCCACTCACTTTAACTAAAGTTATTGTCCAAACACCAAATGTATCTTCGGACAACGCAGACGACGACATCATACCATTATATGAACGCAAAAAAATTTTGTGGTCGTACAAAAATCTATACCTGTTCAATGTTACAGACTAATCAAAAGAGTTCTTACCTGGTTTGGTCAAGACTGCAGTATCTGCTAAAGTTTCCAGATTGAAACTTTTACCAAAGAACATGTTATCATCATTAAATCTAGCACTTCTAGGTGTTCCTGTCATTGGTGTGCGAGGTGTCCCTAATGGAGTTCCTAATGGTGTTCCCATTGGTGTCCCTAAAGGTGTTCCTAATGGTGTTCCTAATGGAGTTCCTAATGGAGTTCCCATTGGAGTTCCTTCTGACTCACTGGATACTTTCTTGTAACTGGGAGATTGTCCTTCATACAGTTCTATATCTTTGGGAGTCAGTTCACCTGTAGCTGAAATAAAAAGATATAAAATACATTCTTTCTGTATAATATAAATATGTTTGTATGTTGTAACTTTGGAGCATGCTCTGTTAGGACTCCTGCAAGGTTAAATACAATATAGCCATTTCCTGATGTCAGTACTTTTTAGGCATACCATTTTTATTTGATATACTGTGGATTCATTATTATTCGTTGGATACCAATTTTCGTGGATTTCGTGGGTACAAGTGAACCACGAATTTAAATGTTCAACGAATAACAAATTTTCTTTAAGCTTGTATAAAGACTTCGGCTAAACCACAAAAATTAAATATCCATGAACATGAAAGTTTTCATTAATCCACGAAAATAAATGAATCCACAGTATTAACAGTCATTTCATTTTCTATGATGTTAAAAATGTTAAAAATAGTTCTCTTAGAATTACTATTAAATTTAGATGTTCACAGCATTATTAATTTGTTGACACCATCCCATAGTCCAGATTTCAAAGTGCAGTCCCTTTGGCCGATGTATGTAATTTTATGGAACAGCCCTTAGTACTTCAATTAATTAATATAATATAACAGAACAATAAACCAAATATATACTATTTTTTTCTTTGCTAAATATTGTAACAAGGACAAACAACTGTCTGTCGAAACATATAAATAGTTCTGTATATAATCTGGAAACGCCTACCTACAGATGACTTTATAAAAGTAGTCACATGACTTTCTAATGTATTCACATGACTTACTAATGTAGTCATATGACTTTCCTAATGTAGCCACATGACTTTTCTAATGTAGTCGCATGACTTTTCTAATGTAGTCGCATGACTTTTCTAATGTAGTCACATGACTCTCTAATGAAGCCACATGACTTTTCTAATCAGGGGGATAGCTTTCTGCCTAAGGGATATTCCAGAAAAAAATGTATGGGGGGGTTGGAAGGCACATTGTATTAATAATACATGGGTGATGGGTATCAGAGCAACTTTTCACACTATAATGCACTATAATTCTCAATTACAATTGTCTGGGTGGCGGATGCTGACAAAAACTGCCTTCCAACCCTCCCATACATTTTTTTCTGGAATAGCCCTAATTATAACCATATGACTCTGTGATATGAAGATTTTTTTGATTATGCAGCTCTAACTCAAGATTACATATTTCTTACCATTTTTATAACAAATAATCATAGCCTTTGGACTTTGCAATAAAGAATAACTATCTATATGCAATATAGCAATTATATAGGTAACACTTATCATGTACTGTTTAATTCTTATTATATCCATGGGACTTTTCGGTGATATAGACCTACCTAGAGATGACACTTTTCTGCCCCTCTTCCTGTAGTTACTAATAATTCCCCTGGGACTCTGCGGTAATGGAGAAGACATATCTGTACTTTCTGGAACAAACTGTGGTAGTTGTTCAAATCTTCTGTCAAAATCAACTCTTTCTAGTACTCTGTTAAAGAAAGACATTTTTCTAGAACACTGCTGAAGAATACATATTCCTAGCATTTATTTATTACAATGTTAAATACAATCATTTCCCACAAAAATAAACCAATAAGAAGTATAGTTTCACTTGATATTTTCCCTCTTTAGATGGCACATAACACTACAGGAAAATCAGCTAAACATTCAAATTACGTTGTATAGTTCAGAAAACATTAAGCTTCTCAATGATCAAAATTGGTGTTGGTCAAACTGCTATTTGTCCAACGTAAATTTTCAGATAGTTTTTTGTCATTTAGCCAAGTAAACATTTTGTTAAAATTTTAAGAGAACTAAAAGAGCCAAATTAACTTAAGTAATGGTGTTTGGTAACACCTTAGGAATTCCCCCATTTGGCATAATATAGCTGAAATGAATGTAAATTGATTGGGTCTTCAAAATAAGAAATGGATGTTAATAAAATATAAAGATTAAGGAATGAATGGTAAAAAATATTACAAATAGAAAATATGAATAACGGGCAAAAATGTTAATAGAGAACCAGATGCTCCGCAGGGCGTAGCTTTATACGACCGCAGAGGTTGAACCCTGAACGGTTGGGGCAAGTATGGACACAACATTCAAGCTGGATTCAGCTCTAAATTTGGATTATGATTAAATAGTTGACACAGCATAGGTTTCTGACACAGAATTAATGTGTTCTAATGAACTTAAAATTTTTGTTTTCTCTTAGAGCAATTCACTATGCTGTTGAATATTAATCCTCTCAAAAAAATGTTTGAAGAAATTTTCTTTTTATTTATGAAATTTCAAATGAGAAAAATTGAACCCAATTTTTTTAATCACATCCCCCTTTCCCTTATTCGAAAACTAATCTCAATTAAAATTTCTAATGGAGTTTGCAACAATAACTACTCATTTAAATACATCATAAAATATTAAGATGTAAAAAAAATGCTTGTTATCACTGAATGGTAAAGATTATTTTAATTTATCAGTTGGTAGTAAAAAGTGAACATACATTGTATATTGTATATAACAAAGATTTAAGTTGATTCTGGACAAAGAAAGATAACTCCAATTAAAAAAAAATCTTGCTATTGCACAATATTTTGCAATTAGATATTTCTTGCTTACTATTCTGGACAAAGAAAGATAACTCTAATTAAAAAAAAATATTGCTATTTCACAATATTGTGCAATTAGATATTTCTTGCCATTGTGCAATACTTTGCAATTGAAAAGACTTGCTATTGCACAATACTTAATATAATAATTTTAGATCCTGATTTGGACCAACTTGAAAAATGGGCCCATAATCAAAAATCTAAGTACATGTTTGGATTCAGCATATCAAAGAACCCCAAGATTTCAATTTTTGTTAAAATCAAACTAAGTTTAATTTTGGACCCTTTGGACTTTAATGTAGACCAATTTGAAAACAGGACCAAAAATGAAGAATCTACATACACAGTTAGATTTGGCATATCAAAGAACCCCATTTATTCAATTTTTGATGAAATCAAACAAAGTTTAATTTTGGACCCTGATTTGGACCAACTTGAAAACTGGGCCAATAATCAAGAATCTAAGTACATTTTTAGATTCAGCATATCAAAGAACCCAACCAATTCATTTTTTGTCAAAATCAAACTAAGTTTAATTTTGGACCCTTTGGACCTTAATGTAGACCAATAAGAAAACGGGACCAAAAGTTAAGAATCTACATACACAGTTAGATTTGGCATATCAAAGAACCCCGATTATTCAATTTTGATGAAATCAAACAAAGTTTAATTTTGGACCCTTTGGGCCCCTTATTCCTAAACTGTTGGGACCAAAACTCCCAAAATCAATACCAACCTTCCTTTTATGGTCATAAACCTTGTGTTTAAATTTCATAGATTTCTATTTACTTATACTAACGTTATGGTGCGAAAACCAAGAAAAATGCTTATTTGGGTCCCTTTTTGGCCCCTAATTCCTAAACTGTTGGGACCTAAACTCCCAAAATCAATACCAACCTTCCTTTTGTGGTCATAAACATTGTGTTTAAATTTCATTGATTTCTTTTTACTTAAACTAAAGTTATTGTGCGAAAACCAAGAATAATGCTTATTTGGGCCCTTTTTTGGCCCTTAATTCCTAAACTGTTGAAACCAAAACTCCCAAAATCAATCCCAACCTTTCTTTTGTGGTCATAAACCTTGTGTCAAAATTTCATAGATTTCTATTAACATAAACTAAAGTTATAGTGCGAAAACCAAGAAAATGCTTATTTGGGCCCTTTTTGGCCCCTAATTCCTAAAATGTTGGGACCAAAACTCCCAAAATCAATACCAACCTTCCTTTTGTGGTCATAAACCTTGTGTTAAAATTTCATAGATTTCTATTCACTTTTACTAAAGTTAGAGTGCGAAAACTTAAAGTATTCGGACGACGACGACGACGACGCCAACGTGATAGCAATATACGACGAAAGATTTTTCAAATTTTGCGGTCGTATAAAAATGCCTAAAAAAAATAAAGAATGCTGAAATGAAGATTGCCAGTTCAGACCTTCATTTCAAGCACTAGAAATATTAAAGGTAATTTTTGAAAGTGGCTGGGAAAATATTTGAAATCATCATTCAATTTCACATACTTAATAATACCATGAAATGTTATGTGATAGTTTAACTCTCCACTAATGTCACTAGAAGTAATCCATAGAAATAGATAACATTTCTCATACTTATTCAGTAATAAGTTTTTGGCATCGTCTCTGATGAAGAGTTTTCTCAATGGCAACCATACCAGACTTCTTTTTATTTTTATATTTTTATATAATCACCCTTATCAGTGGTTGTTGTCATTTCTTACTATTTTGTTTTATTCCAAATATTTGGTGTAGGTGAGTGTTTCTAAAATTTAATCACAACTAACTTAAAGACTGAAGGATGTAGTGAGGTGAAATTAAAATAAAATCTAGTGAAATTGAAACTAAAATGGCAGGAAAAGGCTGCATCTGACTTTGACCTTAAATCTAGCATTAGCTTTATCTGGGTCTCATATCATTGAGAAAAAAATCTAGAATCTGGCTTTTATGAGCTGTTGAAGTCTTCTATGAAAAAGCCAAAGCAGTCCTTACATCTGACAAAAGTTCCTAAACCTGACCTGACTACATCTTTAAGAGTTTTTGAAGTTGTACATATTTTTAAACTCTAGTCTTATGATGAAATCTGAATATTGTTTTAGATATTGCTGTCTCAAAAAGATATACTGTAAATTCAGAAATTATTATGTGCATTTATTATTGCGATTTTGTCATTTTAGACTTAAAAGCGATTTTAAATTTTACGATTTTGAGAAAAATCCTGTTTAATTCATATAAAATATTTCAAAATGCAAGTTCAAATTATTGCGTTTGCAACTCTGTCTCATTTTTCGCAATAATAAAAACCTTGCATTAATATCTGAATTTACAGTACCTAAAATCTTATCTTATTAATAAAAACACATAATACAACAAAAAGTTTATACAGACAACGATGGAAGCTTACTTTTCCATGCCATCTAGCACTGACTTTTTGAATGTTACCCTCCTAGGACTATTGGTACTGCTGGGGGACTGTATCGAGGAGGCTTGCTGTAAAACATTAACAGGTAAGGGTGGGGGCTTGATCTTCGTCTTCTGAAATACAAATTATAACATGTAAAATGCACATCAAGTTATCTGTTTTTTTCTTTTTTATTACCATAAAACTTGAAAATAGACATAAATAAAAAGTTCTCATTTCATGATGAAAAATTGTCAATGAAAAATGAACTCAAATAATGCTGTTAATGAATCTTGTCGTAACAAGTCTTTTTAAATGTATGAAGCTCACTAGGAATTTCTTTTTGACTTCAATGATATCAATTGATAATAGACTAACTTAGGAAGATTATCTAAATTAATGGCTTAATTCTACAATTTATTCATAAATTTGAATACAGCAAATTAAATGCTGCTGTATTTCGAATATCAAATATAGTCCATAAATGTTTTGTTAAGAAATTACCCTAGGGCTTTCTGGAGGCTTGCCATCTGCAGCTGTTGGCATGGTGGTCGTGAGTGGAGCAGGCATACATATACTAGGAGAATTACTAAACGTTACAGTCTTTGTTTCACTTGTGGGTGTAGGCTCCGGGGTCTGATCTGTCAATAGAGAGGCAGGATCAGGAGTGTCTTGTAGAGGTGTCATCTGGGTCGGTGATTTCTCCTCACTAGAATCTGTACTCCCCTTAGATGACTGGAAACAAACAACATCAATAATCACTACATATATCTTGGTAGACCCCTTAAATATAGGTGTATCCCTTTTTAAAGGTACAGCCAACAACTGTACTTTACCAAAACTATAGTCAATGGGGTCATTGGTAAGTACATTCTGTAGAGTGCAACATAAAAAAACAGTACACACATAACTATGTGGTCATTATAAACTGAACATAAATTAAATCAACTGTCATGACAAGAAATTTGATTTTAAAAAGGAATGGGGAAGGATTTACCTGTTGTAGATAAATACATTATTCTCAACTTTTCATGCTTATTTTTTAAAATACATGTTATGACAAATCTTTTAAGCATTGAGATTTTTATCATTAGTTTTATGCCTGCCATTTCGTTTCTGATATTCATGAATTGTTTGACTGTTATTTATGTGTTATCCTCTTATTTATCTAATTACCCCATGGACATCTACAGAATGCATAACAAAATAAACTTGAGTGACTAATAATCAATGATCTATGTTTAGTTTTTTATGTATGTAACACACTGTATAAACTTCCTTCTCTGATCTCTCATTGTCTTTGGTTTTCTTAAACATAGAAAACTTACGTCTACAAAACATTTTTATCTCTTACTTTTCTCTCTTTCCTTATGCCACCTTGTTCAACAAGCTCTTTGTATTTCTTTCCTTTACATGCCCTCTGTGGCTTTATATCTGAATTTTGTAATAACTCTTCTTTTTTATCATAGATCTGATCTCTGACCTCTGAAGGTTCAGAGGTCAAGACAAGAGGTGAAGGTCTTGTAGGTTTATGCTGCATGCCATACTGCTGTGGTCTGCCGTACTGCTGGACAGGCGAGAGTCTTGGACTCTGTACATGTGAATTCATCCGCGAGGCTGGAAACAAATAATACAAAAACTTATCATTTATGGTTAATTCACAAATTTTGCATGCAATAATAATTGTGATTTTTTGAAGAATGGACTTCAGTACATTTATAATTACTTCACTGCGTGTCAACAGTACTTTTTTAATTGTGTTAGAAATATTTAATTAATAAAGACAAGTAATGATCAAAGAATTACCAGATGAAAATAAGTGTATAACCTTGACCTCCTGTGTCATTCAGATTTATTGGATTTATTCGTTTCAAACATAAAGTAGAACTTTTATTTCTCTCCCTAAAACAAACCTGGAATGGTGGTGGTAACTTGTAAACTTTCTGTGGCAACAGGAATAGTGGCAATGGTGGCCTTTATCTTGTGAGATTTCTGATTCCCACCGGAGATGTAACCTATATCTCCTTTGGCCTCAGTGGTCATTGTATTGGGTGACTTGAAAGTCCCTGGAAAAACAAAATTAAATATTAATATTCTTCGGTGGTCAATGAATTGGGTGACTTTATAAGATATTGCCATTAAAAGTGTTGTATTTTTGTAGATGGGTTGGTGTGCTTGTTACTTACTACAGCCTAGGCAGACAGTAACCAAACCTAATACCTCTCTTGTTACTTACTACAGCCTAGGCAGACAGTAACCAAACCTAATACCTCTCTAGTTACTTACTACAGCCTAGGCAGACAGTAACCAAACCTAATACCTCTCTTGTTACTTACTACAGCCTAGGCAGACAGTAACCAAACCTAATTCCTCTCTTAAGGAAAATGATATAAATGAAGAGAGTGGTCACAACTTACAAGGATTCAATATACAACTATGAACTTCAAAGTTATTAATCCTCTGTTTGTTTACATATTTCATAATCTATTATTGTATAAACATTGCTTAGAGTTAAATGCTTAGAGTTTCAGGTAAATATAGATTCTTCCACTGCATCGAGTGTGATACGATATTTATCTACTAGAGACAGTTAAATTTTCAAATTTAAAATGTGAGGCTCGCCAAGCGTTTTAAATATTTAAAATTTAACTGTCGAGAGTGGATAAATTTCATATTACACAAGATGTGGTGGTAGAATCTGTTTCTCTAATGATTTTCAAACAATATGCAGAAAAACGTATTCCTTTTTTTGAATTATCTGTAAAACATGTGTTTTTTCTTTGTGACGTCATCAGGCATGGTCGCCTTTTTTCATGCCGTCACAATAGGAAATTCAGAGGAAAGCAAGAAAATTCGACGTCATAATAGGATTTTAACCAATGAAGAACTGAGATGAAACGAACCACACGTTGATTACTTTTTTTTTATACAATGGGTGCAGAAAGGGATAAATTGATGAAGAATTAGAGAAATATAAATATTTTGTTACTTTACCTTGATATTGACTCTGAGGTGGACTTTGAACTGTCTGTTGTTGTGTGATAGGTTTGGGGGCTATATTATGTTGGCTAACCCCTGGACTTGGTGCCGGTGATCTGGTTGCCTGAGGCTGTATCAACACTTGTTGCACTGCTCCTTGTGAACCTAGAAACAGTCAGATCTTTCAATGTTATGAAGATTGCCATACATTGTTTTAAGTTCCAACTTTATACATTTTACTTACTATTGGTTTTAAGGAAACTGCTTGCTGAATCCTATTCAAAAAATTTATACCAATACCTCACACATAATATCACAGTACAGAAGATATGCAAAGAAGCTAACTTGAAGAAGGCAGTTTTGTGTGTAGTATACAGTTTTATGTTTTTGTATGTTCAGGTTTCAAGCCAAAATATGTTTATAAATAACTGCTATGACCTTTACTATGAACTAATTCACCTTAAATAAACAGAAGGTCTCTCCATAAAATGTACAATATTTATAGTGTATATTGGTCTCTGTGACTAGAACTAGTGACACAAAGATTAACCATAGGTCAATTGCTGACTTATTCTTACCAAAGGTTGTAAGGTTACTTGTTCTTATCACAAGTTTTATGTTGACTCACCTTTACCAAAGGTTGTACCATGACTTATAATTGCTAGCATCCTGATGATTTCAACTCTATAGTTACATGTATCTCATCTCCTTGTTTTGATAACATTGTTTATTGTTTCTAGTGTATCATGTGACTCACCTTGTTGTACAGATCCAACATCTGCATAAGCAGGAAACTGATACTCTTCAATACTGGAGAGGGAGATCCTGCTACCATGGTTACATTGTTTATTGTTTCTAGTGTACCATGTGACTCACCTTGTTGTACAGATCCAACATCTGCATAAGCAGGAAAACTGATACTCTTCAATACTGGAGAGGGAGATCCTGCTACCATGGTTACATTGTTTATTGTTTCTAGTGTACCATGTGACTCACCTTGTTGTATAGATCCAACGTATGCATATGCAGGTGAACTGATACTCTTAGAGACAGGAGAGGGAGATCCTGCTACCATGGTAACATTGTTTATTGTTTGCACAGTATCATGTGATCTGAAATTAGAATACACATCACCATTAAAAACTGTTAACAGTGTGAATTACTTCATTCCCCTTTCAGAAAAATATATCTTATTTTGTCAATTTGAATGAAACAGTGTGCATAAGTCTAACACAGGTTTATGAGATAAAAAAATATTAGAAGAATTATTGTAAAGTAATTACACAGAAAAGAAAGTTGATTTTAGAATATCACAAATTTGAATTACTGAAGATTTAAGAAAGCTGTGTGGTTTATTCAATGAAACAGCAACTCCCCCCCACCAAAAAAAAAAAAATATTTTTTTTTTTTTAAAAGACAACAGAATTTTCTTCAGTAATAAGGTGCTGAAGTACTTACTTAGGTGTAGAAGTCAACAGTATTTTCTGTTGTGTTGATGGCTGCTGGAATATTTGTTGTTGTGTTCCTTGCTGTATCTGTATATGTGTTGGTAAGGACTGATGAGTATGTAGTGCTTGCTGTTGTTGGAGAGCCCCAAGGGAGACTACTGGCTGAGCTAAGGATACTGTTGTCAAGGGTGATGCCATCACATTAGCAACACCTTGATTAAGAGCTGGGAACTGTGTGAGAACAGTCTGTTGTTTATTGGCCATGGTATTCAGTAAGATGGGTGAATTGAGATTAGGGTTTGGAGACATGAGATTTGCCTGTTGATAAACTTTTGCTTGCTGTCCTACTAATCTCAATCCAGTTGTTCCTGATGCAATTTGAAATTTACCAGCCTGTGCTGAATGTGGGGATGGTGAATGTTGAGGAAGTGGAGACTGGTTCCCTGTAAACGTCAACTGAATATTACTTTGCTGTACTGGTGTCCCTGGCAGAGCCATCTGTAAAATATTCTGAACTTTGCCTCCACCAGAAGGTGCCACCCTGACTGAGGGCAAGATATATTGAAGTTGTGCAGGCTGTAGATTTGCCTGAGTGAATGCCTGATGTTGTTGATACTGAGATGTCTGCACAGTAAGAGGTGCTGCCATTTGTTGCTGGGTTGTTTTGAGTACAACGTTTGTAAGAACAGTCTGTGGAGCTACACTGTGTGTAGGTGTGTGTGGCTGTTGAGCTAGGTGATTCTGTGGAGGGGCAATGTTACGTAACGTTGTGATATATCCTCCTCCCATACTAGTCTGTATAGCTGATGTTTTAGGCATTGCAGAGTTCAGGATGGTCATGCCATACTGCTGATTGGAAGGTTGTAAGACTATGGTACCATTGTTCTGTGAATTTTGATAAAGAGCTTGTTGTTGCTGTAGGTTCATCCCAGAAAGGGTTGTAGGTTTTAACATGGCTCCCTGCTGCATTGACACAATAGGCTTAGAGGCTATCGGTACTGGAGTTGAGATGGGTTTACCCATGGTTGAAAAAGTAGAGGCTACCGTACTGATGGCATAATGAGCATTAGTTAAATACGCCTGGTTAGAATTAACGATTTGTATATTACTGGAGGTGACAGGGAACATATTATTACTGTTGACACCCATCGTTACATTTTGATGTAAGGGAGCAGGTTTCCCTCTCATTTTTTGCGATGTTTTCCTCATCATTGCTCCTTGCCCATTTTGATCACCAAGTATCGTTTCTGTATTAGAAGACATTAAGATTTGTTCATTAGGCTTTGTTGTCATTGTTATATTGTGAATTTTCATCTGCCCCATTTTGACAGTTGGATGCTGGGTAATTTGGATGCGAGAGTTTTGCTTTAATTCCTGCATACTACCAATAGACATATTACGATTGGGCTTCACTTTGGCACGGAAAACTGCCCCTGTTGGTTGAAAACTAGAACCAACACTTGAAGGACGTGGAATTAGTTGCTCCACATCCACATTACCCACTGTTCTTGTTGGAGTTTTAACCGGAGATTCAGGTATTTTGCGTATAGGAGTCGGACGGTATGTGATGTCTGCAGGATTGATATGTTTAACAGGTGAAAATCGTTGCTGTGGAAAGGCTTTGTTTTCAATGAGGTTGTCTTCTTCTGTTTGACTGTCAGTTTCACTATCAGATACATGTTCCTTACAAATAAGGTCACTAGCCTCATTCTCACTTTCATTGCCTTCAGCTGGAAAGACATACAATTTTGTATTATTAGTTAAATAATGTAGTTTGTTTTGCTTTATATAGATGTAAAATATAATGTTTTAAACCTCATCAAATATTATTTTGGTTCTATCTCTTGTTTACCTTGACTGTATAGTGTTGAGTTATTCTTCCCTTTCCATTTCAAAACTATTTAAATTATATGCATAAAACAGTCATAAAAGCAAAACTTCTACAGAAATATTTGTAAAAACCTCATTGATTATTTGATTCAGTTATTCAAACTGTTTTTAACATAATATTGTATTTTACATTAAATATAAATTTTATTCAGTAAAATTACCCTCTTTGTTCGATTCATCTATGACCATTCTTTCATCATCACTGACTGGTTCCTCTTGGTCCTGTTGTCTGGTAACAGATTGGTACCGTGGGCGTGGCCTAGGTAGGTGTTGTGGCTGCATCATTGGTTGAGGGGGATGATTATTGTCCTCAGATTGATGGTAATCCTGTTCTCCAAATGTTTGAGACAACTGTCTTTTTAATGCCTGTCAAAGATAAGTATATTTTCATCACAAGTCAATAATGATACTGAAGTTATGGATTGAGCTGTCAAATCAGGACCCAGCTTTCAAATCTAAGAACAATAAACTATATTTTGAGATCTCTTCATTGTAATATTCAATGCAGCAATTTCATGTCTGTGTTCTGCTGGGCTGATTAGGCTGAATGAATGCAGTAACCCAGGAAATAAAAACACTATTTGAAGATCTTCCCTCTCAAAGAACTTAATTAAATAACTGGGATCTCCCCTTTAAATTATTTACCATAGCAAATTTCTGTCCAGTTTTTGAGTCTGATTTGGCAGGAAGAAAACAGTAGCTAAATTGACAACAGGTTATATATCAAGATATCTCCATCTTATGTTATTTACCTAAGTAAATTTCTGTCTGACTAAGGGAAAAAGATGGCTTTGATGATTTTACCTCAGCAAATTTCTGTCTATCCTCTCCCGTCTGACTTGCTGGAAAGAATGCAGATCTTGTATCTCCGTCCTGTGGCACTGCCGATAAACTTTGAGATCTCCCCCTTTTTATTTCAAACAATGACAATTCTTTATTGAGGTCTTCATCATCTGCCATATCCACATCAGGTAAACCTTCTACTGTCTCTTCTGAAAAATGTGGACAAATGTTAATGTTTTTAAATATGTTTACAGTTATTGTGTATTCATTTTTTGTGGGTACCAATTTTTCTTGGACTGAGGAAGACTTACATATTCATGGATAATCAATTTTGTGTTTTTGCCGAAGTCTGCAGTTTATAGAAAATTTGTTTTTGGTACAACATTTAATACATTGGTTCACCTATCCCCACGAAATCCACAAGAATGTGTATTCACCCAATACTAGTGAATCCACAAGAATGTGTATCCACCCAATACTAGTGAATCCACAAGAATGTGTATCCACCCAATACTAGTGAATCCACAAGAATGTGTATCCACCCAATACTAGGGAATCCACAAGAATGTGTATCCACCCAATACTAGTGAATCCACAAGAATGTGTATTCACCCAATACTAGTGAATCCACAAGAATGTGTATCCACCCAATACTAGGGAATCCACAAGAATGTGTATCCAACCAATACTAGTGAATCCACAAGAATGTGTATCCACCCAATACTAGTGAATCCACAAGAATGTGTATTCACCCAATACTAGTGAATCCACAAGAATGTGTATCCACCCAATACTAGTGAATCCACAAGAATGTGTATCCACCCAATACTAGTGAATCCACAAGAATGTGTATCCACCCAATACTAGTGAATCCACAAGAATGTGTATCCACCCAATACTAGTGAATCCACAAGAATGTGTATCCACCCAATACTAGTGAATCCACAGTAGTTCTGCACAAGCAAAACAAATAAAAGTACCTTTTTTCTTTAGTTTCCCCTTATCAGTTCACTTTCAGACTGTAGTAATCTGGAAGTCTATTTATTTTCATTATTTATAAGGTCATACAACACAGTTCATTTTATTTAAGATATTTACCTTCTTCAAAGACATCATCATCAATACGACTTGTACTACTACGCTGTTTTAACTTCTCAGCAATTGTACTCGACTTTTTACGCTCCCTTGAACACCACTTCCAGTCGGGATGGGCTTTAAAGTGGGCCTCTTTCACCTACAAATTGAAATAAGATCATATCAGAAATGAATCAGAACAGACAAGTATGTTTGAGACCTTTGAAATTAGCTCTTTTTACTGCAATTAAAGCAAGTGCTAGGCTTTTGTAGAAGAAGACCAACATCTTGCAGCCCTTTAACTTAAGCCTCTTTGATTGACAGGAACCAGTCATTACTTACTGATAAATTTGTGGGTGGGTATAATTCAGGGGCAAATTCGGGATATAAAATGTGAGAGTGTAAGGTGTGTAAATCAGAATTTTTATATTTAATTTTCCCTTGTTATCAGTACCAGTTGAACGACACAATGTAAATGAAAGTGTACATCTTCAACATTATCAGTATTAACAATAATACCATCTTCTGTACTTCAAAATGGATTTCAATAAGAGTTTTCTAATGTAATAGGGCAACTCTTATTCTATCTCCTTTTTTCTGTAGCCTACCAACAATTATTTCTAAAGTAACTCTCCTTCAGTTTTTGAACAACATATAAAAATCATGGTGGATTGTTACCTGGTAAGCTAGATCGTGATATTTTTGTTTCTCTTTTGGTCCTAAGGCATACCACCACTCTCCCAGAATTTTACTAACAGTTCTGTTGTCTTGGTTAGGGTGCCTCTGATGAACTAAATGTCTGTGACGCTTGCTAAATATCATGAAGGCATTCATTGGTCTTCTGATGTGGTCTTTGTCTTTGGTCTATAAAACATAAGAGTTTTAAACGTGGGACCTTATTAAAACATAATATATAGTTTTAAACGTTGGATCTTATTAAAACATAATACATAGTTTTAAACGTTGGATCTTATTAAAACATAATGTATAGTTTTAAACGTTGGACCTTATTAAAACATAATATATAGTTTTAAACGTTGGACCTTATTAAAACATAATATATAGTTTTAAACGTTGGACCTTATTATAACATAATATATAGTTTTAAACGTTGGACCTTATTAAAACATAATATATAGTTTTAAACGTTGGACCTTATTAAAACATAATATATAGTTTTAAACGTTGGACCTTATTAAAACATAATATATAGTTTTAAACGTTGGACCTTATTAAAACATAATATATAGTTTTAAACGTTGGACCTTATTAAAACATAATATATAGTTTTAAACGTTGGACCTTATTAAAACATAATATATAGTTTTAAACGTTGGACCTTATTACCTTATTAAGACATAATATATAGTTTTAAACGTTGGACCTTATTAAAACATAATATATAGTTTTAAACGTTGGATCTTATTAAAACATAATATATAGTTTTAAACGTTGGACCTTATTAAAACATAATATATAGTTTTAAACGTTGGACCTTATTAAAACATAATATATAGTTTTAAACGTTGGACCTTATTAAAACATAATATATAGTTTTAAACGTTGGACCTTATTAAAACATAATATATAGTTTTAAACGTTGGACCTTATTAAAACATAATATATAGTTTTAAACGTTGGACCTTATTAAAACATAATATATAGTTTTAAACGTTGGACCTTATTAAAACATAATATATAGTTTTAAACGTTGGACCTTATTAAAACATAATATATAGTTTTAAACGTTGGACCTTATTAAAACATAATATATAGTTTTAAACGTTGGACCTTATTAAAACATAATATATAGTTTTAAACGTTGGACCTTATTAAAACATAATATATAGTTTTAAACGTTGGACCTTATTAAAACATAATATATAGTTTTAAACGTTGGACCTTATTAAAACATAATATATAGTTTTAAACGTTGGACCTTATTAAAACATAATATATAGTTTTAAACGTTGGACCTTATTAAAACATAATCTATAGTTTTAAACGTTGGACCTTATTATAACATAATGTATAGTTTTAAACGTTGGAACTTATTAAAACATAATGTATAGTTTTAAACGTTGGACCTTATTAAAACATAATGTATAGTTTTAAACGTTGGACCTTATTAAAACATAATATATAGTTTTAAACCTTGGATCTTATTCTACTTTTGTCTATAAAACATAATATATAGTTTTAAACGTTGGATCTTATTAAAACATAATATATAGTTTTAAACGTTGGACCTTATTAAAACATAATATATAGTTTTAAACGTTGGACCTTATTAAAACATAATATATAGTTTTAAACGTTGGACCTTATTAAAACATAATATATAGTTTTAAACGTTGGACCTTATTAAAACATAATATATAGTTTTAAACGTTGGACCTTATTAAAACATAATATATAGTTTTAAACGTTGGACCTTATTAAAACATAATATATAGTTTTAAACGTTGGACCTTATTAAAACATAATATATAGTTTTAAACGTTGGACCTTATTAAAACATAATATATAGTTTTAAACGTTGGACCTTATTAAAACATAATATATAGTTTTAAACGTTGGACCTTATTAAAACATAATATATAGTTTTAAACGTTGGACCTTATTAAAACATAATATATAGTTTTAAACGTTGGACCTTATTAAAACATAATATATAGTTTTAAACGTTGGACCTTATTAAAACATAATATATAGTTTTAAACGTTGGACCTTATTAAAACATAATATATAGTTTTAAACGTTGGACCTTATTAAAACATAATCTATAGTTTTAAACGTTGGACCTTATTATAACATAATGTATAGTTTTAAACGTTGGAACTTATTAAAACATAATGTATAGTTTTAAACGTTGGACCTTATTAAAACATAATGTATAGTTTTAAACGTTGGACCTTATTAAAACATAATATATAGTTTTAAACCTTGGATCTTATTCTACTTTTGTCTATAAAACATAATATATAGTTTTAAACGTTGGATCTTATTAAAACATAATATATAGTTTTAAACGTTGGACCTTATTAAAACATAATGTATAGTTTTAAACGTTGGACCTTATTAAAACATAATGTATAGTTTTAAACGTTGGACCTTATTAAAACATAATATATAGTTTTAAACGTTGGACCTTATTAAAACATAATATATAGTTTTAAACGTTGGACCTTATTAAAACATAATATATAGTTTTAAACGTTGGACCTTATTAAAACATAATATATAGTTTTAAACGTTGGACCTTATTAAAACATAATATATAGTTTTAAACGTTGGACCTTATTAAAACATAATATATAGTTTTAAACGTTGGACCTTATTAAAACATAATATATAGTTTTAAACGTTGGACCTTATTAAAACATAATATATAGTTTTAAACGTTGGACCTTATTAAAACATAATATATAGTTTTAAACGTTGGACCTTATTAAAACATAATATATAGTTTTAAACCTTGGATCTTATTCTACTTTTGTCTATAAAACATAATATATAGTTTTAAATGTTGGATCTTATTAAAACATAATATATAGTTTTAAACGTTGGACCTTATTAAAACATAATATATAGTTTTAAACGTTGGACCTTATTAAAACATAATATATAGTTTTAAACGTTGGACCTTATTAAAACATAATATATAGTTTTAAACGTTGGACCTTATTAAAACATAATATATAGTTTTAAACGTTGGACCTTATTAAAACATAATATATAGTTTTAAACGTTGGACCTTATTAAAACATAATATATAGTTTTAAACGTTGGACCTTATTAAAACATAATATATAGTTTTAAACGTTGGACCTTATTAAAACATAATATATAGTTTTAAACCTTGGATCTTATTCTACTTTTGTCTATAAAACATAATATATAGTTTTAAATGTTGGATCTTATTAAAACATAATATATAGTTTTAAACGTTGGACCTTATTAAAACATAATATATAGTTTTAAACGTTGGACCTTATTAAAACATAATATATAGTTTTAAACCTTGGATCTTATTCTACTTTTGTCTATAAAACATAATATATAGTTTTAAATGTTGGATCTTATTAAAACATAATATATAGTTTTAAACGTTGGACCTTATTAAAACATAATATATAGTTTTAAACGTTGGACCTTATTAAAACATAATATATAGTTTTAAACCTTGGATCTTATTATAACATAATATATAGTTTTAAACGTTGGACCTTATTAAAACATAATATATAGTTTTAAACGTTGGACCTTATTAAAACATAATATATAGTTTTAAACGTTGGACCTTATTAAAACATAATATATAGTTTTAAACGTTGGACCTTATTAAAACATAATATATAGTTTTAAACGTTGGACCTTATTAAAACATAATATATAGTTTTAAACGTTGGACCTTATTAAAACATAATATATAGTTTTAAACGTTGGACCTTATTAAAACATAATATATAGTTTTAAACGTTGGACCTTATTAAAACATAATATATAGTTTTAAACGTTGGACCTTATTAAAACATAATATATAGTTTTAAACGTTGGACCTTATTAAAACATAATATATAGTTTTAAACCTTGGATCTTATTCTACTTTTGTCTATAAAACATAATATATAGTTTTAAATGTTGGATCTTATTAAAACATAATATATAGTTTTAAACGTTGGACCTTATTAAAACATAATACATAGTTTTAAACGTTGGACCTTATTAAAACATAATATATAGTTTTAAACCTTGGATCTTATTCTACTTTTGTCTATAAAACATAATATATAGTTTTAAATGTTGGATCTTATTAAAACATAATATATAGTTTTAAACGTTGGACCTTATTAAAACATAATATATAGTTTTAAATGTTGGATCTTATTAAAACATAATATATAGTTTTAAACGTTGGACCTTATTAAAACATAATACATAGTTTTAAACGTTGGACCTTATTAAAACATAATATATAGTTTTAAACCTTGGATCTTATTCTACTTTTGTCTATAAAACATAATATATAGTTTTAAATGTTGGATCTTATTAAAACATAATATATAGTTTTAAACGTTGGACCTTATTAAAACATAATATATAGTTTTAAACGTTGGACCTTATTAAAACATAATATATAGTTTTAAACGTTGGACCTTATTAAAACATAATATATAGTTTTAAACGTTGGACCTTATTAAAACATAATATATAGTTTTAAATGTTGGATCTTATTAAAACATAATATATAGTTTTAAACGTTGGACCTTATTAAAACATAATATATAGTTTTAAACGTTGGACCTTATTAAAACATAATACATAGTTTTAAACGTTGGACCTTATTAAAACATAATATATAGTTTTAAACGTTGGACCTTATTAAAACATAATATATAGTTTTAAACGTTGGACCTTATTAAAACATAATATATAGTTTTAAACCTTGGATCTTATTCTACTTTTGTCTATAAAACATAATATATAGTTTTAAACGTTGGATCTTATTAAAACATAATATATAGTTTTAAACCTTGGATCTTATTAAAACATAATATATAGTTTTAAACGTTGGACCTTATTAAAACATAATATATAGTTTTAAACGTTGGACCTTATTAAAACATAATATATAGTTTTAAACCTTGGATCTTATTCTACTTTTGTCTATAAAACATAATATATAGTTTTAAATGTTGGATCTTATTAAAACATAATATATAGTTTTAAACGTTGGACCTTATTAAAACATAATATATAGTTTTAAACGTTGGACCTTATTAAAACATAATATATAGTTTTAAACGTTGGATCTTATTATAACATAATATATAGTTTTAAACGTTGGACCTTATTAAAACATAATATATAGTTTTAAACGTTGGATCTTATTATAACATAATATATAGTTTTAAATGTTGGATCTTATTAAAACATAATATATAGTTTTAAACGTTGGACCTTATTAAAACATAATATATAGTTTTAAACGTTGGATCTTATTAAAACATAATATATAGTTTTAAACCTTGGATCTTATTAAAACATAATATATAGTTTTAAACGTTGGACCTTATTAAAACATAATATATAGTTTTAAACGTTGGACCTTATTAAAACATAATATATAGTTTTAAACGTTGGACCTTATTAAAACATAATATATAGTTTTAAATGTTGGATCTTATTAAAACATAATATATAGTTTTAAACGTTGGACCTTATTAAAACATAATATATAGTTTTAAACGTTGGACCTTATTAAAACATAATACATAGTTTTAAACGTTGGACCTTATTAAAACATAATATATAGTTTTAAACGTTGGACCTTATTAAAACATAATATATAGTTTTAAACGTTGGACCTTATTAAAACATAATATATAGTTTTAAACGTTGGATCTTATTAAAACATAATATATAGTTTTAAACGTTGGACCTTATTAAAACATAATATATAGTTTTAAACGTTGGACCTTATTAAAACATAATATATAGTTTTAAATGTTGGATCTTATTAAAACATAATATATAGTTTTAAACGTTGGACCTTATTAAAACATAATATATAGTTTTAAACGTTGGACCTTATTAAAACATAATATATAGTTTTAAACGTTGGACCTTATTAAAACATAATATATAGTTTTAAACGTTGGACCTTATTAAAACATAATATATAGTTTTAAACCTTGGATCTTATTCTACTTTTGTCTATAAAACATAATATATAGTTTTAAATGTTGGATCTTATTAAAACATAATATATTGTTTTAAATGTTAGATCTTATTCTACTATATGAAGACAAAAAGGATACAGTAATACTGTTAATTAATTCTTTGCAAGGAATTCTAATGGATTTGAATAAAAAATGTATTGTTTAGGAATTGAAAATTTACACAGTTGTTTAACATGTTAAGTTTGTGTATTATTTACCGACAGAATACCTACTAAATAGTAACGAACATTCATGAATTTGGAACCCCCCTCCCCCCCATCCCCCATCAATTGAAATCTGTCTCAATCATACCACATCTCTTTCTTTCATATAGAAATGTGTGGTAAAAAGATTTCATGCAGTCAACCCTTTTTAAAATAATAGAAATTAATTTCCATTAATATAAGATGATCATGTAACAAATCAGACACAGAAAACCTTATCTTCATTAGCAGTTATACCACATCTTATTTTAGTATCGTTTTCATACGTGTGGATAATACCATTTCTTTATGCTTTCAGATTATCAACTGACTGGGTCAGGTTAGGTTAACTGTCCTCTGTAACGATGAATTATCACATCGTACTTGTTATAGACATTCAATCTGTGGGGTCGCCAAAGGTTCTAAACGCATGAATCAAATAATACAAATAACTAGCAGACGACTAAACCTTGTTTGTTGATTCTAATGTTAAACACTTTAACATTCTTTTTGTCTTCTCATGCATATGCATGAACTTTACATTTTTATTCTATTTAAATCCCCACTGGAAGGCCTCTGACAGACTGAGTGAGCATAAAATTATTGTTATTGAAAGCCAATGACCATGATGACAAACAAGTTAGAGATAAATGATTCAGTATCATTACCAACATATAAGTATTGTGGTTGTCAACACTGTTACAGGAATACCTCTATGTTGGGAATAGTCATACAAAGTATTCACATGTGTTCATGTGACAAAAATTGTAATTCTTTCAACTGATCATGTGAAAAGTAAACATAGTAATTTGAAACATTGAAAAATATCTTACAGTGACATTTAAAGTTCTTACTTTTCTAGGACTTTTAGGTTCATCTTTGTTTTTCAGATCACTGAGAGATTGTGTCCTTCTTTTAGCTACTGCTGCTTTGCTATCTTTTTTGCCTGTTGCTTTCTCTGATCCATCAGCCTGAGGAGATTCTGACTGGACAGGAAGTTTATCGTTAGTATCAAACACATCATCATCATAGTCATCATTGTCATCTTCTTCTAAAGCTGAAGGACCTGCAAAATAAATAAAAATAAAGTTAATAATCCTTAACTTGTCAAGGTATAAACTATATAACAAATATCAAGTCAATATACGAAAAAAGTGTTGAAAACTAATTATATAAGTGACTTATTTAAGTGACCATAACTCCGCACAAAAAAAGTCAGACTGGAACAAATTTCAAATTGAACTGTAACTTGTCATAATAAAACTACATACCAATTATTAAATTAATATCTTTAAGGAAAAGCAATAAAAAAGCAGAAACTGAATATTTTTTTAAGTCCAAGGACCATAACTCGGCACAAATCATCAGACCAGAACAAAATTCATACTTGATCTGTAACTTGTCATGATAAAACAAAACACCAAATATCAAATCAATATCTTTAAGCATAATGAAAAAAAGCGTGGAAAACTAATTTGCCAGACTGATGAATGGAAAGATTGAAGGATGGAGTGCAAACCTGAATTATGATTAGTTTGCAAGAACCGAATTTAAACAAATTTACACTGAGGGTGAAAAGCGCTGATCTATCAAAATATTTATGCCAAAGACAATAAGAATTGAACCCTAGCCCATTAATGGAGGTGTTCATAGTTTGCTGTAAAATAATTTATCTTTTATTGCACCTTTGTTTTAAGCCATTACATATGATACACATCTCATCATACTTGTACTGGGAGGTTTGTTGAGAAATTACAATATAACTTCCTTGCTGTAAGGGAGAACACATTTCATACCTGCTTCTGAAATACTATGGTGATGTTCATTGGTCTTCTGTGATGGTGGTGGTGGTGCAGGTGACAGTCTCTTTAACTCTCCTGGCTGGTGTACTGGTTCCATAGGGGGAGCCATCTTACCACTGCTAGGTCCTGTGTTAGTCAGAAAGGGAACCAGTGAATGCCAGGGAAACACTGGCACTGGTTTATTTGAATTTTCTCCTAAAATATACATGTATATACAGTTGTATGACAAGGCTTTTATTTTAACCATTTTAACTAAATTAATGAAGGTATAGATATTATGACATTGTTTATAACAAAGTTTCCAGTGGAACTTTTGTTAGTCGGAACAAATATACGTTGACATGTGTCAATATGTATAAATAAAATAAATACATTCCCCATTTCCATTCTCAATTTTATCATCATAGATACCAGGATTGAAATTTTGTATTTGTGTCAGACGCATGTTTTGTCTACAAAAGACTCATCTGTCCAGAAAACCCAAGTTTGACAGCTGTCATTTAAGTTATATTGTAGGTATTTGTCAACTCAAATTCAACTCCTCTTCCAGCAAGTCAAGATATCTGGCCAGACCTTAGGTTGAACTCTTTCCCTTTCTCCCTCCCCCTCCCCCTCCCCCTGAATATTGATATCTATTGTAAGAACAAAAGTTTGACTCCTCTTCCCCAGTTAAGTTATATATCTATCCAGAAGGCCTAGTTTGCCAGGCTTCCTTCCATCTGGAAGTTAAATATATTACATGTACGTAAAATTATAATGTATTATTAGTTATAACACAGATATTATAGCATTGATTATAATAAAGGTTCCAGGGGAACTTCTGTCAGACAGAACAAATATATGTTTACAAATGCAGTTTTAAAAACATCTTAAGGATAGTTGGACATGGACATCATGTTCTCAGTTTTATATCCTGCTTAACCCTGATTCTTTGTCTTTACCAGCATTCAGAGTGCTGTCCCTTATTTTTTTAAGGTTAAGACTGATTTATTCAAGTAGAATGCAGGGAGTGCATTGTTAGTTATATACTTTGTTTGATAACTTGAAAGAAAAGTACATTGATGTAATTGTAGAAAAAACTTAAGAAATTGTTCAAATATTGAAATTCCCCAATAAACATCATTGAATATAGGGTTTTGGTATGTCTATTTTGGTGTACATATAATTCATGTAATTATACTCCTTTGTAAAGTAATTTGACCTAACTTTAGGTAATAAATAAAGAAATTTAATAATCGTTAACAAATTCTGTGCTGAGAATTAGATTAAAGATCAAAGAAAAGAAATCAATATATTTATTGATCCCAATACACATTCTACTAGGATTGCTTTTTCACAACGTTTTACCAAATTACGGTAATTAAATCTAACAAGTCAGAAATAGAACACATTACCAAAAGTTCATATTAATCCCATGAAACTGCAAGCACCAAATTTACAAAATTACAAAATTAGCATAATGGGCCTACCATAACTATTTATCAAATTATACAAATGATTAGGCAAGTCTCAAGGTAACCATAGAAATAAACAGGGGAACATTTCTTACATGGGTCATAGGCAAAAACAACCAGGTTGCCGCACTTTTGGTTTCAGAATTTGAAAGAAAAGTAATGAAATTATTGCTTTAAATCCAGTAAAAAATTAATATGGGTGACATTCTTCCAAACAATAAAACTAATTATTGCAGCTATTCAACAAAATTTTCCTTTGATCTTTATATCATGTATATACTGACTGATAATTTCCTTGCAGCACAGTAGAGTGATGTGAAAAATTATCGCAAGAAACTAAAGTGCATGTGCCAGTTGTAAATGAAATCAACAACGTCGTCAAAGATAAAATAGCGATAAACAGATTATCATTGGTCATCTCAACTCAATTGCTTTCCTCACTTTTGCCGTACCTGGCCCTGAAGGCATAAAACTTTGCTCAGTGCTCGGAGCACAAAAATCATGCTCGAAACATGAAATCCAGCAATTTGATTGGTTGATTTTCGAGTCTGAGTACAAAAAACATGCCTGAAAGTTTTATGGCCAGAAAATCAATTTCAATGAGATGACCAACGATAATTTATAAATACACAATTCATAAAGTTTTATTTTTAGTGAAAAACTCTGTATTTTGCCTTCTTTCTTCATGAACAATATCTCATCTGTTGTTATATATGTCAATGATATAAAGGTCAATATCCTCCGATTATTACAAACTATACCTTATTCACCATTGTCATATATAATAAAAAATCTAAGCAGTTATTGATCAGAACTGAGGGTACAGATTTTATAGTCTTTGACTGCAGCTGATTAATCAACTATTTATAGAATATGTGGGTTTTTCCAGAATATTTGCGTTGACATTTGAGTGCATGTACATGTATACATTTATCACCTAGCTACATGGCCAAGATTTAAATTGTCTCTATATCTATAGATGCATATACATGTACTAAACAATAATAAGATGTAATAATAGTTCATTGGTGTTTAAATTGAGTTCATTTCAGCATGTTAAGAAAGGTAGTGGATTGATTTGAGAAGTAGGTTCTTGTGATTTGAGATTTTGAAATAAAAATTGGAAAACCTTTTTTAATTATTTTAAACATGCATGAATGCTGAATAAATATATTTTCTGTGGACATCAATGAGCCATTTCTTAACCTAATTAGAAATTTCTATATCTTTATGGGGACCATATATGCATCAAGACAAGTTTCTTACGTGTACATGTATAACTACATTGTAGTTTGTACCTGTTTTTCTGTCTGAAGATTGTATAGACCAGTTACTCACTTTTATATCTAGTTCATACCTGTTAAACTACTATGTATTTTTCCTTATTCATGGGATACCAATGTTCCTGGATTTCATTGGTAAAAATAAACCATCAATTGAAATATTCAACAAAATACCTATTGAAATACATGTAGGCTTAAACTAGTCCAAAAAATTATGACATCTTGGAAGGCTATTTTAATTATTTGCTTTGACACCTTCCTGCGACGTAAGTTGTTAAAAAAATATATAATAGGCTAGCCTTTCAAGATGTCCTAATTATTTGGACTAGGCTTAACTAAGCTTCCATGTAGTCTTTTTGAAAACTATGATATCATTCTGAGGACCATTAAGACTAAAGACTTACCTGTAGAAATGTCTGTTATTTGTTGTACTTTCTGTGGACCATCGGTGACAGGCATGACAGGTAGTAATGAGGTGACAGGTGCCGATATCATTGATGACATTGGCGTAATCTGTTGTAACTGTTGCTGTATAATGGACACCTTCTGTGGCTTTCCAGCATGGCTGTGATTGTTTACATAAACTGTTTTAGGGTCTGGGCTGATCGAAGATTGTGTCCTCATTGGACTAGCACTAATTAAACTTTTAAGAGTTGCCATTGTTGTTATAGCAACGTTTGTCATGTGATGATTGTTTGAGGTAACATTTACCTCCCTTGGTACCTGATTGTTATTTATAGCGAATGGCACATTGCGTAACTGATGATATGTTTTCTCTGCTTGTCTCTCCTGGACAGACTTAGGAGAAGGCATTGAACTGAGCGAGTGACTCTGAGTTGATTTGATCCTATTTTGTATTTCTTGCATTGGCATGTTAGATAAACTTCCCATTCTCTGTTGTTGTAATGGACTTGGGTAAGCACTAAAAGGCAGACTTCTCTGAGAACCTGGACCAGTGGGGGTGTGAATGTCAATACCAGAATCTTCACTTCGTAATGAATCCTGCTTAGAAAGATTAGTACTTTTATATAAATGTTCTAATGAATGAGGCTGCATCATTCCTAAGGCATTAGACCCTGAAGGAAACCTTGGTGTAATAGGGGATACATGCTCTGATGAAGAACTCCCAGATTTTGAGCTCCAACTTCTGGTTGGAGAATTCATATAAACTTGTGCATGTGACCTGGGAAGTGGAGATATAGGAGTGAACGATACAGAATTCCTTCCTCCTGTTGAAGGCGATGGTCCACTTCCTGTTAATGGTGATAGAGGATTCTGCATAGGTGTTGGTGAGTAGGCAGGCGTGGTGGATCGAGAATTTCCCAGAGATAATAACATATTTGCTGCCTCAGCTTCATCACAGCGTACTGGCGTGGCTGACGTGTCGTATTCACTATCCCTATTAGATTGGGTCTCCCAGTCAATCTGTCCATCATCTCCTTTACTGGGATAACCCCGCCCATTCTTTTGTCCTTTCATTGATAAGTGTCTAGAACAATAACCACGCCTTTGAGATTCTTTCGTGCATCCTTCCTTAGAACAAAGTCTTCTCCACTGTTTACCATTGAATTTTTTTCTAATTCCATTAGGAGTAGAAACTACATCGCCTTTTTTATATTTCTGTGATGTAGAGGGTGACCTAGGTGTACTGGATCGACTACTCTCGCCAGACTGTGCACTTCGACTTCTTGCAGATTCTCGCTTCTTTGGTGGCTGTCTATTTCCTTGTGACCTTGACCCTGATCCAGGTGTTGCACTTCCAGACCTTGGTGTACTAAGACCTGAGGAATCAAAGAAATCTTCACTTTTCATTTCATCTTCTGATGAATCACCTCTTTCATTACTTGTACTTTGAGGCAATGATGGAGAACGTTCAAATCGTTGTACACTGGACGGAGATATTTCAGAATGATGTGTCATGTGTGGAGGCAAAGCCTGGGGTTGTACTGGAACTTGTACAGAAATGGGCGTTGATATAAACTGTGGTGGAGGAGGGGTCTCCTGCTCTGGAATTCCTTCTTCTAAATCTTCATACCATGGTGGCTGTAGAAGCCTGAGACTTGCCCTGGACACCCAATCATCATATTTATTATCTCTCGTTCTAACTCTGTAACCTATTTGATGGGTACGTTTAGCCACCATCTGACCTTCATGATATACCTTCTCCTCAGGATGAGTTCGCACACAGACACGTGAACCTACACCTAACATAATAGCCATTGGACTATGATCACTGATGATGTCATAGAAGTTCCTCTGGTCAGCAACATCATTATAATACACTATGTTCTTATCACTGTCAAATAATATTCCTATATGACGATTGTTTTTGATATCTCTAATAACACCTGGCTGATAAACTCCATCACGTCGAGCTAGCACTCTCTGATTTATCCATTCACTGAAGTCAATTAGAGGTCGTTTGGAGGGCAGTACTGTTTCTTTTTCCATATCATTGCTCTTTCTTTTCTTAGGAGGAATAGCAATTAATTTCTCTTCTGTTGGAGTTTTCATACCAGTTTCACTTGGATGATTTGAACCATCTGAGCTTTTCCGTTGCATTGTTGGTAAGACCTCTGATTTAGGACTTGGAGGAGGCAGTGATAGTGGTGGTGGTAATGGCTGCTGAAATGAACCCTCCGACTCTTTAGTTTTACCTTCCTCAACTGGTTTTACACTTTTTCCAGTTTTCCCTGAAATAACGATAAATGCGATTATTTCGAGATAACCTGTATTAATTTTAGTAACCCTTCAACTAGACAAGTTATAACCAATGAATAGAAATATTAACTTTTCTAGACATAGGAGTAGGGTATTAAGGTCCAGCTTTGGCCAATGTTTAAAAATGCATCTAGGGACAATGAAAATATTTGAAAAATATAATCATTCATATCTGATGACATCACATTTTGAAAAATACAGAATTTATGCAGTTTTTTATGTTATTTCCATTGAGAAATTGATTGGTGAACCCTGAATTATCTAACTTCCTGCATTTTACCTCAAGATGTCTTTAGGTTTTTTATGGTTGGATTAGATTTCTTCATTCCATGTTACAACAATGTAGTAAATAAAGTTTGAAAAGATTGATTGAACAAATTTATAACTGCTAGTGGCCCTTATCTTACAAATAATCATTTTACATAAATGTTTATGACTTACACACACTTTATTCTTGAAGATTTTTGTTTGAAAACAGTGTTCAAGGATTTTGTATTGATGAAAATATTGAGAGCATCCTCATTCGTTTGGAATTAAAATTACTCTAACGAAGACCTCTTCAGTGGTTACAAGAAAGCTAGGTCATGTGATACAGATCTATCTAAAGACCAAACAGATAAGAAAGTCTTCTTCCTTCGATGTTATCTGTCAATTTACCTTTAGGGGCCTCACTACCCACAGCAGCACTGGTTCCCTGCTCCGACCTGGTATCTTTTACTTCGTCATCTATTTTCTCAGCTGGATCTTCCTGATTCTGTCCAGCTCTCTTCTTTCCTCGTCCTAAAAAACAAACAGTATAACTAATTAAAATGCTCTGAAGGAAGCAGCTTGAAGACTGCATAGATGGAACAATGAACAGTTGGTGCAAATATTGACACAACAATCATGTTAGATACAGAATTTGGATTGTGATTAAGTGTTTGACACAGCATAGGTTACTGTTTATTTTGGAGCCTTAAGACCAATTTGAAAACCTTACCAAAGTCATATAAAAAAATTTCCTCATATTTATCATAAGTTTTCAAGAAGCTTTCAATTTATTCTATCAACTTGACCAGACCCCCGATATGTTTGAAGTGACCAGTTTACCAAAACACTTGATTTCATTTGTGTTCACCAGTTTACAAAACATCTGATTTTGTTTGTGTTTACCAGTTTACCCAAACATCTTATTTCGTTTGTTTCTACCAATTTACCCAAACATCTGACATTTTTATTAAATCGTTTATAACTACAGATAATTCCAGTTACTGAAAGAAAGTTTTAATCAAATAGGAATCATGTCTCATTACATTCAGTTACCACTGCACTTCCAAAGGTTTATATATATATTAAATAATCATTCTCATGTTTATATGTCAATAACCAAATGTTATACAATGTTATATACGTACATGTGCATATTGTTATGCATTTACTTTTCTGCATTGGCTAGAGGTATAGGGGGAGGGTTGAGATCTCATAAACATGTTTAACCCCGCCCCATTTTTGGGCCTGTCCCAAGTCAGGAGCCTCTGGCCTTTGTTAGTCTTGTATTATTTTAACTTTTAGTTTCTTGTGTACAATTTGGAGTTTAGTATGGCGTTCATTATCACTGAACTAGTATAAATATTTGTTTAGGGGCCAGCTGAAGGACGCCTCCGGGTGCAGGAATTTCTCGCTGCATTGAAGACCTGTTGGTGACCTTCTGCTGTTGTCTGCTCTAAGGTCGGGTTGTTGTCTCTTTGACACATTCCCCATTTCCATTCTCAATTTTACATGTTGTAAAAAGTTTTTAATGAAATTCTATCAAAGACATATGAATCTACAATAATAATTTTCTTAATTAAACATAATAAACTTCCTTCTTCTTTGAAATCTTACTTAAACCTGTGTGCCTCGATTAATCTGTTTGAGGGCTGTCTTATCATTTACCACCTGTGCCCCTCCCCCTTAAAAGAATGGCGATTAATAATAGTATATTACACAAACCTGTACTGGCAGACCTGAAACCTGTTTGAGGGCTGTCTAATCATTTACCCCCTGTGCCCCCCCCTTTCCCGTCTGAAAGAATGGTGATTTATAGTAGTTAAACAAACCTGTACTGGCAGACCTGAATCCTGTTTGAGGGCTGCCCGATCGTCCACGTTTTGTCCTAGTCTCTCTTCTGCTCATAGTATAGACACCTCAAATTCTGACCTAGAAAAGAGTTGATGTATAAAGGCAACAGTAGTATACCGCTGTTCAAAATTCATAAATCCTTAGAGAAAAAACAAATCCAGGTTACAAACTAAAACTGAGGAAAACATATCAAATATAAGAGAACTCTGACACATCAGAGACACAACACCGAAATGTAACACACACAGAAACAAACTATAATGTAACAATGGCCCTTTTCCTGACTTGGTACAGGGCATTTTATAAAATGGTGGGTTGAACCTGGTTTTGTGGCATGCCAAACCTCCGGCTTTAATCGCAGTGTTAATTATAACATTAAAATGACAACATAACATGACAGGGTTACAATAAATAAACAGATAAATGGGAGAAAATATAGGACAGAGAAACAAACGAATAATAGCCATCAAAAGGTAACAGGTTAAAAAATATTTGTATACGCCAGACACACGCTACGTACACACAAAACTATGCTCAGATGTTAAAAGTTTGAAAGCAATAACAACTACAAAGTTGAAGATTGCCGAGGACCAAAAGTTCCAAAAAGATGTGTATACATCTGAAGATTTAATTTATTTCAAAACAAAACATGATGTTCATGATTTTTGAGACGACTGCCCTCTCTTTAGCTCTTCAACCAAAAGGTAGATCAAACTCAATCTGAGAGTCATTTATATTGTAAACCAACTTATTATAGCTAATATTGATTATATTCTTCACCATTTCTAGCCCCAATTTGCATGATTTAATTTTCTATGTACATGTATTTTAATTTTTTTTATGTTTTCCTATTTAAGTGAAAATAAATATTTACATATTTCCAATGATTTTGATTTATTTCAGTTTTCCACTTGTGTAAAGTCATGATAATAGGAATATCAGATCCTAATTGGCAGGCATAAGTCAAAAAATAAGTGTCACCAAAAACATGTACATCATTCAAGTCTAAGGGTTGTTATTTTGTTAAAAGTCAGTCAACCGGGAAGAAACAGAACTTGAGTTCTAACTCATCATAATTAAATGAATGTATATACATGTTATAAACTAAAAGAAAGATCCAGACAATAGATGGTCTATGGTTTGGATAAATATAGCTTTCATCAAATTTCGGGAGATGAAGTCAATTCACCCTTGAAGGATAACAGTTACTCTTGACAATTTCACATTTTAAGTTCTAGTTCTTCAGTCAACTGCTCATATAGCCCAAATAAAAATATTTGTATGGACTAATTTCAAGTCAGACCCTAATCATTCTAATCTGTACCCCCCTCTCCCCAATTCATGCGTTTTGAAAATTTGTATGAAATATTCTGAGAAATTGCCTTTTTTGGTTTGGAGAAGATGGTTTCTTATGTAAAACTGGAAGATCACATTAGAATATTGTCTGTTTGATAACCATCAATGAACTTGCTTAATAACTGTCAGTCCACAGCAATTAGCTGATACCAACTGTTGGCATTCTCAAATCTAACTGTTTGTTGATAGATTAATAAAATTTGTATTTAAAAATATTAGAGCCCTGTATATCATAGAAAAGTGTCTGGGTGATAGAAAAAAAATCAGAAATAGAAAGCAATTTCCAAGAGGCATGCAAACCATGAAAGTACTTGAATCTAGTATTTGTTTCTCCTTCAAAAGTACCTTTCTTCAAATTATGCATGGAGAAAAAATTTCCTGATGTAACTTATTACACAAAGGCACTTGTCTCAGAAAAAAATTTCCTATATACAACCATATATTTTTTTCTGAGACAAGTGCCTGTGTTATTACAATATCAAATAATACAATACCAATACCCGGTCATTGAGAATCATGTATACAGCAGCATAACTCATCATTCCCATTTACTGAAGTTGAGAAAAGTTTGATGAAAATTTACTTTGAACAATGAATGTGGAAAAATTTCAAACTATTGGCAACCAGGAAACGGCTGCACTGCAGATACATAATAATTTCTTACAGGCTACAACTCATAGCTATCAAACTGAAGACCAAATATCAATTCATTCCATTCCATTCCATAGAAGCCAAGAAATCTTTTCGACTTATCGGTCTTTCAGGCGCATATATAAAAGATAAAAAGATTTCCTTACCAAAGCTAATACATTGTTTTTGAGATTTTAAGGTACATGAATACTAGAACCAGCTAGACTCATTGTTAACAGATTAGTTTTTGAAATTGTTAGGTTTGGATCACTGTCCAGAGTAAATATTTATTTTTCTTCTTTTGTTAATTATCAGCAACGAAAAATATACCATCACGCTGATGCTGTGTCATCAAGTGCAGGTGCTGTAAAAGTTGTGATCAATATATTGTAGGCCAAAACTTGTTCCTAGATTTACAAAGATACATGTACCAATGGTCGAGCACGTGAATTTAAATAGAATGGAAAAACGCCCAAAGTGAAATTTTGTGGGTCTCAATACGAGTTCACAATACACCTTATTGCTATTTGTCCGCCATTACTGGATATCGCACAGGTTCCCCATAAATTTTGACGTCATAAAACAAAATATCTGACGCCACAATGGAAAAGTGATTGTTGTACGCGTCAAAAGTTCAAGCGGCCGGGTCAGCCGGGATTAGCGATAAGGTGTATAGACTAGTAAGTTTGGTTTTTTTCAATCTGACTGAGTACACCGAATTACTCTACAGAGAAATTTAGGGCTGATGCAGTGACATAAACTTTACTGAACAGTGAAACCAAATGCTTTACAGCATCTGCAGGTCATCAGAATATTTTTGCTTTTGCAGATAATGAAAAATAAGGGGAGAATTTGTGTATTCAAAATATGTCAGATTTACTTTTATGCTTTGATAACTTGTATGTTAACACATGAACAACAAAACATGCTTACTATTTTCAAGCAAAGAGTAAGGATGCTTATTTTTTCATTCTAAGAGCTGTGACCTACTTTCATGACCATGATACTCCATATTATTCATTGTTGGTGAGAAGATACAAGCAATATTAATAGTAAAATCATTCTTTATTTTCTTAATCAGATTTAGTATTTCTCGTTTTTAACATTTACACATAAAATAAAGAGTGAATAAAACCAACTTCCTCGACCACATTCCGTAAGGTCTTGAGTAACCTGCGTCGAGTCGTGTCGATAGGGAGAAATGTCACAAGAAGTCAAAGAATTTCACTGAAATTTGGAAAACGATGGACACATAAATGATAATTTCAGATGAATAATTGAGTAAGCTTTACCTTGCTTTACTATACGGATATCACATTCCAGAAAGTTTGCGTAAAACTGCTGGATGGCGACAAAAGTATGTGGCGTAGTCTTGATCGTTCATGGTGTGTAGTAAAATTCTAGCTGACAACACTGTGTTGTACGCAGCTTACGACTCTGTGTACATAGTTAAGGGCACATATTTTTACGAGATTGACCTAAATTTTATTAATGTGAAGAATTTACGTGATAAGGAAAAGATATATTCTACTAAATTTAACTCATTGCTTTCTGTCTTATATTTATTTTTCATTTGTCTGTGTAATCTTTTTTTGTGTATCTAAATAATACAGTTTCTTTACATTATTATGGTTCATTCTGCACACTTCTATAAATGGTGAATGAGAACGTGACCTAAGATACAAGCTCATCGATTGGGCAAAGGTTCATCATCAATGACGTCGACTAAACCCTCCAAGATGATTGGACAAAGAACATCTAAAGATTTTGTCAATTGATTAATTCTCCCAACGTTTGATACTTCAAAAACATGTTGTAAAAAACACAAAAATCATTGTATCAAAATGCATTCGAACCTTTGACATACTAAAATATTTTTTCCGATAATTAAAATATCATTGCATTTAGTAATTTGCAGCATTTGTTTTCAATCATAGATTATACGTCATACCCAGAAAATGCACAAAAGCCCCGCCTATTTTCATCAATGAACTAATGAAAAGTTTCCGTACAAACCTAATTTAATCCAACATACAAGTTTATGGGCCTCCGATCCATTGTTGTCTTGAACCACAATATGTGTGTATTATTTTTGTACGATTACGCAATATCCATATTCTTATGTTCACTACAGTACACAAAATACATTTATCCATTATTTAAAAAAAAAAAACTTGTACAAAATTTTAATGAAAAGAAAGTAGTTTACTGTCTATCTGATGAGTTAAGCCTTTGTCAACTGATTTTTATAGTTCGTTCTTATGTTGTACTGTTATAATACCACTGTCCCAGGTTAGCATTTGCTAGGGGGAGGGTTGAGATCCCGCTAACATGTTTAACCCCGCCATATTATTTATGTATGTGCCTGTCCCAAGTCAGGAGCCTGTAATTCAGTGGCTAGTTGTCGTTTGTTTATGTGTTACATATTTGTTTTTCGTTCATTTTTTAAATAAGGCCGTTATAGACGTTATAGTTTTTTCGTTTGAATTGTCGTATTTGTTTGAATTGAAGATAATATAACACAACTATTTATTCAGTAAGGCAACAACCATTATCTTATCAGAACCTTCCTCCGACAAAATATTTTTTTTTCTTATGAGAAGGAAAGCAAATTTTTTTTCCCTATAATGTCTCAGTTGGTTTGTTTAGCCCACTTTCTACATTATGATATTCTCGGAGTCCGTCATACAGGTATCCTTAAATTTTAATACTGCAATTGAAGTGGCCACCATTGCCATATGTAATGGCAAAATTTAATAGTGAGTATAGCTCCAACTTATAAAATCCACTGTTTCCAACTATGATAATTGACATTCCATTGAAAAAAGTGGTATAAAGAATGATACAAACAGAAAAAAACTACCAGTATACAAGTCTGTGTCATACACAATCAGGGCTATTTTAAAAGACTGCTTATGATACGTACCATATCTATTCCTATTATAAAATGACCATTTCATGTTTATAATAGTTGCAGTTTTAATTATGGTCTTACAGTAGTAACATATATATGCGGGAGATTTGGAATTCTTATAAATATTTCTGGATCAAACACTATTATAGGAACATACAAAAAGTGATAAGGTATAAAGATCTATAAATAGAAATCTTAGCTTAATCTGTATACTGGACAGATGTTTATAATCTGCTATTTCACTGTCTCGTCTGTGTTGTTAGTTTCGCCATTCTCAAATTCAGCAGTGCAAAAAAAAAAAAAATTCAAGCAGGTGACAGCATAAAAAAAATCCCCCCCCCCCCCAGATAAGAAAATGTTTGTTGCCTAAAAACAACTTGAAGACTTAATAATATTACACAATCTATATGTTTTATTATTACGTATAAAAAAGAAGATGGGGTATGATTGCCAATGAGACAACTGTCCACAAGAGACCAAAATGACAAATACATTAACAACTATAGGTCACCGTACGGCCTTCAACAATGAGCAATGCCCATACCACATAGTATACTGTTGAAGATAAATATCATGTTATATTGTCCTGTTTATAATGATCTTAGACAAATTCTTTTAACTGAATCTCTTAAAATTGATGAACATTTTAATAGTTTTACAAATTGTCAGAAAATGGCATTTATTTTCGAATTAAGATATTATAAGATTATGTGCCAAAACCAGTATTTTTATTCTGAAAAGACGCCGAGAAGTTTTATATCGTAAAAAGTAATAATTGAATAATTATGTTGTATAATTTTACCATTTGTGTAACTGTTTAATATGATCTATTAACGTTCAAACTGTATGTATACTAGACTATTGATGTTTATTTTTTGTTATTGTCTTATTTATATGTCTTATATTGTAACTATGCTCCTTGTGAGCCCTTTTAATGGAAATAAACATCCTTCGTTTTCTTCTTCATCTTCATACATGTTGTTTTAATTGTTATCGTCTCTCATAGATTTGTACAGACTGGCATATGTCAGAGACTTTCAATACTAGTATAGAAAGTCCCTGCTTATGTATACTAAATGCATCTTGTATAAATGTATTGTGTAATTTTATACATATGGTGAGACGTAAATATATGATACTTAATTGAATAAATTGAATTGAATTTTCATTTGACCGTTGTCGTTTTGTTTAGACGGTTTTCTAATATCGACTACAGTTTTGAAAAGAATGAAATAAGAACTAGTATCTCAATTGTTTGTAAAACAATTGAAAGGTCTTTCCTGTAAAAATGATGTGTTCGTAATGTTCTTTGTACGACCTTTCGTTTGATATACGACAAGCATACCTTCTAAAACTTTTCGCTTTTTACACTTAATGACCTCATCCGCCTACATTTTTGAGATCGGAAGTATGATATATGTAACACAGGCTAGATGAGCTTTCATTTGATATGCGACAACGCCATGTTCTAAAAAGTTTGATTTTTGCACTTAATGACCCCATCCAACCGATTTTTGGAGGTTGGGAATTTTATATTTCAAATGTACACATCATGACCTTTCATTTGATATACAACAACCCTATAGTAAAAGAAAATTTATTTTTTGCACTCAATGACCCCATCTTACCCATTTTTGGGGGACGTCAATTTGAAATTTGAAACGTACGCTTTATGTTCTTTCATTTGATATGCGACAACCTTACCATCTGAGAAATTTTAATTTTTGCACTAAATGACCCCACCCTTCCGCCTGGGATGAAAAAGAGGCTTAAAATTTTCGTTTTTAAGTAGAGGTTATTGAGACCTTGAATTTGATATATCAGATGACCCCATTTGATAAAGTGCAAAAAATGATGCAATATCAACGATATAAATAGAAGTTATGAAATTTACAAAGTCAATGCAAAACATGAAAATTTCAAAATGATTTTTTGGTGTTTTTTTCCATGGAATGTTTTTGGTATTTGGTCAAACATATAACTATGTTAACCTCTTTAATTTCTTAAACATTTTAAGTGGTAAGCTGTTGTTGATTCAGAAATACATGCCGCCGCTCGCAAAATTTCAAACTGCATTATCTCTAAAACGACAATAGATATCTCAAATCTGTTAAATGGTAAATGATCTACAGTTAAAGGACAACATTATAGAAAAAGAATTGGGACAATTTCAAAGTTCACCAAGGTCACAATTAATCATCAAATATATGATGCAATACCAAACTTGAGAACCGGAAGTCGTAGAGACATGGGATTACCACCATTCAACTCAGGACCACTTAACCTTTCCAATATCACAAGGTCAAGGTCATAGTATAATGTGAAGGTCAAGGTGAAATTTCATCATGACCTGACATTGACCTCAAATTGAAGGTCTTGAATTACTGATCATCTTTGCAGTTTATAGTAGATTGATATCTGTTACCTTTAAAAAGATATACACAAAATACTATACTTTTAAGAATCATCCCGTTGTAACTTTTGAACAGACGGTCGGACATTTTTGGGCTTATTATCTAAAATGTAGAGCTCGTCGAGAGGAACATTTTATTTGCTGTATGTATGCAGCAAAGTCTTATCGTTTTCCTAATATGTAAGCTTGAAATTGTAGCGTAATTTTATTTTGCACTCTGTGACCTTTGACCTTGGGTGCATATTAAAGGTCACATGAATTAAAGATTATTGGTGAAGGTCCCAAGTCTCTACAACTTCCGGTTCTGGAAATACAATTTTTCTAAAAGTGTACACAATTTTTCAAGGGGAATAACTCCTTATAAGGGCTAATAACAAAATGATTGTATATGTTCATTAACATTGCAATCTGTTCCTGTACATGTTGCCGTTTTCAAATCAATTCTATCTCTTATACTTTTTGATAAAAATGCAAAAGAAAGAAATTGTTTCAAGGGGATATAACTCTCATAGGGGACAATGAAATCCTATTCAACCTCATATGGTAATAAATCATGATGAGATCTACCTATTGTCCAAATAATGTCATGATATCTTTAAAAACAACAAGGGGGTGCCGTGTTGAAAAAAATCAATAAAAGGGAGATAACTTCTAAAGAGGATGATGAAATCCTTAACAGGGTCATTTGGTAAAACTGCATGATGAGGTCTATCAATGGTCCATATTTGGTCTTGGTAACTTTAACAGAAAGAAGGGGCGGGCATGTCAAAAAAATGTTGGAAGAAAAAAAAGAAAAACTAGTATCTCAATTGTTTGTAAAACAATTGAAAAGTCTTTCCTGTAAAAGTGATGTTTTCGTAATGTACTTTGTACGACCTTTCGTTTGATATACGACAAGCGTACCTTGTGAAACTTTTCGCTTTTTACACTTAATGACCTCATCCGCCTACATTTTCGGGATCGGAAGTATGATATATGTAACATAGAGTATATGAGCTTTCATTTGATATGCGACAACGCCATGTTGTAGAAAGTTTCATTTTTGCACTTAATAACCCTATCCAACTAATTTTTGGAGGTCGGGAATTTGATATTTCAAATGTACAAATCATGACCTTTCATTTGATATACAACAACCCTATCTTAAAAGAAAATTTACTTTTTGCACTCAATAACCCCATCCAACCCATTTTTGGGAGACGTCAATTTGAAATTTGAAATGTACACTTTATGTTCTTTCATTTGATATGCGACAACCTTACCATCTGAGAAATTTGAATTTTTGCACTAAATGACCCCACCCGTCCTACTGGGATGAAAAGGTGGTTTAAAATTTTCATTTTTAAGTAGAGTTTATTAAGACCTTCAATTTGATATATCAGATGACCCCATTTGACAAAGTGTAAATAATGATGCAATATCAACTATATAAATAGAAGTTATGAAACTTACAAAGTCAATGCAAAACATGAAAATTTCAAATTGAATTTTTGGTTGTTTTTTCCATGGAATGTTTTTGGTATTTGGTCAAACATATAACTATGTTAACCTCTTCATTTTCTAAAACATTTTAAGTGGTAAACTCTTGTTGATTCAGAAATACATGCCTCCGCTCGCAAAACTTCAAAATGCATTATCTCTAAAACGACAATAGATATCTCAAATCTGTTAAATGATAAATGATCTACAGTTGAAGGACAACATTATAGAAAAAGAATTGGGACAATTTAAAAGTTCACCAAGGTCACAATTAATCATCAAATATATGATGCAATACCAAACTTAAGAACCGGAAGTCGTAGAGACATGGGACAACCACCATTCAACTCATGACCACTTAAGCTTTCAACTATCACAAGGTCAAGGTCATAGTATACTGTGAAGGTCAAGGTGAAATTTCATCATGACCTGACATTGACCTCAAATTGAAGGTCTTGAATAACTGATCATCTTTGCTGTTTATAGTAAGTTGATATCTGTTACCTTTAAAAAGATATACACAAAATACTATACTTTTAAGAATCTTCCCGTTGAAACTTTTGAACAGACAGTCGGATATTATCAGACTTATTGTATAAAATGTAGAGCTCGTCGAGAGAAACATTTTATACGCTGTATGTATGCAGCAAAGTCTTAGCGTTTTCCTAATATGTAAGCTTGAAATTGCAGCGTAATATTTGCTTGCACTCGGTGACCTTTGACCTTGGGTGCATATTAAAGGTCACACGAATTAAAGATTATTGGTGAAAATCCCAAGTCTCTACGACTTCCGGTTCTGAAAATAAAAAATTTCTAAAATTGTTTAAAATTTTTCAAGGGGAATAACTCCTTATAAGGGTGAATAACAAAATGATTGTATATGTTCATTAACATTGGCATCTGTTCCTGTACATGTTGCTGTTTTCAAATCGATTCTATCTCTTATACTTTTTGAGAAAAATGCAAAGGAAAGAAACTGTTTCAAGGGGATATAACTCTCATAGGGGATGATGGAATCATATTCAGCCTCACATGGTAATACATCATGATGAGATCTACATTATGTCCTATTAAGGTCATGATATCTTTAAAACCAAGGAGGGAGGGCCATGTTGAAAAAAATCAATAAAAGGGAGATAACTCCTAAAGGGGATGATGAAATCCTTAACAGGGTCATTTGGTAATACATCTTGGTGAGGTCTAGCTATGGTCCATATTTGGTCTTAACAACTTCAACAGAAACAAGAGGCGTGCATGTCAAAAAAATGTTGGAAGAAAAAAAAGAAAAAAAAGAAAAAGAAAAAAAAACATTAGAAAAACAATAAGGTCTTTCCCATGTAAGGGAAAGACCTTAAAAAGAAAAAAACTAGTATCTCAATTGTTTGTAAAACAATTGAAAGGTCTTTCCTGTAAAAGAGACGTTTGATATACGACAAGCATAGTTACCTTCTGAAACTTTTCACTTTTTACACTTAATGACCTCATCCGCCTACATTTTTGAGATCGGAATTATGATATATGTAACACAGGGTAGATGAGCTTTCATTTGATATGCGACAACGCCATGTTCTAAAAAGTTTGATTTTTGCACTTAATAACCCCATCCAACCAATTTTTTGATGTCGGGAATTTGATATTTCAAATGTACACACCATGACCTTTTATTTGATATACAACAACCCAATCGTAAAAGATTTTTTTTTGTGCACTCAATGACCCCATCCAACCAATTTTTGGGGGACGTCAATTTGATATTTGAAATGTACGCTTTATGTTCTTTCATTTGATATGCGACAACCTTACCATCTGACAAATTTGAAATTTTGCACTAAATGACCCCACCCTTCCCCCTGGGATGAAAAAGGGGTTTAAAATTTTCATTCTTAAATAGAGTTTATTAAGACCTTCAATTCGATATATCAGATGACCCCATTTGACAAATTGCCAAAAATGATGCAATATCAACTATATAAATAGAACTTATGAAACTTACAAAGTCAATGCAAAACATGAAAATTTCAAAATAATTTTTTGGCGTTTTTTTTCCATGGAATGTTTTTGGTATTTGGTCAAACATATAACTATGTGAACCAATTTCTTAAACATTTTAAGTGGTAAGCTGTTGTTGATTCAGAAATACATGCCGCCGCTCGCAAAATTTCAAACTGCATTATCTCTAAAATGACAATAGATATCTCAAATCTGGTAATTGATAAATGATCTACAGTTGAAGGACAACATTATAGAAAAGGAATTGGGACAATTTCAAAGTTCACCAAGGTCACAATTAATCATCAAATATATGATGCAATACAAAACTTGAGAACCGGAAGTCGTAGAGACATGGGACTATCACCATTCAACTCAGGACCACTTGACCTTTCAAATATCACAAGGTCAAGGTCATAGTATAATGTGAAGGTCAAGGTGAAATTTCATCATGACCTGACATTGACCTCAAATTGAAGGTCTTGAATTACTGATCATCTTTGCAGTTTATAGTAGGTTGATATCTGCTACCTTTTAAAAGATATACACAAAATACTATACTTTTAAGAATCATCCTGTTGTAACTTTTGAACAGACAGTTGGACTTTTTTGGACTTATCATATAAAATGTAGAGCTCGTCGAGAGGAACATTTTATACGCTGTATGTATGCAGCAAAGTCTTATCGTTTTCCTAATATGTAAGCTTGAATTTGCAGCGTAATTTTTTTTTGCACTCTGTGACCTTTGACCTTGGGTGCATATTAAAGGTCACATGAATTAAAGATTATTGGTGAAGGTCCCAAGTTTCTACGACTTCCGGTTCTCGAAATACAATTTTTCTAAAATTGTTCACAATTTTTCAAGGGGAATAACTCCTTATAACGGTTAATAACAAAATGATTGTATATGTTCATTAACATTGCCATCTGTTCCTGTACATGTTGCCGTTTTCAAATCGATTTTATCTCTAATACTTTTTGAGTAAAATGCAAAGGAAAGAAATTGTTTCAAGGGAATATAACTCTCATAGGGGACGATGGAATCATATTCAGACTCACATGGTATTACATCATGATGAGATCTACATTTTGTTCAATCAGGGTCATGATATCTTTAAAACCAACGAGGGGGGACCATGTTGAAAAAAATCAATAAAAGAGAGATAACTCATAAAGGGGATGATGAAATACTTAACAGGGTCATTTGGTAATACATCTTTGTGAGGTCTAGCGATGGTCCATATTTGGTCTTAATAACTTCAACAGAAACAAGAGGCGGGCATGTCAAAAAAATGTTGGAAGAAAAAAAAGAAAAAAAAGAAAAAGAAAAAAAAACATTAGAAAAACAATAAGGTCTTTCCTCACGAAGGGGAAAGACCTTAAAAAAAACATTAGAAAAACAATAAGGTCTTTCCCATGTAGGGGAAAGACCTTAAAAATACCAAACTCCAAGGAAAATTCAAAACATAAAATCCCTTATCAAATGGTAACATCAAACGCTCAAACACTTCAAACGAATAGAAAACAACTGTACTATTCCTGACTTGGTAAAGCATTTTGATTAACTGCGCGAATATCTATGTGTTTGTTAACTCGGATTCCACATTGGCTAGACGGGTGTTAGGGGAATGTTGAGATCTCACAAAATCCCGCTTTGGTTGACTCTGTCCCAAGTCAGGAACCTCAATACTTTGTAAGTCTTTTGTGGGTTTTTTTTATTTGCTTCATCAGTTTGTTCCGTTTTTTTAAGCGTTGTACCCATTTCGCTGAACTAGTATATACATAATGTTTAGAGGCCAGTTGAAACCCACCTCCGGGTGTGGGAATTTCCTGGTGTAGTGAGGCTTGTTTAGGGGGGTATCAATATCCCATATCCCATTAAGTTTTTATCCCAATATCCCGTATCCCTATAATGTTTACCCCTAATATCCCAATAAATATTTTTTACAAATATCCCATATCCCTAAAACTATTTTGAAATATCCCAAAAAAAATCATTATAAATTCATTCCCAAGCCCATTTTTTTCCTCATCATCACAACGTCAACAATTTTGACTCTGGGAAAACAAACTGTGTTAAAGGAAATTTAGTGCATACTTCTAGTTTTAAATAAGAATATACAATGTATATGTCCAAAAGAAGAAGTGTTCGATCTTAGAGCCTTGTATAACAATCTCTTTTATGTGATGTTAAACGATAAATTTAGTGTAAGGGGTCTAATTTCAGACTTTTTTTTTAATTGTTCAAACCGTGATGCATATGACTGTAAAATATAATTTTGTTAGCATTCTTCTTTCATTGATAAGAAACTTCATCCTACACGTTAACCTATGTTGGAAAGAACAGAAGGACGCAACCCTGTCTCTTGTCCAAGATTGCTCTGACATCCAACGGCTGTTTTGCCAGAGAAGCTGAGACTGTGGGACGTCAGAGTACGTCCATATCAAAAAGTGGATATTTAGCATGCAAGTTCAATAACTCAAAATTTAACACAAGAAAGCTTTCTGCTAATGTACCTACATTACACTTAACTGTTGCAATATTTTTACAGCAGGCAAAATTTGCACAGCCCTTGTTTTGCAAAGAAATAAGACAACATTTGACTCTGTGATCTTGACCTTTATGAATTACATAGATCCCAATATTTTTGTTACTTTTTTTTAATTTCCTTCTTCACAACACCAGTAATAGAAAGAAAATATATTAATTTACATTGATTATTTAGTAATTATTCGTTATTAACATAGTTTATACAGCGAAATATCTACTTTTTGATATGGGACGTGCTCTGACGTCCCTCGGCACCAGCTTGTCTGGCAAAACAGCCGTTGCACATCAGAACAATCTGTGAAACGTGGAGACCTCTGAAGATCCTCGCCACGTAAAAAATAGGAGGTAAAACACTATAAAATATCCTGTAATCATATAAAGCATCAAAACAAATGAAAACATAGACAACAATAAGGCTTAACTCATAAGATGGATACATCTAACAAAAATCTATGATTATTTCAAGAAAATTATCAATGCATATGAGCATATAATATAAAAAAAAAAGATAAGTATGAATGCCAATGAGACAACTCTTCACAAGAGACCACGTGACACAGAAATTAACAACTATAGGTCACCGTACGACCTTCAAAAATGAGCAAAGCTCATACCTCATAGTTAGCTATAAAAAGACCTGAAATGACAAATGTATAACAATTCAAACGAGAAAACTAACGGCTTAATTTATGTATAAAAAAAAATGAACAAAAACAAATATGTAACACAGCAACAAACGACAACCACCGAATTAAAGACTCCTGACTTTGGACAGGCACATACATACAGAATGTGGCGAGGCTAAACATGTTAGCGGGATCCCAACCCTCCCCTTAACCTGGGACAGTGGTGTAATAGTACAACATAAAAACGAACTATACAAATCAGTTGAAAAAGGCTTAACTCATCAGATGGATACAAATAGAAATACATCTAACAAAAACAGAGAGTGGACATGACCGAGTACTTGTACATCCCATCAACAAAAAGACACTAAGTACAGATCTGAGAGTACTTGCAGTTACTGACAGCTAGTTCAAAGCCAATTACAACTAATAAAAAGTAATGCATCTGCATGAGACTAAATTATCAATCAGTACACATCAAACATCCAATGGCACGGTAAACAACATCTCCGTAAAAATGAGGATGTGCTATCCCGTTTGAAATATTTTTTTTACAGGTAGAACCAAACTTCAAAACCAAATCTAGAATTTAGTAAAGATTTTAAGTGATTTGTGGTAACTAAATCCCTAACTTAATATTATTTACCAGTAATACATAGATTTCGTTCATTAAAATCCAAATCGTTACAACAGACACGAGCATAGCGGAGGTGTTGTGATATACAAACACTGTAAGATAGTGCCAAAGGAACATCACCATCCAAAAAAGGAAAATTAACCATATGGAACGAAACATGGAAAGCAAGACAAATACTTTTAAAATTATCAGTACATATGAGCATATACATATCGAAAATAGATCAATACTTTTCGCTTGGGTTTGGATGACTTTTAAATAAAACGACCATTAACTCAATTAAAATCAACAAAGCACTAAAATGACCTTTAATATTAAACTTTTTGGGGCAATTTTATCAAGTGAGATGTAAATATGTCTGTACTTAACTTTTAAATTCCACTTATTTTTTTTCATGTTAAAAATTCGATATCCTTATAAATGCATCAATATCCCATATCCCATTTACTTTTAGGACAAATATCCCGTATCCCTAAAATTAAAATGGCAAATATCCCGTATCCCAGTATACCCTATACAAGCCTCTGTAGTGTGACGAATCCTTTATGTCCTTTGAATATTTTCCACTCCATGGTGGAGTTGTACTGTTACAACACTGTCCAAGGTAAGAGGGAGGTTAATTGGAATCCCGCTACCATGTTTAACCCTGCTACACTCTGTATGTATGTGCCTGTCCCAACTCAGGAGCCTGTAATTCAGTGGTTGTCGTTTGTTACTGTGTTACTTATTTGTTTTTCTTTAATTGAAAAAAATGTACATTAATTAGGTCGTTGGTTTTCTCATTTGAGTTGTCTTATATTTGTGATTTTGGGACCTTTTATAGCTGACTGTGCGGTGTGGGCTTTGGTCATAGTTGAAGGCCGTACGGTGACCTATACTAGTAACTGTGTCATTTGATCTCTTGTGGAGAGTTGTCTCATTGGCAATCATACCACATTTGCTTTTTTATATTTTTGTCTCTTCCATTCCTTATTACATTCTCAGAAATAAATGATGGACTATGATATCACATTGGTTTTCTTCCGATCGATAGTAAAACTGTTTCCGAAGTCGAGCGTCCCGCGTTTGGCTGTGCGGGAAAAAAAATCGCATCCATGCCAGGGAAATTCAGTCCTTGCCTCCTGTAGAGAGTGGAACTAATTCTATAAGGGAACTACCATTTGACTTCAAAGGGGAAAGGGTGGTCTAAAAAAACTTTTTTGATTCCAAATTTGATAAAATACCCTGGTTGAGATTTATCGCATTTTCATTTTTTTTTAACAAAAAGAGGACAATTTCCGTTACCCCACCATGTGTGGCCATGCAAAGTGTACCCTCTTACATTATTACATTCATCGGGATGAAAGGCTCTTTTCCATATTGTTTTTTTTTATTTTTTTTAGATTCGCTTGTTAGTTGCAACTGTCGGTGTCTGGGTGGATATACTACAGCGAGTATCATCGGCAAAGAGTATAACCCTTGGTAGAAAAACCTCTGGCATGTCGTAAATGTAGAAGAGGAACAAACCGGGTCCGAGTCCTGATCCTTGTTGGAGGCTCATTCTACGTTGAACGTTTCTGATTTCTCACCTCCGACAACTTCTACTTGTCTACCCTTTAAAGGGGAGCCACAAGGCTCTATATTGGGGCCGACATTATTTAATATGTTTTTAATTTACATTTTCTTTTTTTTTTCTTTATAAAAGTGAACTCTATAATTATGCAAATGACAACACCCTTTCATATGCACATACTGAATTAGATAAATTAATTAACACTTTTGAAGATGAAAGCAAAATTTTAAAAAAGCTAAATACAAGAAATAAAATTTAGTTTAGAAGGTCATGAAATAGAATGTGACGTTAAACTTTCAGGTGTTACGATAGATTTAAAATTGAATTTCAATGACTTGTCTCTAAACATGCAGCTAAATGTATTAAAAAGAATTGGAAAACATCTGACTAAACTTGGAAAATTAACAATTTATTAGTCTTTTATAAATAATCGTCCAACTTTGATTACGGCCCGCTAGTTTGGCACTTTTGTGGGGAGGTTATTGTAAAAAATATTGAGAAAATTCAAGAAAGAGCAAGTTAAGATTTATTTATGAAGACTATTCAGGAAGTTATGAATATCTACTCTGCAAATCAAAATTAGAAGAAAATGATCGATCATTGGGTATAGAAGTTTTCAAAATTATCAGGATAGGTTGTACTGTTTATCTCCATGATTTAATCCACTAATAGGAAAACACTTTACTCTTTTAGATACCAGAATATAGCAGACCTACCACATGTAAGAACAATTGCATACGACATACAACCTTTCAGATATTCGTCTGTTAAGCTTTGAGATGAGCTGCCAGATGAGCTACGTTCAGCAATCATCTTTAAATCAATTCAATATTTGATATGTGCTTGGTCTGCTGCGCGCAGTTCATGCATATTTTGCCTGCAAAGCCAGTTAGATCTGTTCAGTATTGCCAATGAGACAACTCAACACAAGAGACCAAATAACACTTAACATAGAGGGTTACTGCTCACAAGGAAGCTATTAAATCAAGAGTTCCAAATGGTGAAGTTGAAATCATCCCTTCGTAAATTTTACGGACGCCATCACGAGTTGGTTGACCGTTATGGAATAACCATTTCACAAATGATATCGGATATGTTCCTCACGTCGTAACTACAATCTCCTTCCCTTTCATGAATTTGACCTACCGAATTAGACTATTTACCGGATTTGTAATCACATAAGCAACACGACGGGTGCCGCATGTGGAGCAGGATCTGCTTACCCTTCCGGAGCACCTGAGATCACCCCTAGTTTTTGGTGGGGTTCGTGTTGTTTATTCTTTAGTTTTCTATGTTGTGTCATGTGTACTATTGTTTTTCTGTTTGTCTTTTTCATTTTTTAGCCATGGCGTTGTCAGTTTGTTTTAGATTTATGAGTTTGACTGTCCCTTTGGTATCTTTCGTCCCTCTTCTATAGGTCATCGTACGCATAGTCAGCTATAAAAGGCACCGAAATCAGAAATGTAAAACAATTCAAACGAAAAAACTAACGGTCTGTTTCATGTACAAAAAATGAACGAAAAACAAATATGTAACACATTAACAAACGACAACCACTGAATTACAGGCCCCTAACCTGGGACAGTGGTGTAACAGTATAATATAAGACCGAACAACAATTGATTTTTTTTTTACGATTTTAATTTGGTTAGATTACATAGCAAAGTTTTCAAGAAATATTATTCTTTGTGCTCACCTCGTCAGAAATTTGAAATAAGAATGAATAATATCATGACCAAATAAACAATAAAACTTCTGACATTTTTTGAAATACTACACAGAGTGGACGTGCCATGGCCGAGTACTTGTATATCCCAACAACAAAAAGACACTAAGTACAGATCTGAGAGTACTCTCAATTACAGACAACTAATAAAATCATGTCTCTAAGACTAAAAGCTTTGTTTCCAGCATGAACAATTATTTTGTTTTCTTTACTATAATAGTGCTTCTGCTATTTTGTGCTTATTGTTGTTACTTATCTAATCTCTGCATGTTTATAATCCATTTTACCTTAGCTTTTTATTTTATAAACCATTTATATATAATTAATTTTTGCTTTTTTGTTTTTACTCCATAAAAGCATGCTTTGGTGTGTTTAACTTTCAGATACTTTAAAGAACTTTGTGTTGCATGTTTATATATTGATGTGAACTCTGCCTTTCTATTTTTAACTGTATGTGTGCATGACTTGGTACCGTTTTGTTTGTTGTACTTTTGTTTAAACAGTTTTCCGTTCTTGAATATCAAACTTGCATTTGCTCTTTGCCATATATCTATGATTCATAGGACCACCTGCAGATCATTGAATTATTAGTTTTGGTGTAATAGGTGATGAAAGTTCTTTTAGTTCCCATGATGTTTCAGTGTCTGGTCCAGGAGCCTTGTATGGTTTCAGGCTTCATAACAATTTTGCTATTACATTTTTGTCTGAAGTGAGGTTAAGTTTGATTGTCATGCATGTGTTAATTCAGTGTAACATTTATTTAATATGAAAATGCTGATAGAAACTGTTTAAACTGGATGTTGTCTTTTCAACTGAGTCCGGCTGGAGGAGTCCATTCCTCCGTAAAGGTGGTACTTGCATTTGATTGCCATCCATGCTCTGATCTTTTATATTTGATAAATGTCTACAATAAGTTTTTTGTCGTTTATCGGATCTTGTGTTATAATGTCCTTTATATATTCTTATGTGTCCGTCAGATTTCTCTCTGCACCAATCGTTTTAGTTCCTTATATTAGCTGTTTTGGATCAGCTGATTTCTTTATTTCTTCTTGTAATGTCTGCCCTGTTTCCGAATTAGCCGTCTGATGTCTGCTGTTATCAAAGGGTTCTAGATGAAATCGTCTTTTAATCTGACTTTTTTCTGTAGTATGTTGGTATTTACGGTATTTTCGAGTTTGTTGTGAAAATGGCCCCACATTTCAAGTCTTGTTAGCAAAAAACTTAATGGTTCAACATGTTCAACTTTGTTTTATTTTTTTTTAGGTTTGTCACACGCAACTATTATCAGCACCCGCAGTGCGCATGCGCTAAATTTGATCGCAATCGATATCGATAAATTTACTATAGATTATTAAAGGAAATATTGAATTTTGGTTAGCTGACAGTAAACAAAAATAAATATCTTTTTCATTGGCATCACATTAGAAAATACATTTTCTTAGCTTTCTAATGACATATTCTATAATTGAATCGGGATATCAGAAGTTACGGCCATTTTCATTTTTAAAAAAGTGGTTCATTCCCTATTACTTCATACAATTCAAAACCAAAAACGTTTGCAAAGGAGTTTTCATATATGATTACATCTTTCACTATTTTTAGAAATAAATTCATTGGCATAAATATATATTCTTTGCTTTATAATCTTTCCAATGGTATATATTTGGTATTTTAGAAAATTTAATGAATCGGGGCCTTTTTTATCCAAAACTGGAGTTATTGTCATTGTTTGAAGATTGCGAAAAAAATTCTAAGTCCATGGAAGTATTATATTAGATATACTGTTCCCAGGTCCTACCAAGTAAATCGCTCACAAGTCACAAAACAAAGTTTAATCTATTTGTACATAAATATTTATACATTTAATACAATGTTTTGATCATGAATTTAAAAATTCACTGAGTAAATTAGTAAAAGAAGTGTAACTTTTAATTCAAAAGAATAGTTTTGCCCAGCCGTCAGTTTTCTTTATTTTTGATAATATAAAATCTTTCACTACTACATTGACTCAGACTTTTGGATGTTTTTCTTGAACATATTAAAAAAAAAAATGAAATCCTATCTAAAATGATTTTTTTTTTTGCAATTTTCTTACATATCTTTTTAAAAGTTTGTTTTTAAATAATTAGGCGGCCGTGACTAAACAATTTTGATACTTAAACATGCTCATCTGATTTACATAGAAGTAATAGATATATATTTTATATATATTATTCTCATGTTCTAAAAAGACCAATTAGTTTTGATGGAACAGGAAAAGTGTCATTATCTTAAATTTTCCAGATGCAGTAACACTTTCAGAAGATCTTTTGTAGTAGATGGATTTGGAATAAAATCTTATACGTCAAATTTTCTTTCATTAATTTTATACCTTTTCACTGCTTTTGATTGGCAATATGAATCGCTGTACTATCTTACACGTACATGTGATTTATACAAGTCTATTGCTTGTTTGATGTACATTCTCCTTTTATCATTTTAATTGTTAGAAAAAAAAATCGCATAGAACAAAATAAAATAAAATTAATTCTAATTTGTCTCCGTCCTTTCAGAAGTTTCTATAGTGAAATATATTATATTTTTATACTTGAACATTTATGTAAAATTTGTATTAAAAAGGAAACTTATTTTAATTATTGTACTGTTAATGTAAAGTTTACGGAGAGCTGTCTCATTGGAACTCATACCAAATCTTCTTGCATTTATATTGTACATGTATTTGCAGAATTTTTAATTTTTTTATTTATCGAATGAATGAGATAGTTGGAATCGTTAAAATTTAGTATTATACATGCAGATGCCTGAGACCCCTGTTGTTTCGATTAGCATGTTTTCTAAAGATATCCGCGTGAAGTTCACGAATTTCATCGTTTATTTGATCACCTGTTGTGAATTTCAGATAACACTATCAAGTTCAGTCAAATCCGTGGTTAAAACTTTCCTATACATATCAGTAATATTATTTTCCAGACAGGTTATTCCCCCCTTTTTTATATATCATACTCGGAACATTATTGTAAACACTTTTACTGTGGGACTTTCTTTACGGTTTTGGGAAAATTTGAGAATATCAGTACATAAATTCATTAGTATGTGCTTCGATTGGCTTATATCTATATAAGAAAAAGTAACCTAAGACTATATCATTATTGTAAGTGAGAGACCTATCCATCCATCAACGAACATGTGAAGCGTGTATAAATATTGTTGAAACTGAGAAACATGTATTGATAGAGTGTCCATTGTAAGATAAGATGCAAACTGATCTTTTTTTTAGAAAAAACTTTGTCACTTCGGAACATCCAAACTTTAAAATAAACAATCCAATTTGAAAAATTGTCTATTGTTCTATAGGTAGCCAGTGAATGTGATAGAAGTACCAAAATCTGCAAATTTATTTTTATATAGAAGACGCTGCTTTTCACATCGTTAAACTTTTTGTCTTAACATTTTTAAAGAAATTTGAAAATTTAGCTGTACATTTATACTTATTCATTATTAATACGACATTTGTCTTTTTTCACATAGCAAAATTAAAGCTATTTAAAGGACAATACGTTTATGTACTGTAGCGTGCTTTCCATTGTGATTTATTTTAGACAAACTGCATCGTCGCGGGCAAAAGTACTATTAAACGGGCAAACGTACTATTAAGCATTTAGTGTCGAAGGCCAATTTTGAAATGCCTCTCAGAAATCATGGCTGAAAAGTTAGAGAAAATATTGATAAACAAACAATTCTGGGAGGTAACTAAAGAGTAAAAGCAGAGACTGAATTTATTCTTTTAATAAAGACTGAATTTATTTTTTTGATAAAAAAGCAAAATGTTGCAATGAGTTTGTGTTTGTGTTTGTGTATTCAAATTCTACGCTGTCTCATATTCGGGTTTACGTCGAAAGATATATATATATATCTGGTAATCATGATCTCATATTTGTCCTTTTTCGACTTTTTATTTTGTATGCATGGTTTGATATTCGGTAAAATCGAATTGTATATCTTTCGGAAATAAAGTCAGTTTATACATGGTTTATACAACTCGTATTCATGCCGCGGAACCTAGCATGCTACAGTGTCATATATTTATAATATTGTTTACTTAGGGTTGTCAAATTATTTACGAGTGTCAACATTGTCTTTACAAACTCAGCATGTTGTCTTGATAAGATATCATACACAGAAAAGACTGATTAGACGGATAAGAAATCAAAATCATGCGCGATAACTCGTACTGGCTTACACTGAGGATAATAGTTGGCCATGGTAGATGGATTGGTATAATTAGGTTCATGCGTAGTCTTTTCAGCTTAATGTTTACATATGCAGGATATATATATGGATAATAAAAGCAATATCAAGCTTAAAAAATCTATGAACGGTCAGCACTGATATATCGTCTCTGTACTAAATCCGTTTGATGTGTACTGATTGATACTTGAGTCAGGAAGAAATCAAGTGATTTATTTATTAGTTGTTATTGTATGCCATCGACATATATATATATATATATATATTTTTAGAAAATACGAGTACTACTAGGTCGGTACTTGGTGTCTTTAATGTATTTGTGTTCGGTTTTGTTTTCATGCAACGTTCCAACCTCATGCAACAATCCATGTCAAACTGATTTTTACAGTTTTTTTCTTATGTTGTGCTTTTAATCTGCTGTCTCAGATATTATGGAAGGGTTTGTGCGCCCACAAACATGATTAATCCACCACATTATATATGTGCCTAACCCGAGTCAGAAGTTAATATGATTAATCCACCACATTATATATGTGCCTAACCCGAGTCAGGAGTTATCGTTAATCCACTACATTATATATGTGCCTAACCCGAGTCAGAAGTTATCGTTGGTTGCTGTATTAATCCACCACATTATATATGTGCCTAACCCGAGTCAGAAGTTATCGTTGGTTGCTGTATTATAATCCACCACATTATATATGTGCCTAACCCGAGTCAGAAGTTATCGTTGGTTGCTGTATTAATCCACCACATTATATATGTGCCTAACCCGAGTCAGAAGTTATCGTTGGTTGCTGTATTATAATCCACCACATTATATATGTGCCTAACCCGAGTCAGAAGTTATCGTTGGTTGCTGTATTAATCCACCACATTATATATGTGCCTAACCCGAGTCCGGAGTTATCGCTAATCCACTACATTATATATGTGCCTAACCCGAGTCAGGAGTTATCGTTAATCCACTACAATGTGCCTAACCCGAGTCCGGAGTTATCGCTAATCCACTACATTATATATGTGCCTAACCCGAGTCCGGAGTTATCGCTAATCCACTACATTATATATGTGCCTAACCCGAGTCAGGAGTTATCGTTAATCCACTACAATGTGCCTAACCCGAGTCCGGAGTTATCGCTAATCCACTACATTATATATGTGCCTAACCCGAGTCCGGAGTTATCGCTAATCCACTACATTATATATGTGCCTAACCCGAGTCCGGAGTTATCGCTAATCCACTATGTACATTATATATATGTGCCTAACCCGAGTCAAGAGTTATCGTATGTGCCTAACCCGAGTCAGGAGTTATCCGGTACGTGCCTAACCCGAGTCAGGAGTTATCGTTGGTTGCTGTCTGTCATATTTTGGGTTTCTTCTCGTTTATTGTTCAAATATGATTAGCAATAAATCAGACGGTTTGATGAAGTGTCGGTGCATTTTACTGATTATACATAATTGATTTTGCTATAGGTCTCTACTCTGTTGAATAGTTGTATATCGTTTGTCAATCATACCGTCCATATCTCTCTAGTTTATAATTTATCATCCTTCGACTAGCATGATTATTTAGACAGTGTAGAAAACTGTTAAACGGTTTGGGCTTTTCGACTGTGCATGAACCATATAATGGTTATATAGCTCCGTAAGGGAGGATTGGCACCGTACACCCACAAAATTTAGCTGTCTCTGCTATTAGGGGCTGCGCTGTTGTATTTTAACACCCTTATCACAAATACAGCTCATGATAGGTGATCTGGGTTACTTGTATTCTCCAGACTTAGGTAATAGTTCCGATAAAATCTTAAAAAAATACCTTGTAGACGTTATGGATCATAGAATGAACGTTCTTTTCTACTTGATAAAATTTCCAATGTATATATATCTTGAACTGTGTGCGAACGTTTTTAGTTTCAAGATTGATATTTTTAATCTTTTATGGACGAAAGATTTCCAATTATATATATGCATATGAAATTGTCACTGTAATGTACTTTTACGAAATAACAAATGTATTATGATATTTAGCGTTAATGTATGTATCTCGAGGTATATATAAGACTTTTAAAGCCTTTTGCAAGTATCTTGTACCATTTTTATTACAATCATATAATGTTGTTTGTAAATACTATGATGTGTATTTTTTATGAAGCCGGTGTCAGTACCCATCTGGCGCTTGCCCCCGTTGTAAAGGGGTACTAGTACCTAGTTTCACAATAAAATATATATAATATATATATATAAATAATAATGTAGTAAAGAAATATTTTTAATACTAGTAAGGTTTTTATAAGAAACAATTATTAAAAATGTACTGAGCAGAAAAAACATCAACATACATAAATTAAATCTCACTATAAATACTGGTCCTTCAAGTATAAAACTTTAATAATACTGTTATCATTATGCTTAATTCGATACAAACTAAAACATACAGCAACGTTTATGTAATCATTGACGCCTTAATACAAAATGCTAAAAAGTAGACCCTTTATATAAACTTTCAGACATTTGCAATGATCCCGGTTTTTTCCAAAGTTCTCATCAATTTTAAGAAGTAGACTGCTGTGGAGTTTGTGTTGGGGATAGTCTTACTCTGGGATCTACGTAAGCAGACCTAGAGGTAGTTTCCCAACTGTTATAAATAGCTTTCAGTTTTGAATTGTCTATTTCTGGTTGGTGTCCTGGGAAAGAATGTGAATGTGGCTCTGAAAGGAGAAAAAAGTAAATTGATTTTGTTTTTGTTTATTTGCACTCTTCATTGTAACTTGTTGGTGACAACAGATAAAATATTTTGCTATGACTTTTTCAAACCAAATAACGCTCTTCGAAGATGCAGCCAATCAATTGTTTGAAACAGTAAAAACGTACAAAACTGTCTCACAATTTACAGGAAAGTTTATAAAAACTTTTATATATTTTGTTCAAATTAAACTTTGATCAATAAAGAAACAACAAAAGTGCATGTAAATAGCACAGGCGCTTGGGTACAGGATTTCGATATTTTCAAGTTCCATTTTCTATTTCAATATCACAAACTTAATATTACTAAATTGTTTTATCGCTTACCCTTTAAATGCTTCAGTTCCTTTGGTACTTCGTATGGTTGATAGTTGTAACTTTTATCATAAGTTGAATCAAAGTAATGACCATGCTGAAAATGAAACAATAATAACTGAAATACCAGTATAACAACCACTTAGTGGTCAACTAAGATCGTTATTCATTCCCTTTCTGAAGTTCATCAGTCAGGTATTATCGTATTTACAACAATATTTACAAGGACCCCGCCACACTTACACTTGGATTTTTGAATAGCAGAACACATTCAATAGAAAAACAAAGGATATAGGGTATCCATGACTGGAACTAAATAAGTACATGCACAACAAAAAATCAAAGAAACAGCGCTTTCATTGCTGTTCTTCATCATCTCAAAGTCACAGTAAGGCCTTCAACATGGAGCAAAAAAACTCTTACCTCACTACCGTGAGTAAGTCCAAATTTTCAATCAACTCAGGAATGTAATTTAATAAGAATTTTCTTTTAAATGAAAAACAAATTGTGGGATTTTATGTTTTAATTACTTTTTTGTAACGAAAGGATGATATTTGTGCTTGATTTAATTTTTTTACTTAGCATATCAATGGGAGGTTACTTAATTAAAAATTGTATAATTTGGAAAGGAATCAATTGAAAATTTTCTATTTTAATGTTTAGCTGGAGTTAAACACAATTTTTATGTTCCGAAAGCATTTTATAAGAGCTATCTTGTCATAATTTGGTAAACCATGAATTCAATTTGATGCCTTTTCTCATACAAAATAAGTATATTTTTTCACAACCATTTATGGCATTATCATAAACTAAAGTGGCGGATCCAGAAAATTAATTTCATAAGTGGGGGCACACTGACTGCCTTTAGAGGGGTCCGCTCCAGACATGCTTCAGTGATTCCCTATTAATCAACCAAATTATTTCCACAAAAGGGGGCGGTCCCTAGCTAGCTGTCTCCCCTCCCCCTAATTCCGCCTTTGGTTATGATATAAAATATATTCGGATATAATAATTAATTTGCACAATAAAATTAATGAGCTATATTACAAACCTGTGATGGCAAACATTTGGCTTCTTTAGTATATGTATTGTCGAACCGTTTCTCGTTCCAGTTGCCTATCAATGTGTCATTTGCATACGAGTTCTCCTTATTTGTGCACCTCCAACCAAACTGTCTGAATTTTGTGTCTTCAACGTCGTGGGTCCAAATTTCGCCCAAACCACTAGCACGTACCATTGACTGGAATGGAGGGCCTGGATATGAATCAACACTAGATTGCATCTTTTCTGTATTTCTGTAAATTTTATTATTACCTGGTTTGTTTACCTGTCAATAATCCAGCTACCGGATATATAATTCACCGTGACGTAGCGTCTATCGTTGCGTTAGAAACGAATTAACCACGTGATACATCACGTGCTTTTTATTCGCTTTAACTGAATACCGATAACTTAGTTAATGTAAGGATTTCCCACTTTGAATTTTCCGACCTGTTCGTTAATTTATATAATTGAGTGGAACGAAACAGTAATTTAACATGTCAAACTATGATATTTTCCGCTATATTTTCTCTTTCTCTCTTTCTCTGTAGAAGGATTTTAAGGTTTGGTGCAAGGATTTGTATATTAATTTCATGAAATATTATGCATATCACATCAACCGGGACTTTCTATAGTATAGTCCTGATCACATAAAGCTATTTTACTAACAAGAAGTAAAATCACAAAAATACTGAACTCCGAGGAAAATTATAGATGGAAAGTCCTTAATCGAATGGCAAAATCAAATGATAAAACACATCAAACGAATGGACAACAAATAAAGGCAACAGTAGTATACCGCTGTTCAAAACTCATAAATCCATTGACATAAAACAAAATCGGGGTAACAAACTAAAACTAAGGGAAACGCATTAAATATAAGAGGAGAACAACGACACAACATTAAAATGTAACACACATGTATAGAAACGGACTAAGCATTAGACAAAATCCTATGAGAATAACAAATATAACATCAAAACCAAATACATGAATTTGGAATACTGGATACGTACCGTGACACGTCTTATAGTAATGTGAATTCACACTCAAAAATAAGAGAAAACAAACGACACAACGGAAACACAAAGTTAAAATGTAACACACACAGAAATTTAACGAATTAAATATAACAATGGCCATATTCCTGACTTGGTACAGGACATTTTTAAAGGAAAAAATGGTGGGTTGAACCTGGTTTTATTGCATGCCAAACCTCCCTCTTTTATGGCCATGTGAAATATAACATTACGTGAAATGACAACACAACATTACTGTACAGGACTACAATATAAATAAATAGGAGAACATAATTGACAAAGAAACACACGAATAATAGCTAACAAAAGGCAACAAGCCAGTTTAAAACTTTAATACGCCAGAAGTGCATTTTGTCCACACAAGACTTACTAGTGACGCCCAGATACAAAAGTTTGAAAGCCGAAACAAGTACAAAGTTGAACAGCATCGAGGACCAAACGTTCTGCCAAAAACGGCCAGGGTTTTCTATCAGGTACCAAAACATCCCTATTATTTAGAATAATTTATACTTTTGCAAACAGTAAATTTTATAAAATGACTATACAAAAGATATATGATAAAACTGAAGTATTAACTGTCATATTCCCAATCTAATATTAAAACCCGACCTCTCATCGCTCCCGTGTCGCGTGGGAGCTATATCAGAAAACGGGAGCGATGAGAGATCGATTTTTAATTAGATTGTCATATATTCCTGACTTGGTACAGGCAAGGATTTGTATAGTTAAATCTAACTATACAAATCCTTGGTACAGGCATGTTCAAATCATGTAGACTACAGAATAATGGGGGAAAAGGGGGGGGGGGTTAGGGTGCCGTGGGGTTGTTATATAAGGAATAGTGGTTTTTTTTAAAGCGGGAAGAAATGAGTGACACTGACCCGTACAAAACTCATAGTGGATAGTGGATGTAATCCAAATTTAAAATGCAGTTATTGCAAGTATTTGATTTGATTAACATTTTGATATTTGTGTTTCTAAAGATGTTTAAATATGATTTTCAGACTGAAATATTTTTACTGTTATATATATAAATATTCATATTGTCACGGCTTTTTCATTGCAGTTCTCAGAGTTCCAGTTCCAGTTTAATGAATAATCTCTGACATTTTTTTGTAGGGTTTAATTCCTGAAAATTTAATAAGTATATAAGTAATAACAAGTAATGAAACATATATATATATATATAATTTCATGCTTATATCACAGCCGAAGATTAACCAATCAAATAATTATTTTGCATTATCTATTTTTAAATAATAGTTGACTCTGGGACACATCCTCGGGTTTTACCATACATAAAATACAAATTTCGCATCTATTTTTTTTTGTTTTTTTTATTCACTTGAATTCTGTTTGAGATCGATTTTTCAAATCTCCTGATTAATTAGATATTTGTTTTAAATATCTTTGTGATTTTTATTTCAATCAAGATATAAAAATTGAAAATTCTCATGAAGTTAAAAGGTAAACACCGAGAATCCGACCTGCCGTCATTTTCTATTTATAGAACGCGTTTGGAGGCATTCACATGGGAATTTCCCCAATGAAGTCACCAGACCACGTGTTGATCTTTCGAACCAATTGCAGATACTTCCGCCTTGTTTATCGTTGAGCAGATTGACAGGTATCGAAGAATATTATTTTATTAGAATGAAAGATACTCAGCAATGCAGTAAAGAAAACAAGATGAAAGTGAAAAACGAAGAAAACCAAGCAGTCGCCGCAGAAAAAGGTGAGACACCATAGATTAACGAGAATCAGTTATTTTTTAACATAAAAACAAACATTTCTGACGGATTATCTTATGGTTATGGTTTTGGTGTAAAACGTAATTTCCAGAAATCATGCTTTCTACAGGGATTTAAGATTAAGTTGCTTTTTACTTTAATTAGCAGCTCACGAAAGTTGTAGATGGGAAACCATAGATGTAAAAACACACACAGATGTAACGGACTGACAGATTTTTATAGGTCCTTTTTGCCAGTGTTTGGTCATATATCAAATTATAAGCACAAATCTGCAATCATTTCATAGCAGTGATTTGTAGGCTTAATTGTCTTCAAGTACACATTTTGCTTAAGTTTCTTGCCTTTTTAATTAAGATAAACTTTAAACCTGATATTGGCAAAATTGCCACTCTAGATGATTTCAATGGCATTGACATTGAAGTTCATGTAGCTGTTGACTGTAAGTCTAATTATCCTTGGTATAAATTTTTTTCATTTAATTTTTTGACCATCCATGGTCTGCAAATTGTAAAAAAAATGTGTAAAGGACCTAAGGCTAAGCACTATATATATATGGTTCTGCAGTTAGGTAAACCTGAGCCTCCTCATAGATTATTTTATTATATTATATTAAACTTGGACATTTTGATTGGGATTATTTGACTACCAGACCAAATATGTTATGATTATTTGATAGTATATGACAGTGTTTTTGATTATAATATCTTTTATACAGCTATAAGAAAATATGGACTGATTATGCAATTATTTAGTCCAAAAAATTGTGATTATGTGACTACTTCAACACTCCTATGAGGGGCCTCAAAACCTACAATACATAACAGCAATCTTTTTTTTCTTGAAAAGGTGCTAAGTTGATGGGTTGATGGCACAATTTTGTCATATTTTATTTAGTTTTATATTTGTTAAAACTTTTGGCTTTTCCTTCTCAACTGACAGTGAAAGTAAAAGTAGAAATTGGTATTCAGTGTTTTATTTTTAATCATTTCTATCTTTATTGAGGTTTCTCTATTAATAGCCCTCATTCTAAGTGTAAAAAGTGGTGAATGTAACATTAAGAGTATCAAAGATCTGACATCCACACCAATATCCTCAAATGACAACACAATACATGTAGCTGACTAGGCTGTATTTGGCCTCTTCTGCCTTTTTTTACCTATCCTATTGATGCTCAGACCAGTAGGTTGCTGAAAGTTGTTTTATGTGTCTTGGGAATTCTCCAACATGTATGCAGAGATTGGGTCTTAAAGGTGGAGTTACTTATCACATATGATTGTCCATAGATTTATGAGTTTTGAACAGCGGTATGCTACTGTTGCCTTTATTTATCAACAAAGCTTGGTACAGTAGTCTGTGGAAGACCATTCCAGTCAAAATTGTAAAAAAATTACCAAACCTGGACCTTGGACAACAACTAGGCATTCCATGGCCCTCATCTTCTGGAAAAAAAACCTTAAATAATATATATTTGTTTTAATTTTTTGTGGACTTTCAAATCCTTGACTAAAGCCCTCAAAATTTTAGCTTAAACCCTGCTTGACTGAAGTGTGTCAGTGCAAAAAGAGAGTCCACCTTATCAAAATGGCATTTTAGAGTCCAAGCTGTATTGTTTTTTGTTTGCATTTTACTGAATGCCATAGATAAGTAAAAATAGATTACACTTAAAGTCTTGTTGCAGAAGTATTTACATTTTGAAATCATTAAGCTCCAATCCCTGAATATATCCTGCGAATATGGAACCCCATAGTAGGTAAAAAAAAAAAAAAAAGAACTGTTATGTGTCAAATGACAAGACCTGCACAGTGAGAGTTTATATGATAGTGGATCCATTTAATACATTTTTCCAAAGTTTATCAATGTGTAAACTAGACATTCCTCAGTGATTTTGTTAGATGATATTTGAAAAAAATCCTATATGACGTAATAGTCCAGTACTGAAATTGGGGTTTAATCCTACAATATTGGTACAATCTTGATATTTAATTACGGGCATATTTTTATTGATAGTTGTAAGACAGTAATATCATTCCATTAAAAGACTGTAAATTAATATGACCTATATATTTATGTTCCAGACCGTATGAGTATTTGGACCGTACGCGTACGGTCTGGACCGTATGCGTACTTTTTCAAAATACTCATACGGTCGGACCGTACGCGTACGGTCTGGCTTATATTAAGAAGTTGGCAAAGTTGATTAGAAGCATATAACAGATCAATTTTACTTAACTCTCAAATTGATTTAAAAAAGGTTTACTGTAATTGTAATTGAAAAAAAAACCTTTATATTTAAATGATTTAAAAATTCACGCTAATTAAATCTGTTAATCTCATGTATTTAGCATGTCGATCACTCATTAAAATAATTGAATTATGATCACTAAAATTGAAAGTAGCAAGTGTAACATTGGTTGAGAGTAATTAGGATCAAGATATATACAATTAAACAAGTATTTTAAAATTTCAATTGTTCATTTGTTTATTTTATCCGTGTAATTGTATTAATATTAATCATTTTAATAAGTAAAACTAAAAATAAAGATTGTGATTAATGTTAATTTGTTTAGATTTAACCCATATGACCTAATAACATGTATTGTCAGCTCATACTGGACCATACGCGTATACTCGTACGGTCCGACCGTACGCGTATGGTCGGACCGTACGCGTACGGTCCAAATACTCATATGGTCTGGAACATTTATACAAATGTGTATATACAGGCATGAGTTTACATGACAGCTGAGCAATGTATTGCTTGTCATTTGTGAGATAAAACTGAACCCCTCCCCCTCTGAAAAAAAACCCCAAATTGTTTGGTTTGAACTATGTTTTGATAATAAAGACCTGTTTCTTACTGATATAAATTAAACTTTAACTGTATTACATGTATTAAAATAATAATAATGATTTATATAATGTTTTTACTTTTAAAAATTGTGACTTGGATGGAGAGTTGTCTCATTGGAACTCATACCACATCTTCTTATATCTATGTGACCATATATGCCTCTAGATTTAAAGGGTCTAGGCCTTGTTAAAAATTAATATAAAATAATTCCTCCTTGTTGATTTCAGGCCAATGTTAACCTATTGAATATTCACAAAAGATTGTAATACTTAAAACAACAAAAAAGGATCATATTGAATGATGTAATAATGAGGGGGAAAATGAAGGACTTCCTTGGGGGGGAACACTATAACTTGTGTTGTTAAGTTGCTGTCTCATTGGTGTAAACTGTATACCACCTATGTATTGATAATGAGGGAGGGGATGAAGGACTTCCCCAGGGGGAACACTAGTGTTGTTAGGTTGCTGTGTATTAATAATTACTAATCCCATCACTTATAATTGTTCATATACACATTCACAGTGACCTGGTACAAGATTGACACATTCACCTGGTAACAGATGTTCGGTGGTACCTTTTAATAAATCAATATGAAAGGAATTTAAACATTGAAATTTTGAGACAATAAAGGGTCTGTAATTTTAACATATTTTGTTTTGAAGCGTAGATTTCTTGATATTGATATAAGATGTGACATTAATGTCATTAAGATTGACAACACATAAAAAACATAAAATACATCAGGAGTCTTCAAACTGGAAATGACACCAAAAATAACAATCATGATCAGGGTCCTAAAACCAAAAACAAGTATCATATAGTCTCAAAACCAAAAATAACCATCAGGGTCCTAAAACCAAAAATAAGTATCATATACATAAAATTGAGAATGGAAATGGGGAATGTGTCAAAGAGACAACAACCTGCCCAAATAAAAAACAACAGCAGAGGGTCACCAACAGGTCTTCAATGTAGCGAGAAATTCCCGCACCCGGAGGCGTCCTTCAGCTGGCCTCTAAACAAATATATACTAGTCCAGTGATAATGAACGCCATACTAATTTCCAAATTGTACACAAGAAACTAAAATTAAAATAATACAAGACTAACAAAGGCCAGAGGCTCCTGACTTGGGACAGGCGCAAAAATGCGGCGGGGTTAAACATGTTTGTGAGATCTCAACCCTCCCCCTATACCTCTAACCAATGTAGTAAAGTAAACGCATAACAATACGCACATTAAAATTCAGTTCAAGAGAAATCCGAGTCTGATGTGTAGTCTTAAAACCAAAAATAACCATCAGGGTCTTAAATCCCCTCCTTTTCTGGGAAACGTTTGGTTAATTGTATAGGGAATAACTGAAGCATGACAAGAGCCCCCATACTCCTTATAAATGCATATTTCTGGATCTGCCACTAAGGGCTCTATTAAAACCAAAACATAGACTGTAACAGGATCTTAAAATAAACATAGGGTCCTGAAAATCAAATAAGACACCAGTCTTCCAATACAGGATAAGATGGGAGTCATTAGAATATGAATAAAAAGAGATTAGGGTATGACCCAATAAGACAGCAACACTACAATGAAACAAATCATAGAGCATTATACACTATTCAGAACATAGACTGCAGTTGTAAATGATCTCAGATGAAAATTCAACATCAACTTCTCCCAAAACAAATTAAAACTTATTTTTTACAAGATATGATAGAGAACAAGTTTTTGATCTGAGACATGTACATGACTAAGGAGTTTGATTTCCTCTGTTTACTGATAAAGAACTCATTTATTTAAACTGAGTTTAAGCTAACTTATTGTTTGTTGGTTTGCTGTCTCATTGACATAGCCTACATTAAGATAGCCTTCAGTAGACTACTTTAATAATGCAGTTTGTTTTCTCATTTGAATAGTTTTACATTGTCATTTCTGGGTCTTTTATAGCTGACTATGCGGTTTGGGCTTTGCTCATTGTTGAAGGCCTTTCGGTGACCTATTGTTGTTGATTTCTGTGTGATTTTGGTCCCTTGTGGAGAGTTATTTCATTGGCAATCAAACCACATCTTCTTTTTTTATACACACATGATGTATGCAAATTTTGTCTGTCATTACTTGATATCTCACAAGTTTTCATTAAATTTTACATCAAAATTTAAGATATTTGACCTAATAAATAAAAAGTGATTTCATGAGGTCAGAAAGTTATTCTAAGCTAGATCTAGGGTCATTGGAGTAAATTCATCTAAAATATTAATAGTGTAAATACTTGTATTCATCACTTAGACAAGTGAAGATTAAGAAAGAATGAAAATAGAGTGTTTGTTCACTTTAGGATATTCCCACTTGATCTTTTTTTGTTTCAACTCAATGTTATATATACCATGGTAAATACATGAGTGTGTATTTTTAAATATAAAGAAAATTTCAGTATATGCTGAGTATTATTTATAAGAACATTAATAAAAGATATATAATGTTTCAATTTATCACACATTCAACAGATACCAGAAATGTAAATGAATTGAAACTATTATTAAATCTTCTATTAATTTTCTACTATATAATATATATATATGACATACTAATATTCAGTGTTACCCCCAGGAAATAATTTTCTATAGGTTTTTTTGTCAAATATAAAGTAAAGGAAATCCTAACGCTTTAAATTTATGTAATTCTAAATCTATTTGTTACATTCAAATAAAGGGTCTTTTTCCTTTATATCAACAAATGAAAGCTTTAGAAATAAACAAAGCGATAGTGTGCCATTGGATGATTATTAACCAATCAAAATCATTCTTACATATATAGGTTTATTTTTAGTGTACACAGTTTGTTTTTATACCTTAACAGGATAATAGTGATTTTATATTGGAATATATAACTTGAGGATAAACATCGCTAATTATTTTACAGTTAAATTACAGGTATTGTATGATTGATTTACCTGTTAAGGTGTGTTTACCTTTCACACCTACTTAATAATTGATAATTTACCTTGAATAAATGATAAACCCTTAGGCATTTCATGTTAAGATATTACAAGTAATGAAAATGTCTGCACTTTATATTGTACATTAAATTTAATTCTAGTGTAAGGCCTGCTGTAGGGACATAATTTAACAGATTTTCTGCAGTGCTTACTTGCTTAGAGAGTAACCAGCACATGCAAGCCTATTTAATAAACATTTACTTTCATTTCTGATGCTTACAGATATACACTGCTTGTGTTTTATTCATTTAAATAAGTAATGGCTTTATTCTTGAATCTACTGTTTTGTTCAGGTTTGGAAGGTCAAACATTACTTTAATCTTATAGAACCAAAAGAAAGGTAAAAGATACCAAAGGGACATTACTCATAAGTCAAAAATAAACTGACAACCCCATGGCAAATACAGAAAAAGACCATAAGACAAACAACAGTATACAAAAATCAACATAGAAAACTAAAGCAACACAAACCCCATCACAAACCGGGGGCGTCAAATGTCCCTTTTTCCTTTTGGGTCATTTTATGACACCCAAGAGCAAGTTTCTCAGTTGCGATAATTAAAATGGTGCATTGGGCTAGTTGAAATGTTGTGATGATAAGGTGCCAAGGCAGGTGTGCCCCAGCTAGTGGTCATATACTTAAGTTGTGATGAAATTGTGCCCAGGCTGGTGGGCCTCTACTTCAGTTGTGATAATACATCACATCAGAATGGATGAGTTCTACTGAAGTTCATAGTATAGTGCTTTTATGAATGAAATTTACTTAAAATGAACACCCTTTTTAGACTGTCCAAATTAAGGCTAGAGACTATGTACCCCTTAGAGTTCCTGTCAAGTTTGGTCTCCAACCCTGAAATAATGCCAGCTATGAAACAAAGTGTACTCTGAATGGAGGCTAACCATAGGGTCAGAGTTGACCTGAGATTTTCTTTTGAAACTTGTTGAAACTTAAGGTTTTCTTAAAACCATTAGAATAATAGAAACAATGTGAGAGTTCTGATGATGTCTTTAGTTAACCCATGATAAAATGTAATATTCTTCAAAGTTTCCTCTTCAAACTTATAAATGAATGAATTTCCTTTAGAAAATTATAAATTTGTAGAATTGCTGATTTATTTGATTTATTTAATTTACTTTATTAATTAATGTATTTTGTTTGAGAGCCTGAATATTTAATTGTTAATGTCTACCATGTCATCATCTAGGGTTTCTAGACAAGAGTCCAAATGGCCCTTTACCTATTGAATTTAGTTAAGTTAACAAGATAGAATAAAGATAAAGAATCATAAAGAATGTGACAGTTTTGTCATTGTTTTTTACATCCTGGATAATCTTTGAATATTACTTTGGGGTTCCCCTGGGGTTTCCCATTGGAATCAAAGTAGGTGGAGTCCCTTAAATCAATTCACTCCTTACAGTTTCTGGAGTATGTTTGCATTTTGTCAGGATTTTATTGCCTTTTAAATACCCAATTCAACAGCATAATTTTGATTTTAGGATAATAAAAAAGACTTAGGCTTAATTGAAATTGAAAAGGAATTAGTTATCAAACACTGAATGTCCCTAGGTAACTTCTGACATAGGCTTGCTATAGTCTGAGATTGCTCTGATTTCTGGAGACCTTTTAAAGGAACTACCAGGGCTGTCTGCCATCCTAGTGTTCAGCAAGTCCTAAAAGTGATGTTCCTTTTTACAAATGAGGCTGATTTTTTTAGAAGTTTAATAATACTATAACCAAAAATTAATAAATTAAACCTTGCATACAAACATATAATTATGAATCATTTGCCTGAGGCTTTGTACAGAGACAATAGATAACCTTAACATGTCAGACATCACATTCACTAACATCATTTCAATGACACTCGTCTTGGAAATTAAAGTTAAAACACTGGTAAGGGTTCTTTTCAATTTTTGTTCATAATCAGGGTAACAGTTTCTACAAGTTTGTTTTTTTTACAAACTAATGGCTAAAAAATGTGTGGTTAAAGCAGTATTTTATACTTATTTAAAATGTGAAAATATGTGACAGTTTTAAGATTAGTTTGAATTGATTATTTATATTGTACATATTCAGGTCCTTCTTGTACATCAGACATAAACAAATAAGGATGGAAATTCTGACTATTTTTGGGGCCACTTTTCCAAACGATGATAGATTTTGTGGGGCTTCTTTTCCAACTTATGGTCATGTTTTTAGGGAGCCACTTTTTCCAGCCAATGTTGACTTCCTGTAGATAAAGTTTTACCACTTGATTTCCACCTGTTTGTCTGAGCATTAACCCTAAAAAAATACATTAATTTGATCAGGTTTACCTGAAAGGCATATAGATATATGTTATTTAAATATCATGATACATGTAGTATGTTTGTTGTCCTAAAGTACAGTTACCTTAATTACTCACAAGAAAACATCCTTGAAACTGTAGACCAACATCAGGTCAAAGGTCAAACATTCAATCAAACATATATATTCAGCCATTACTGGAGGAACACATTTGTTTTACTGGATATTCTAAGTTTATCAATGTTACTATACTTGTAATTCTAAAGGTATTATTCATTTTACCGGCCATTTTGTTGTTTTGTTGCTTATTAATTAATACTGGCTCAAACTTTTTGAGATGATTGCTGTCTGGAAAGTTAAAATTTAACCTGTTAAAAAAGAAGATAAAGGTCCTGAGAAAAAGTTGTTCCTAAAAATTGTCTGCTACTGCTCAGAGGACATAAATATGAAATTCATCCAGTAGGAATTTACGTTTTGGTTCGGTGTTAAATAAAGGAACTTTTACCTATTATTTGATTTACTGTTTAATTATTTATAGGACTCAATTTCTAATTAAATTCGCTTGGTAATGTGGCTTTTAAATAAAAAGTGTTTTATAGAGTAACTTGATAAAAACAGATTTCCTATCAAATTTTCATCAGATCAGATCATCAGACTAAATAGAAAAGAGATTTTTATCCTATTATGCCTTGATTTGTTTGATTTGAAATAATACTTTCTATCAGTTTATATTAATGTTTTTCTTTTTTTTTGTCTTTTCAGAAATCCAAGCAGATTCTTTTGAGAAAAAGAACAATCTTTCTGGCATAACCATGACTAAAGAAGAAAATAAAGAGAAAAAGGAAGTGAATTGTCTAGGAGATAATTCAGTTGCAGTGAATTGTAAGGGAGAGAATCCAGCTGTAGTGAATTGTAAGGGAGATAATCCAGCTGTAGTGAATTGTAAGGGAGATAATCAAGTTACTGTGAATTGTAAGGCAGATAATCAAACTACAGAAAGAAAAATATCAAATGAGGAGTTGGATGACCTGACCAGTAAAGTAAGTGATATACAGATAGCTGACAAAAAAGAAGTTGTTGTTGGCAGACAGAATACTGTTGAGGAAGATACAAAGAGACCCAGGAACCAGACGTCACTAGATAATGATGAGGAGGTGAAAAAAAGGGATGGTGCATTAACAGCAAGAGGCCCCAATGGGGGACGTGCAAGTTCATATGATAATTCTGCCAACAATTTATATAGCCAACAGCCAGAATATAAATTTGGAAGTAATAACAATAAACGTGGTTTCAGCGAGGAGACTGAACCAGCTAAATATTACAAACCTGTTGACTACTTCCCATCACAGTCTCATGTCAACGTAAAGCAACTTGGTGGTGGTACTGTTACATTGAAGACCCCACCGGTCCAGCATCATAATGAGCCTCCATACACATTTGACAGTATACCTGATGGGGGAGATTTAATTGATGCTCTGTTGGCAGAGCAAGCACAAAACATGAGGACAGATTTCACAAGTAATATACCAGTTAATATGGAACCTACAAATATTTACTCTCCCAAACATGTGAAAGAAGAGAATGTGATTATTGATGAGAACAGCAGTAGTCCCTACACTAATGGTGGTCCACCTTCTAATCAGAGTGACAGTGGTATTAGTGGCATGAGTTATGGGAGTCCATATCAGAACCTAAGTTCTCCCCAGTCTAATGCCTCCCCACCACATGTACCAGAGATGGGATATTCACCGGTGGCCCCACAATATACAGATGTACTAGACCTCATGGATCCTATACTAGGACGGGAAGAGGACTTCCAAGATGTTCAGAAAATGATCGCAGCTGATTTGTTAAGAGATAATAAACCTCCAGGCCGAGTTAGGGAACAGATTAGACCTGAGATACCCCACAACCATATGATGGCTAATCAGATGAACTTGATAAATATCAAACCTCAGCCACAACAGCAACAACAGCAACAACAGCAACAACAGTTCCAGATGAATACACAACATTGTCAAATGACCACTCACAACACAATGCAGCAACAGGCAACCATATTTGGACATGCACCGATGAGTACCAATAACATTATCCTCCCACCTTGTTCTCAACCATCAGCAGTTGTTCATCCGATACCTGTTAGTAATCCCGTGATGCTGCCTCAAGGTCCCATCCCCATTGGACCAGTCACACCATTCACTCAACCACAGATCATCATCATACAACCGGGGCCTATTCAGGCTCAGAGGAGACCAGCTTTACGTAACATTGCACCCAAAACAGATAAACAGACAAACAAAAAACCAGTACAAGGACCTGTGGCAAACAAAGGGCAAAAACAGCCCCCAAGACCTGATCCATTGCCTGTGATGCAGGTCAGACCAACACCCTCACAGATACCAAACAATGCACAACAAAGACCACAAAATAATCAAAATAATGGTGAGTAAAATAATGTATAATAACTTGAACTCCAACAGGTCACATAAAGACCTTCAACAATGAGCAAAATCCAGACTGATTAGTATCAATTTTGACAATGATATTAATGGCCCTGGGATGACATAATGTTTCAAAAGGTAAAATAAAAGGCCTGTTATCATTGACATGGTTGACAAGTTTCGAATTAATATGTTTCAAAATAATAAAATTAAAAAAGAAATAAGACTTTACAAAAGTTTTTGTTTCTCATATTTAAATAACATTTTTTGGTTCATAAATCAGAATAAAAAAGAAAACATTAATACAGGTATGGTTATAAATCTTTACCTTTATTTATATTAAAATGATCGTTTTAATATTTTTAGCTCAGAAAAGAAATTTGTTAAATATAGCAAGAAGAATGGTGGCTGAGATTCCGTCAGAGCAACTGCGTCATCAGGATGATGAAGGAGACACGTAAGTTCAAATAACATGTAATTGTTTTATCTAAATGAGTTGGACAGAGGCAATGCTTAAGAGAAGGGATAACAAATAGATGTGAACTTCAGGAGCCCAAACCAATAAATAGACGGATTCTGCAATTTTGATAAAATATTTTGGTATTAGATTAATTGTTACAGCTTATAGGTCATCATTGCTACTATTCATAGATGTACATTGTGTCTTTTTATAGATAGGTTGTTACTATTTTTCAATGTACACTGTTTCTTTTTATAGATTGTTACTATTAATAGATGTACCGGTAGGTTGTTACTATTTATAGATGTTCACCTTCACTACACCGTATAGTTATTAAAGATATGTTGTTACTATTTAGTTTAAACATATTTATTTATAGTGGATTGGGAAACAAGTTTTGCAACTTATATTAATCCCTTTCCACTTTGCGGGTGCGAGTGCTGCCTTGTAGCGGCATGAGCCTACTCTTTTTCGAAATCTATAAGGGTGTCTTTAACATGCAAGAGATATGGCTCTCACGGGTCAGCCATTTATTGTCCCCTTCCGACGGACTATCATCGTTTCCTCAAGACCATACTCACAGATGGTGTCAAGGGAGAGCCGAAAATTGAGTTCCTGAAATTTTCTCCCAAACGGGAATCGAACCAGGAACCTTTGTGTTAGTAGTCTGATGCACTAACCACTACACCACGGCTCTCGGTACTATTTATAGATGTTTACTGTTTCTATTTATAGGTATCTTCATGTAGCTGCATGTAAAAGTGACCCTAATCTGATACAGTCATTATTGGAGAGATTGAACCGAGAACAAATGGACTGGTTGATAGATTTGGAAAATAAGAAACGTATGACACCATTATATCTTGCTGTGTTGGGAAATCAACCAGAAATGGTGGAAATATTTCTCAAAAACAATGCCGACCCAAATGCTCTAGCACAGGTACTTATTTTAACAAATTTACTAAAGATACTTGATAGGGTTGATTCAAATGTTCTTGCTCTAGTAAATATTGAGTTCACACACAAAATATATTCATTAAAGGTGATTCAAATGCTCTAATTCAAATTCATACACACAATATAATCAATAATAGCTATTCAAATGCTCTTGCTCAATAACAAATTGAGTTTATACACACAAAAAACTTTATATTGCTGCTCATATGCCCTAGTATATTTGCTTTTAAAAATAATACAATACACACACAAATAAATTTCAGATACAAACAGACAATGACAGACTAAATTATCTAGCATAAAAACTTGTATATACACAAAAATATTTTCCCGACATTATATATGTGATTACTTTATACAATCTAAATAAAGAGTGATTTAAAATGTTTTTTTATTAATTAATTAATTTTATTTATGTTGATTTGTAGTCTGCATCATCACCTACAGAAGGAAAATCTTTGGAAGTGAAGGCACCAATACATGTGGCATCTGCTGGTGGGGAAGAAAGTTTACCTACTCTCAAAAAACTACTCAGTCATAAAGACATCGCACTTAACATCTATAACTCAGAAGGTAAATATTTACTACACTCCTTCCAATCTTGGACATAAGTAATAGGTAATTAAAGAATGAAATATTCTATGTTCATGGCTTCTATAATAAATGATGACATATTATTACACCCATGCCTATTGGCTATGGAGGAGGAAAAAGCTTTTAATAAGAGACAATTAGAATGACAAGAGCCTCCAATTTACAAGTATGACTTCCTTATGAAACCAAAGCTGATCTATATTATTACCTAGATATTGTACCTTGTATCTAAATGTAATTGAATTGTATATCTTATTTCAGGCCATACAGCATTACATACAGCTATTATTGCTCATGGGACCAAAAGACAGAACGGAAGTTATATTAACAATTCAAACACTATCGAAGCTCTGATTAAAGCTGGTGCTGATCCTAATTCACAGGTAAGAATATCTTGTATATATGTTATTATTAAAGTGATCCTTATTCACAGGTGATATAAAATGAAGATGTAGTGTCACTGCCAATGAGACAACTCTCCACAAGAGACCAAATGACACAGAAATTAACAACTATAGGTCACTGTATGGCCTTCAACAATGAGCAAAGCCCATATTTCCTATGTATTATGGTGCTGGAGATTCCATGTTCATGTACAACATCAGCTAATTGAACTTTGTTTTTTGTTGGTAACAACCATAACTTTAAGATGGCTTAAGATAGAATTTGCCACCCCACTATATTATGATAATTCATGAGGTATGATTTTCCTCAATTTTCAAAAAATGGTATATTGGTAATATAACCGTAATTATTTGTTACTATCTATTTACCTGTATTGAATAGTTCTAAGTTTAGTTACCTGTTGAATCATTTGTGACCTGTAAGGAATGATTGAGTGTTTACTTACCATTCATTTGTTTATTATTTTTAGGACAAGAAAAGTGGTAAAACTCCTTTAATGTATGCTATAGAGAAAAGAGACTGTATTCTTATTGAAAAAATGTTAAGACTCTTTGATCCAAAGAAGTTACGCAATGTCATCAAATCATCAACATTCGATGGAAGTAATTGTCTTAAAATAGCTGAAGGACGTAAATCTGAATTCAACCCTCAAGAATGGCAAAGATTGTGGGACTTATTAAACAAGGCCTGTACCGGAGAATTACCGCGGACAGTAATGTTAGGTTATTGAGTGATCTCTCATAAAACATGGCCATAGACACAAATAATGGCTAGGTGTAATTAATGATGTCTCGTTTAACATAAAGTTTCTAGAAGAGATATTGTAAGACATTGATGCTGAAACATTAATCTCACACTAAACATGTTAATTCAGATGTCGTATTGAACACTTAGTGCTTATTGGAGAATCTACTTCAGTGATATTGATATTAATTAATGGAACATCTTATTTATATCAACATTTTATAAGTCTCCAAGTCGTGAACTGTTCAGAACTGTGCCGCCTTTATACAACAAGTAAAGGTGTCTTTTAGTACTTGTGTGCTTTGATTATGGAAGAAGATGGCAGCAGTTTTAATTGTGATTAGTTGACATTGACCTTGACATTGTAAATGTTATTGCTGTTGTATTAGTTATTAATGTTACCGTCCCTTGTTTAGTTTTATTGTTGGGTTATTGGATTAAAGTTAACAGTGTTATTTTCAAATCAAAAGTCATACAAACAGAAAGTTATATTATTAGATGGTGTATATATTTTGTGGATTTGTTATTTTAAAAAGGGGGGCAGGGGCTCAGTGGTCAAGTGTTAACTCTGATGTAACTGAGGATTCTCAAAGTGGGATGAAGCACCAACACATTTTCTTGGATTTTTGTGTAAAAGATGATCCACTGATTTTATTGTTAACAAAAAAATAACTTTTCTTTAAACTTGTATGCTGAATTTATGGTATAATTAAATTCAAATATTCATGAAAATAGAATGTTTTCTTAATCCATTAAAAGTATATGAATCTACAATAATATATCAAAACAGAATCATGTAAGAATTAAATGTAAAAAAATAAGAAGTTGGCATAATATATTCGATCATTATTTTTATTTGCCAAAGATGTAAAAGACTTATAAGGATATAATAAATTTGACTCCATGGTGCTGGTTGGTTTTGTCCCCTTATTCTGTTGATTTATGTTATATCTATTAAGGGTGTATGGGAGGAACAAAATAAAAACTTGACTGTACATAAAAATGAATTTTAATGTTTTGAGCATGGTTCACATGTGTTGCAAGTAGCTAGTGCCATTATTTTAGATTTTTTATGTTTTAACGTTATCTTTATAAATAGGCTGTGATCATGTGAACAAGTGTTTGTTATTTATTAAGAATTGTTCATTGTTATTTTTGAATTATTTAAAGTTTTCTTTCTATATTTTTCTTGAGATCAGACTTATTGTTCTAAATTGATCTATATTTTTGTTCATTTTTTTGACAGATTTCATGGGTGTTGCTAAGGGATTTACATAACCAACTAATGTTAATTTAATTCGACAAATTTAAGAAAAAATATGCCTCCATCAAAGTTTGATTTTTTTCTATAGTCGGGTTGTTGTCTCTTTGACACATTCCCCATTTCCATTCTCAATTTTATGTAAGGCATGGGTTAACATCATTTTCATGTTTCTACCAAAACCAATCTTGCTTTAACTTGTCTGAATGTCTAATTTGTAAATTAGCCAATAAAGAAGTGCTATAGAAAGAACCATTTAGATAACATTTGCAGCTGTCCATATAGATGTGGCATATTCAGGCAAATTGCTATTTAATTTTGCCTTAGAATAGTTGAGGTATACATGTATTTCAGTGTTAGTCTGTTAAACTACAAATATTCCTGACGCATCATTTAACACATTGTTGGTTGTAAGTTATATTTAAAAAGTGTATGATGGCACATTCGTGTCTAATGTCCAAATAGGAACCTTTAAGCAATATATCTAAACTAGGCTTAAAATAAGAGACCATTTTCTAAAATCTTTTTTTGCAAATTTTTATTAAATGAAACCATGTACAATAACCCCTCTGTTGATAACCAGTCCAGCAGTTGGTCTTATTGTGTTAAATTTTTATCAGACATTGTATTAAGTTGATGTATAAAATAATTATATATTATTAATCATTGTTAATGTCATGAATGTGAAAAAACTGATATAAAATAAAAAAAATAATAAAAAATATGTTTTTGTTGTGAGACCCCTACAAATGTATGCACCAATTCCTGGGTATGTGTTTGTATTGCAGACACTTCAACAACATATGATGGATTCAGTGATTGGTGTTTATGTTTATTAAGTTCATTGGCAAATATTTCATACATATTTTGGATGCCTTTTTTTCCAGGAATGGAGCTGTTCATCATGTTGTTTAATGTTGTTATACTGCTGATTCATTCATGTTCGTCAATCCTTTAAGTTCATTGTTGGTTTCTTAAGCAACAGAGGGATTCCCCTTTGAGTTGTTGGTTTGTCTTTGAGTTTTGGGTTAAACTGTTTCGTCATCATTAAATATCTGGATTTTAATATGTCCAGACTACAAACAAAAAGGCAACACTTGAGATGAATTATCTACTTATATCTATGTCAGTACAATGTACATCCCAAGTCAGGAAACTCTTCAATGGTTGTCTTTTGTTGTATCAGTCTCTAAATGGTAGATCATTGAATAGTTTTTTTTGATTCTTAGATATATGAATTTAAACTTATTTGTTAATTTGAGCTTTTTGTGCAGATTGTAAATCTGTGAATTTTGATGATTAAGAGTTATATATATAGTTATAAAATGTCCATTGGTAATGCCTCTTTGTTGATCTCTTGATGTATATTTTGCATTTCTTGGTTGCTGTCTCGGACATATATTGTCTTTTCACACCTTTTAGGCTATAAAAATAATTTATTTGAATAAAACATAAGTATTGGGGTTACAGTATGTGAATGAGCAAAGTGTCAAAACACAACACATAGTTTAAAGGCATTAAATGTAATTATGGTACAAACAAATGTTAACTAGTATAGCCCTCTTTTGGAAGGGGGATTTTATAACATGATTCGTTCTTGTATATTCTATCCTTCCCAAAAGAATACTTTTCTTTGTGAATCCCTTGTTAAGTTAACAGTGATCAGAAACCAGATTGTTCATATAAAAAGAAGATGTGGTATGATTGCCAATGAGACAACTCTCCACAAGAGACCAGATGACACAGAAATTAACAACTATAGGTCACTGTACGGCCTTCAACAAAGCCCATACCATATAGTCAGCTACAAAAGGCTATCAATTAACAAAGATTAAATAGAGAAACAATTATGTATTTTGATAATATTTTATTTCAAATATACTTGATTGCACACAATTTCCAGTCATATTCTATCATAAAAAATACACAATCATCATTCAATTTTAACCTTTAATATATGTGTACATAAATACACAATCATATGTGTACAGTGCCAGACTATTACAACTTAGAACATAACCTTTTATTTAGTGATCTATAACTTCATCATACCCACTTATAAGTCAATCACGAGTTACTTTATTAACTTTAGAAGGAAGTAATAATTACTATACTGAAGGAAGTATAGATTTACAGAAAAAACAATGATAATAAATACAATTGTAAGTATAAAGAGTTGTTAACTCCAGGAAGGAAATACAAATTGGGATTTCCACTAAAAATATCTTGAGTACAGTAAAATCTGTCTATACTGATCACCTGTCTATAATGATAACCTGTCTATGATGATAACCTGTCTATACTGATAACCTGTACAACCTGGCCTCAATAGTTTTTAAGATGGTAAACTTTTATGGTCAAATTCCAAAAAAAACCCAAAGAAAATCTTAATTAATGAATGGTGATATCCAGTGATAGTTACAAGGTTTTCATAACTACTTGAAAAATAGAGGAAAACCCCTATTAACATAGCACAAATATTCAACCATAAAATATATGGAGGAAGTTTATGAATTGGCATCACTTAGATGTGCATTTGCAATCAGAAAAAGTTCAGTGAATATAATGAAAGTTTTAAACCACTTCAGAATGATGTATTTACAAATGTAAGGAATTCTAAAATATATATCTCCTTATAATCATGTATAACAAAATAAATAATAACAATAACATGCTTGTATTTCATTTTAGATACCTTGTCCAAAGTAGATCTAGCAATTTGTATTGGGACTAATACAAACTAATTCCATGGATTCAAATCCCTTATTTCAACCTTAAGGTCCTTTGATGTTCTGCATATTCATTTCTCATATATTGCTTTGATTACAAATTTTTTGAGTGTAAAATAAAAGTTTCAAATATTGCAAAAACTTGGTCAATGATAAATACATGAATCATAACCTGATTAAATTTTAAACAATCAGATCCAACGTTAATTTGAGATGGACTATAGGTCAAAGGGAAAAAGATTAACAATAAAGAACTAAGTGGATCTAAATCAGGTGTGGATCTGTATCAGGTGTGGATCTGAATTAGGTATGTATCTTTTGTTGATTTCACATTCTCAGTATTTATTTAGAATGACAGTAGTTACTGAAGAAATAATTCTTTGTTTTGTAGTGAAATAGAAATTATTTATAACATGTACTTACTTTGGAAGAAAAACTGTTTTAAAAGTATTAAAATTATCAGCAGAAAAACAGTTATATGCTTTATAAATATTTAAAAATATATATCTCAACAAGCAAACAATAAAAATTAGCAAGCAGATATATTTTTATATTTTCTTTTAGTTTCTTAATAGTGAAACAGGATTGCTTCCCTTTGATAATAAGATTTAAACCAAAGAGCTAAAGAAGCAGAAGCGGACATAATTCCAATAGAGATGCCTTATGAGTTGATAGAGATTTTTTCAGTCAGAATCATGCTCTTTTGTTACAAGAAAGTAAAACAAAATAACCTGGGAATAACTATTTTTAAGCATTATAATAAACAATTTACAAAAAAAAGTTGTGTAGTTATTTACACTCAGAACACATAAAGGTAAAAAAACCCCAAAAAACAATAAGTGTGTATAACTAAAGGCATATTGTGTAAAATGACTAGAACAATCAGCAAAATAAAAAACAACAAAAAATCTCAAGATAACTTTAAAAGTTTTAACATCATAAAGAAATCGACTCATTATTGTGTATTATCGCACTGCGGGTAAAATATCATGTTGTGATTGGTTTAACGCCGTCACATGGTGAACCCCTATGAGACCATAGGGAGTTAGTAAATTTAATAGGGGGTTCATAACGCGTTAATGGTGACGTCATCTATAAATGTTGTTGTGTTTTATTGTTTATTTTTCAACAAAACGCAGCAGAAAAAGTCCAGCGTGCGATAAATTCCTTATACAGTTAACTACTGACCCCCTACAGACCATAGAGGGTCCGGCGTCACCCCCTATGAATCTTACTTACACTCTATGGATCCGTAGGGGGTCAGTAGCGAACAATATAACTTATAGCGTTGATTTATTCATATTCATGGGAACCAATGCTAAAATCTATTTATGAATTTTTATTTCCTTTTCAATTAGAAAAAAAGAACTAAGAATCACTAAACGCAATATAGATATCTGAAGATTCTTTTGTTGGTCAAGACCATATTTCAAGTTCTCATATTAATTTGATTGAAGAAGATATGGGGTTAACAGAAATAAAACAGCTACCCAACAAAACATGTAAACATAGACTTAGAGGATATCTTCGTTTTTAACCTGCATTAATATTTTGAACACAGAGCTCTGGTTAGCAATATTTTTGAACTATCAGGAAATATCTGAATAAGATGTGTAATGCAATGACAACTTCTGGTTGATACAGAACTAATATTTATAAAAACATTCGGATGATGACAACAAGATCTTATTGTAAAACATCAGGGTGACTGGCAAGAACAAACTATTATAACAAACATAGCATCAAAATAAACACATACATGAAGCAGAATTGTTTTCATCACATGACTAATAAAATACTACAATACTATTGGTCAGTTGGTCAATACTGACCAGGAGTCGGATGGAATGATTACAGCTTGACTGGCTGGCAGACTATCTAGTGATCACATGATTTATTTACATAAAATGAATGAAATGTTACATCTACAAATAATGATCAATGTATCTAATAAATACATAGGCAAAAGAAAATAAAGTTCATCTAATCCTGACAATATCATTGGTCAAGAAGTGGTCACATGATTTAAATGATTAGTATTACCAAAACAAGTGCACCTTTCAGAATTGGAGTTCAAAAACCAAAATAATATTTTTTTTTAGATAAATGTATTATAGATAAATTTAAAGTCCATTATTTATTATGTCCAGCTTATCCAAATGCAATGAAAAAGTTAGTGACAAGGAATTTATATATCTCAACAAATTATGTAAATTAAACATTGTGATATGATGTAAACAGATATTATGATATAACATGATAAACAGGTGCTCGATGATCAAAAAGTCAACATAACAATAATTATTGGTACACAAACATATACAGCTACCAGCGCCACATTTAAGTAGAAATCACTTAGCACTAATGTTACACAACACACACATGTACACACAGTTTCTTTGATTATGAAATCTTCACAATACAATTAAACCTTTGTAATAACAGACAAGTGTAAATTGAAATGTATTTTTCTGGCACAGTTTTGATGATTGCAACAGAGTTCCATTGTCTGTGTTGCATAATAATAAACATATTTCAATTGCATTATCAATATTCATGAGATCATGTTTCTTTAATTTAACATTCATATGAAACTCAAACAAGCTAACATACAACTGTTGTTCTCACTTTTATGTTGGAAACCATTGCAACTAATTTCCTATTTTTTGAACCTGTAACATCCATCTCCACACAGGCATCTTGGCTAGCACCAACTATTTAAGACTCTTTCATTTCAGTATCTGATTTTATGTAGATCCAAGATTGTTTCTGATTATTATCCTGACACAGGGTTATTTCCATGACAACTTGTTGCCATAAATAATTCAGGAGGATTCCTTGAAAAACTAAAGTTCAAGGTCATCCATGTATAAAAGTCTTAACATTTTGTTTCTTAGGTCTTTGTACATTTGACACTAAATAGTAAATCTGTAATGCTACATAACATTACACCTTGAATCTCTGTTTATTAGCTTGCTCCACAGGAATACAATGTTGTAATTATCATTGGTTGCAACTTTTTAAATTCAAAGTTCTGCTATCCAATGAGACAATTTGTTTCAACAAACCAATGAAAAAGTGTGTTTCATACGTTTGTAGCTAGTTTTGTTGTAGAAATATCAGCTGGAGGAAGTTGATATGGATCAGAATCTGAAGATTTATTAAAGTCTGGTCGTGACCGGAATGTACTGGTTCCGTATTGATGAACACCATTATCCATTTGACTGAAAATCAAAAATAGAAAATTTAATATTTTTTGTGTTATGTAGTTTTAACATCAAATATGAAATTATATATAGATTCCATCACAGCAACAAGTGTGTTAGGATATTTTTCTGCTCAAGATTAGATTTTCATACTTAAAGTGTGTGGCTTGCCAAGCTTTTTAAATACAGGGTAGCTTAAATTTAACTGTTGAGATTTGAGAAATACTGAAATACACAAGTTATAGTGGTGGAATCTGTTTCTGTAATGATTTTTATCGTTCTTTTCCAAAGATTAACAGAAAGTTGTATTCTTCATATGTGGTGTCATCAGCAATCAAGGTTATACAGGAAGTAGACCACTTTGTCTTCAAAGTGGGGGTTAAAACAATTTATAAATAGCTTAGCAAAATAAAGGCTTCATAGCAAATGAAATGTGATTAATCTGTTTAAAATAATTTTTCAAAGGGGCATAACTGGTTAAAAATTTGATGAGCTCTTATTGTTGATATTGATGAAGGCATTGCTGATATAAACCTATGAAGCACTGTACACGTAAGAGGACTAAGAAGAATGGATGGACCCACTGACTGACGGAGGCCCAGTATTTTCATGTCCCCCATAACAAGGTGGCGCAAAGGACAATTACATCATCATTCCTGAAACATCATCCAAAAATGTCATCCTTATAGAACATATAACAAACTCTCTTTACCTGGAATCTCACAAAAAGTAAATGAATCATACGCAATATTTTATCATCAGTAACTCACCTTTCCCCAGGTATTGTTTTATCAGATCTATAAATAACTCACCTTTCCCCAGGTATTGTTTCATCAGATCTATAAATAACTCACCTTTCCCCAGGTATTGTTTCATCGTCTCTATAAATAACTCACCTTTCCCCAGGTATTGTTTCATCGGATCTATAAATAACTCACCTTTCCCTAGGTATTGTTTCATCGGATCTATAAATCACTCACCTCCCCCCCCTTCCCCCTTGGTATTGTTTCATCAGATCTATAAATAACTCACCTTTCCCCAGGTATTGTTTCATCGGATCTATAAATAACTCACCTTTCCCCAGGTATTGTTTTGTCAGATCTATAAATAACTCACCTTTCCCCAGGTATTGTTTCATCAGATCTATGTATATAATCACTAAATAAATGTCCATTATGGTTGTCATAACCATTTATGTAATTTTCTGATCGTAACGTTCCATAACCACTTGTAACTTTTGATTCCTGAAAGATGAAATATAATTATAATATTAAACTGAAAATCGATTATGGTGTTTAACACCACAATCAGCACACTTTGATATTTCATAGTAGACAGTTTTTACTGTAGAAGGAAGCCAGGGTACATCAGAGAAAACCAACAACCTTGGGCAAGAACATAGCCATCCTTTACCATTAAGATAAGAGTTAAAGCTGGAATGTATACTTATGAGTCTATCTCAATGACAAGAGGTTATTCATGCTCAGTGAATAAGACAGGCTGATGAAGACAGACTCTGAGTGTGTCTTAACATTAAAAAAAAATAAAATTTAATCATGATTTCAATTTCATATATCTAATACCTGCTTATCATCTGAATTGTACACATTTTTTAATTTAAACTGTTCAAATTTCCTAAACAAAGTGTTAACCATAGAACTTTAATTCTATTTAACTGATGGTACATTTCACAAATTCAATAATGTTGTCAATAAATGTTGCTAGTATGGTCTTGAGGAAACGATGATAGTCCGTTGAAAGGGAACAATAAATGGCTGACCTGTGTTAAGATAGTGCAATATTTCTTGCACATAAAAGACACCCTTATGGTTTTGAAAAAGAGCAGGTTAATGCCTTTACAAGGCAGTACTCCCACCCACAAAGTAGAAAGGAATTAATATAAGTAGCAATAACTTGTTTCCCAATCCACTATAAATAAATATGTTTTAACTTATAAATGTTAGGAAAAGGAGATAACTCCACTTTAAATGTTATACACATTTGTGTACTTACAGTGCCATTCATTTTCCCATAAACTTCATCAAAATCAGTTGGGGGACAATGGAAATTGAGATCTTGGCGCCACTGGTCCATTAGTGTACCTTTCTGGAATTCTGTCGGAGAGTCTGATTTCTCTCTCTTCTTTATTTCTGTATTACTGTCTGTTTCAGCATAGGATTCTACAATGAGAAGGGAAATAATTTCTATGAGATTGTGTGTGTCTGTGTTTTTGATTAACAAGTCAATACAAATTTTATTCAACTTGATAAATAACATTGCTGATATAACCTATGATATAAGTTTCATAAAAATCTGGCAAGAATTGAACTCATGAGAGTGATAAAAATGCAATTTTCCTTATAATTAGTTTCCAAGGGGTATAACTCATTTAAAAACTCTTTTATAAATATTTGATCGGCACTGATCTTCAAGCTCTTCGAAGACATTCCAAATATAAACCTATGGTATAAGTTTTATAAAAATCTGGATAGAATTGTACAAGTGAGAGCGCCAACAAGACTGGACAGACAGATGCCTGGTGTTTATATGTCCCCTGCAATGTGATGCAGAGTGACAAAAATATAACAGATCTAGAGTCTGACCACTCTAACTTACTTACCATTATCTGACCCTTTGTATCTATGGTACAACACACAAGCTATAGCAATGATAAATATAACAGCCACACCACCAATTACTCCTCCTACTATGTACGACAAAGCAAGGATTTCTACAAAAACATGTTCAAAATTAAGTCTGGTAAATCATCAAATATACATATATATAACACGGCCCCAGCTTGTCTGGCAAAACAGCCGTTGGACGTCAGACTAATCTCAGACTAATATATATATTGACTTAACATTAGGAAAACAAGAGATACGATGTAACAATAGGGGATGTTTGGTTACTGTCACATAAATATTTAACCACTGTTATTATCAATGTTGCTGTGTATCATATCTTTGTTTTATGTTCATTGTTTTGTACATAAATCAGGCCAATAGATTTCTCATTTGAATTGGTTTACATTTGCTTTTTTTTGGACCTTTTATAGCTGACTATGTGGTATGGTTTTTGCTGATTGTTGAAGGCAGTAGAGTTATCTACAGTTGTTAACTTCTATGTCATTTGGTCTCTGGTGGAGTGTTGTTTGATTGGCAATCATTTCACATCTTCTGATTTTTTAAATGACAATAACTTAAGCTACATACATCTACCTTTTTGATTGATAGTTAACTATCTTTCTGATTTAGAGTTATCTACCTTTCTGATTGAGAGTTATCTACCTTTCTGATTAAGAGTTATCTACCTTTCTGATTGAGAGTTATATACCTTTCTGAATGAGAGTTATCTACCTTTCTGATTAAGAGTTATCTACCTTTCTGATTGAGAGTAATGGCCATGAAATCCAGCCCCATACTGTTAACCACTGTACAATTATAAACTCCAAAGTCATCATCATCTGAATCCTGTACGTGTAATGTATTTATAACACCATCTGGTTTCCGTGTTTCTGAGAACGAGTATCGTTCAGACGAAGCAAAGTCTATCTCTTTTCCATTGCGTATCCATATAACCTCGTCTGCATTAGGAACAGATCTAGCTTTACATTCTATGTCTGCGGTTGATCCCTTGGCAGCATACTGTATCTTAGAACTGGTTATTTTTGGTTGATCTAAAACAACATGATCTTACATAAATTATATAGTTCTATTACATAATAGTACATCATTAAACACCCAGAAAATACTCCATTTATGTGGAAATAACTCCTAACTGCATCCTATCTTATACCCATATCTTACACACAGAAAAATTAAATACTCTTATTGCTATGGGACAGAAATAGTCCTGTCTCACTCAATGCAATATATTGTTACCCAAACTTTTTCTGTTTTTTGCAGTATTTTTTACTTGACAACAGAATATTGTTACACAATCTTAGAACCCTTTTCTCTCATAGAAGAAGAAGTCACTTCTCTCCCTCAAAAATACTAGATCAGGCCTAAAAACAAACCTTTTCGCATGAGGTAAATTTCTGCATCAATGGGAGCAAACCCAGCATTAATGGATGAAGCTGTACATTTATATAGCCCTAGATCATGGTCTTGTATGTTATGTACTGTGTACTGTCTTTCTGTACTCAAGGCATCAGGGTAACTCCCACGTCGCCATATAATACTGGGTAGTGGGTTGCCGTCTGCTTCACAGGTCAAGGTCACTGATGTTCCAAGGTCAACAGGTATATGGCTATTGAGGTTGACAAACTTAGGACCATCTTCAGGATAGAAAATAAATTTGATTAAACTACATTGTTGTTTAATTAATATTTGAGACGTAACTATTTAATTTGTGGATTTCTTGTGAAAGGGGAAACCAGTAATTAAATTCTCTGCAAAACATGTTCAATGTTAATTTGATAAATATAAATGATAAAACCATGGAATACCCTTGAAGAAGCTTATTTTTTCATCCAGCATAATTATGTTACTATTTTTGTAGAAACAAATGTCAAAACTCGCAAGTGCAAGTAAAAGATTTCACTGTAAGTACAGTAAAAGTTGTTGAAAGAACAGCTTTAGTGTTTGATACATCCTAAGAAATCTCTTTGTAATTCTCCTGTTCAAAATCTAAACTATCATGGTCTATTTGTAGGATTATTAAAAATTAGAATAAATCCTGCATCATTGATTTGGTTGAATTTCATACATTAGTACAAATTTTGTTAGTTAATTTGAAACAATTTTTTTTTAGCTTTTGAAACAATTACCTAGAATGCCTCAGAGTTTTGAAATTTTAATTTTCTGTCCTATTATAGCCTTATAGTATCTGGTTGCTGCATTTAATAATAGTTTTTAGATGCTAACATATATTCAAACTTGAAAATTTATAGAGGTAATGACAGTTGTAATGGAAACACCTGTTTAATATTTCTAATTCACAACACAGAGCTTTGTTCTTACATTCTATATCTAGTGTGGTTGTTGCTCTAGAAACACCAATAGCATTTTCTCCCTCACACATCAGTATACTACGATGATCATCTCGGTTCAGATTGGCAATGTCCAACGTAAACTTTGATTCCCCTGGGATAAATTCTCCGTCTTTATACCATCTACAAATATACAGACAGATTATAACAAAACCTATCACAATATAAAGTTTAAAGAGAGATTGCTCTTACTCTATACTTGTTGTGCATGTTCAGCTTTCTGTTCAATTAAAACTATGAACTCAGATTGCTGACCTTAATGTTATGCAAAAAAATAGTAGGAAAATAACAAGTAGAAATCTGGCACTGTGTAACCATGCCTCCAAAAATACACATTGACGGATTGACACATTATACTTAACATTGATGAAAAAATAAACAAGTCTATAATCTATCAATCAAAATTGCTGTAACTATTTTCCAGGATCATAATCATCAGATAAAAAATATTTTTGAGCACATTTTAAAAATAAATGAGAGTATGAATGCCCTTTACCATCAGGCGTCAAATGGTCAATTTAGTCTTCGGTTAGTGTCAAATTGGTTAAACTTTTAATGTGATTTGTCAAAATATCTTAATCATGATTTGTTTGAGGTCTCAAATAATCATATTGTTTTCGAAAATGTTTAGCGTGATTCATCAAAATCAGTCGATTTTTTTATCGTCTAAAAGAAAGAATAAATTTTATCGTCATGCACCAAAAATTACCATTAAGAAGTTTCATAACATTTAGGCAAACTAAAGTAACAGAAATGAAACCAAATTTGGACATAGATACATATAGACTTATATATGGACATATAAATACACAGATGTATAAGGGTAAAACTTGAGCTTCGATGGGGGCATAAAAAAATACTTACTTCCAAGTGATTTGTGAAGGATTTGCTTTAGCATCACATGTAAATCTAACATAGTCGTGTTCTCTCAGCTTTCGTGTAATATTTACTTTCAGGGTAATACTAGGCTTAACTGTAAGAGATAAAAGGCATATATTAATAGTGGTTTGCTGTATGTCAAAATTGTCAGTCTTTCTCTTGTTTCAATATTATCTGTAACTTACCTTAAGTATTCTTTCATAACAGACATATTTGAGACAGGACCTCAGATATAACAACAGACTAGACTTAAGTAAAACAGGAGTCAAAATAAATAAATAAATACCATGACAACTTCGGATGACCAACTTGTCATTTATGGCTGAATATTACATTAGAATCTATTAAATGGTAGCATGGCTCTGTAAAGGCTTTAGATCACTATTCAAAGTGTTTATTAAATCCATTATCTCTCCAATAATACAAATCAGTGGTTTCAATTGCTTAGCTCCTAACTGACTCAAGAGTCTTGTTCTTAACCTTCACAATCCAAGTAAAAGTAATGTGGAAAGGGAGATAATCACAATATGGTTCAGGTTTAAAATGTTTGTTGTTACCATGATTATATAGATTTCTCTCTCTCTCTTTCTTGTCACCTGCTGTAGGTGTATATTTATTTATTGATATAATTAGTTTTTGTTATCACACCCTCAACAGGGGCAGATCCAGCAAAAAAAAAGGGGGAGGGGGTTGTTTCCAACCCAGGACAAACTATATGTCTATTTAAATACATTGATCGTCCTAACCCATGGAACACTCCCCCCCCCTCTTTTGGATCTGCCACTGCTCAAGGTGCCCTTCATTGGTTCAACTACCAAAATATATGTACTGAACTGCAATGACAATGTGGTGTATAGCCAATATTACAATCATCAAAGTTGAATAATAATCAAAGCAGGGTGCCAACATGGATTGTTTTTAACATTTAGAATGGTGGATGAGAGGCTGACATTTGAGAAGCAGGTGCTTGTTCTATAACAGGAAGCTCGTGATGATAGCTATCCTGTCATAAAACAGATAAAGGTCGTTAAATGTGTCAATAAAAACTAATTTTCAACCATTAAACTTGACACCTAATAAATTCTCATCATAAGTTTTTATATCTTAATAGAAATAAGCTCTGTATATAAATTTTTTATTTATAAAATGAATTTAATGTTAAAATAACTGTTTCTAAAGTTCTATGGTTTTAACAACAGATCTTCTTGAGGAGAACAGGTGAAATAGAATGAAAACACAGTATGTTGCTTCAATTTTCTGTCTATAAATTTGTATTGGTTTGTGTATTTATCATTTTCACCTTTAAATCTGGTTTTGTACATTCCTTTATTTTGCACTGAATCTTTTCTTCATTGATAAATATCCAACATTTCAGATACTCCTTTCATTCTTATTTCAAAGATAACTGTAAGGTTCCTTACAGTTGTCATTTTCTCTGGCTTAAGAATATCAGACTTTGACCACATCTAATTAAAGAGTTCATGTAAGAATTGAAAGTCCATTTTGTTATTTTAAGCAAAATGAATGTAAGTGATTTAGTTCACAAAGATGTTCTTTCAATTAAGTCACTTACTTTCTTATTGCAATTAAAACTAATAAAATCTACATTAAATTCTTACATGTGGTGTAAATATGAATTAAAATAAGATTTTTAACCAAATGATTATGATAGATATGATAAAGAATATATTTCATTAAGTTTATCTAACTATTGACCATATTTTCATGGTGATAGGTAACCTCTTTCACAGATGTGAATGTACCAGACTCAGCCAACATAAATTACAAGTAACATCAAATGCAGGTGTGTGGTAAATATGATCTTTTAAAAAACACCATTCAAGTCATAAATACAAACAAACGAAAATTCTTGACTATTGGTATCCAAGAATATAAAATGATTGATGCCTTGAATGTTACGTACATGCATGAAGATAAGCCTTCTGAACCAAACTTTTATGTCATTTAGTCTCTTGTTGAGAGTTGTCTCATTGCCAATCACATCTCCTTATTTTTATATTTAAAGATTTTGTGAGGATAATATATTGACTGTATGTTTACATTTGATGGAGAGATCAGTTAAGATTTTCATCCTAAATCTAATATCTAATGTAACTTTTTAGGAGATTGTTTTATATTGATTTTGGTCTTTAGGGGAGATAACTCATACATACATTGTACATCTAAAGTTGCAAGTGCCTTCAATGGTTGAATTTGTACTGCATTACTCGCCCGACATTCTATTCTCTTCCCATGATCCTCTTCTGTAGGAATAATGGTCACATGACTGATAGTTGTCTCCCTTTTGTCTTTAACACCGTTTCTATCAGTCACACTGAAAACTTTATCAACGATTCGTACAGAATCTTTATACCATGTGATCTCTGCTCCTGGCTTCCCATTGGCTGACGTACAAGTTAAATTTTTATGCTCTCCTAATGTGACTTTCTGTAGACGTCCTCCTTGTATCACTGGAGGATCTGGTCTTACTGTAAAATAATTACATGAATTTTCAATCTTATATTCAAATTGTAATGAGAGAATTAATGCTTCTACTGAATCCACATTAGTATACATACAATTTATGACTAAAATTAGCAAAGACCCATCAAAACAACATTTGATACAAAAATTTAACAATACTTTTAGATATTTGGATGATATATTGGCTCTAAATAATGACGACTTCAGTATGTATACTAAAGAAATTTATCCTGTAGAACTTACTTTAAATAAAGCTAATGATAACAATGACCACTGCCCTTTCCTCGATCTTGATATCTATATCATAAACGGGAAGCTTAATACAAAAATTTATGATAAAAGAGATGATTTTTCATTTCCTATTGTTAATTATCCATTTTTAGATGGTGACGTTCCCTTGTCACCATCTTATGGTGTTTATATATCTCAACTTGTACGATTCGCTCGTGTATGTAACAATGTATTAGATTTTAGCGAGAGAAATTTATGTATTACTGAAAAATTATTACACCAGGGTTTTCGATATCACAAACTGGTCAAAACATTTACTAAATTTTATCACCGGTATAAGGAAATAATTCGTAAATATAACTCAACATGCAGACATCTTATACGTTCAGGTATTTCACATCCAAAATTTTATGGAAATATTCTTTATAAAGCACAAAAATGTCAGTATTCTCCTCAGAAACTAACAAAACCTTTAAATAGACTTATTAAAAGGGGATATAGTTACGATACTGTTGTCAGGTCATTAAAGATTGCATATTTTGGCTTTAACATTGATTCACTGATAGGGTCTTTGCATCGGAACTAAACACATTTATTTCTAAAAAAAAAAAAAAAAAAAAAAAAAAAAAAAAAAAAAAAAAAAAAACAGTTGTTGGCATGACACGGGTTATGTTCTTCTCGTATATTTTATGATAGTATGATACTAAACCCCTAACGGGAGGGATTGTACCTGATATTCATATGATGAAGACATAATCTTTCAATCAGTTTAATTGAGGTCTGGAGCTGGCATGTCAGTTAACTGCTAGTAGTCTGTTGTTATTTATGTATTATTGTCATTTTATTTATTTTCTTTTGTTACATCTTTTGACATCAGACTCGGACTTCTCTTGAACTGAATTTTAATGTGCGTATTGTTATTCTTTTACTTTTCTACATTGGCTAGAGGTATAGGGGGAGGGTTGAGATCTCATAAACATGTTTAACCCCGCCGCAATTTTGCGCCTGTCCCAAGTCAGGAGCCTCTGGCCTTTGTTAGTCTTGTATGATTTTAATTTTTAGTTTCTTGTGTATAATTCGGAGTTTAGTATGACGTCCATTATCACTGTACTATTGTGCATATTTTAGGGGCCAGCTGAAGGACACCTACGGGTGCGGGAATTCTCGCTACATTGAAGACCCATTGGTTGCCTTCGGCTGTTGTTTGCTCTATGGTCGGGTGGTTGTCGCTTTGACATATTCACCATTTCCTTTCTCAATTTTATTACATTGTCAATGGAAATGGTGAATCTGTTAAAGAGACAACAACCTGACCAAAAGATAGAAAACAGCACAAGGCCATCAATGGGTATTCAATATATCAAGAAAATCCTGCACTGTAGGCAGGCTTCCATTGGCTCCTAAACAAACGTATATATTACTAATGGACTATCACAATTGTTGTCAAACCTTGCAATCTTAATTAAAAGAATCGAAAGTAACTTCATAATTTATAATCATATCGTTTACATACCCAACACATTTAGAGTAACTGGTGGATCAGTTTTAATACTAGGATCTGACTGTGTACGTAGAACAAAGCATATATATTCCCCGTCATCCTTTAATTGTACATCCGTAATCTTTAAACTAAATTCCTCTGAAAATATAAATAAGTACTGTGAAAATAATGAAGTTAAAAATCTACAAAGTGAAAAAAAGTTGGAAAAGTTGAATTTCAGAGTTTACCTGTTAAAGACAATCCAACTCTTTTGGTCGACTTGCAGATGTACCACATAAGAGGTGTTGACCAAATCGTAGAACATCTCTATTATAAAAAAAGAATTCCTCAAAAAAGGCATTTAAAGAATATAAAATGGTATTTCAACTCATCTTTAATCATTCTAACCATGATATTAATTTTCTTGAAACTCGCTTGGGAAACCCAAATCCGATTGAAATAAGATTATTTTCCTTGTTGGGAAGTATACTGTTGAAAAAAATGGTTTGCTTAAGTGTAGAGCAACAATGAAAAAAAATGAAGATTCTGTGAGTTTCATGAAAGGTCTATATGTGGTAAAAAAAAAAAATGAAGACATACTTAGGTGATGTTTAAGTTTTTTTGTGCTTAAAGTTCTCTAAGGGAAGGATCCTTTTTGTAGTTGGCAGCTATAAACTTTCAATGTTGGGTTTCTGTCAGATTGTCAATTACTCCACAACTCTTTTTATTTCTACTTATTATAAATTCTTACAGATGTATTTCAGGATTTTTTATTTGAGTTTTTTAAACAGACCACAAACTTCTCCTGTCTGACATAAGTCAGGTAACTGACAGACATAGTTTGTTTTGTATCACATTTGATACTTATAAAAACAAACCTCTGAAGTGAAACATAAGTTCAACGTCCAGGATAAGTCACTACTGTTTATACAGAGTTCTTGTAACTTTCACTTCAATCTAATGTTTCCAGACAAGTACAATACTGTTTGTACTGAAGATACTTGTAACAAGATGGTCAGTTACCCAAGACCACAATCTTTACAAGAAATGATGTCAAAAATCTGCTTCCTAAGATCTTACACTCATAAGTAAAACAGTTTATAAAATAGGTAAAAATAAATAGATAATATTTGGCTTAATACTACTTTTGAGCTTTTGAGGCAAATGTCTTTTAATTTCATGACATGATTGTTTCCAGATATTGTATATTTTTTTCTAGTTTAATATTACTTTTAATGACAATTGTTTCAGGATTTTGTTATTATAAAACTAACCAGCCCTCTTTCTTAATTATCAAAGAAATAAAATGTATCTTACCAAGGACCCCATTACGTCCACCGATGACTGAGTACCGGTTGTACCCAGAATAATCTCTATCTGATCCAAGGGATAATCCGTCGTGCATCCACTGAACCTCCCCTGCTTTGTTCTGTATCACACATTTAAATATTACAGTACTGTTGACGGTAGCATTGTGGCTCCGAGGTTGTTCAAAGAATGTCTGTACTGATAATACTGAAAAATACAACCAAGTGACTATACAGTTAATAATGTCAAACTTATCTGATCAAAAACTATGCTGTGTTGCTTTATAAATTTTTCATATAAATAATATATTTTACTGATATATACCAATATATAATCCCAAAGACTATATAGCAGGCTCCAAGTTCTGAAGAACTTGTTCTATTATTGGTTTGATCCTATGCTTCTTGCCCTTGAGAACTTGTACTATAATTCCCCACAGTCTAGTAGGCTCCATTTTTTTAAGAACTTGTACTATAATTCTTTACAGATAAGTAGGTTTGAAGGTCTGAAGAAACTGTACTATTATTGCATAGATCAGTGAGATCCAAGCTCTGAAGAACATGTGCTATAATTTCTTGGACTAGTAGGTTCCAAGTTCTGAAGAACCTGTACTGCATTTTTGTTTTTGACAAGTAGGTTCCAAGGTCTGAAGAAGAACTTGTACTCAATGTTAGATTGCTCAGTAAATGTACTATTACAGTACAAGTCCATAGATAAAACCATTGTATTTATAATTTCCTTTGAAGCTATCATCTCCCCCCTATAAATCATATTTATGGGTTACAGTGATGACAAAACCAAAACTTCAACATCTGCATCCTTCCCCCAGACAAAGGGAGGTAATATATCGGTACACATTTGACTGAACATCAAGGATGATAATAATCACTTTGGAATTATGAACATTTCAAAAGAAAATTACTCAACACTTTTATTATCATTAGTCTGTTGTAATTGTTATAGAAATTTAGGCTACAAAATCTTCTACAATAATAAACTGGGATATTATGATGTACATTAAAAGAACTTGCATTTCTAAGTACCTGAATACCCAATTATTATCACACCTTTTGTTTAAACATGTCAAGGGTACTTGGGCAAAGTACTTTTGATAATTTAATTAAAAAAAATCATTTTGTATGTTGTATCACTGCATCATGTGCATTGTGGTACCTAATTAAAACTTAACACGTTTTTATTTTATTTCTGGGTACCAATTCACACACTTTTAAATATTTTATCTGGTACCAATCACATACATTTTTAAATTAAAATTAGAGACAAATTTATAATCTAACGTTTCCGCAGTTAAGATTTAGGGGATCTTTATTGGCATGCTTTGAAGGGACACAAACTCTAGTTTGCACCATTAGCCACCTTTTGCATATAAAACAGGGTTTTAAATCTGTTACCATGTAAGCCAGATAGATGGGTATGATATACAAGTACAAGTAGCAGATAGATAGCCTAAACTAAGTCAATATCTCTAAAGGAAGGGAAATAATTAAATGTTAAATTCTTCCAGATCAGAATATGTGGAGCATATGATAATTTACAAGTGATTCTGTCTGTACACTCCAAACACCACCAACAGATTCCTTTGAAAAATAGCAATACAAAAACAGTGACAGACATCACATGGTACAGAATAATACACAAATAGCCAGAATTGATGCTTAAAATCTTTTCAGATGAAAAACTTTAAATAAATATGCAAGTACAGCTTTCAAAAAGAGCAAAAAGCAGAAACCGTTTCTTGAAATAAGTAAAGTTTAGTGCAGATTTATAAAATTAAACATTCACAATCTTTACAAAAAGCTATTACTGACTAAACTTATTGTTATTATTCTCTGATACTGTTAGGAAGAAAATAAAGATGGTATGATATAAGATTTAATACATGATTTTATCTAAGAAACAGATTGTTCCTCTCCAACTTAATGTTTCTATTCAATGACTTATACTGGCTATAAAAATATCAAACTTGTAATCTCACAGTATATACTCAATAAATTACTGTTTATAAACAGTCTGGTATGCAAAGTTAGTGTACCCATAGAAATCTTGCAGATTGTAAGGGAAATCCGGGGGAAAAAAACTCCTTTTCTCAAAATGTTTCAAACAGGTTAGACTCCAAGAGGTGTTAAATTAGCCTAGAATCTTATGTACTTGAAGGAAACCACTCTAGGGAATAGGGCTGTGCTAAAATATTCCAATTAAAGTTAAATTTAACATTTGTAATTCCAATTCCATTCTAATATTTTCATATAAATGTAAGAGTTTTTCATTAATTAAAAAACAAAATTTGAAAGGGGGAGGTAATCTGTATAATTGTATTTTTCAATATTAAAAAGTGACTTTATTAAACTTTTGATTTAAAACATTATTTTAAACCTTTTCTTACATTAGTTATGGAGATATAATTAAAATATCAGAAAGTGAAAAGACAAGAATATTGTAGAAATGCCTAGTCACACTAGTTGCCACTCCTATATCAAACATATAAATTTTGTAAAGTACCCAAGTCATCAGTTTTGTTTTGAGTTGTTTGTTCAGTACTATTAGGTGTGAGAATGAAGAATATTTTTATTACATCAAACATAGTGTTTGTTTCAAACATAAAAACTCAGCCATTTTACTTACAAATTACTGACTACTCTTTCATACTGTTAGCATATACTTCAACACAGCATGGTACCTGTATGAGAAGAGTCTTCAATGCTTGGGAAAATATTTAAACTTTACCAAAATATTACTTCTATTACACCCTAATCACAGGCACTTGTTTCTATCCATAGCAAGGTCGACTATCCATATAAATAGCTTCTATTTATATGGATAGTCAACCTTGCTATGGATAGAAACAAGTGCCTGTTTCTATCCATAGCAAGGTCGACTATCCATATAAATAGCTTCTATTTATATGGATAGTCAACCTTGCTATGGATAGAAACAAGTGCCTGTGACCCTAAAGGGTCTATGTGAGTGCAAACATTTCAGTCAAGACCTTAAAGAGGGTCTATGTGAGTACAAACATTTCAGTCAAGACCTTAAAGAGGGTCTATGTGAGTGCAAACATTTCAGTCAACCCCTTAAATAGGGTGTTTGTTTCTTTTGAAAGGTATGCTTCTTAGTATTGTGATAACAAATTTGTGCAACAGGTACTATAAATTCAGAAATTATTGCGATGTTTTTATCATTGCGAAAAATGTGATAGGGTTATAATCGCATCCATTTATACTTGCATTTTGATTTTATTTGATTTGAATTAGACCAGATTTTTCTCAATATCGCCAAAAAAAAAGACAAAATCACAATAATAAAAGCACGCAATAATTTCTGAATTTACAATATTTTGACTCTTCTCCTAAATGATACGATACGTTCAATAGTCATTATCTATTTAGACCAAGGTGACCAATACCTTAGCCATTATAAACTTTTTAAACATTAAAATGAAACATTCTGATGGAATCTGCCATAATAATATTCTTTTTCTCCCATTGTTTTGATCTTACTATCTGAGTTTTTTATGCACACAATTTTCGCCATAAAAAGTTTGTAAAAGTCTGTCTAGGTTCTGCTTTCTTGACTTCATTCATTATTTTGCTTTGGCAACGCATACAACTGGTGAAATCTTACATCAAACAATTATATATTGTGTAATTGTATTGACTTCTGCAATGAGTAAGACCAACAAAAAAACTCTGGTGCAAAACAATGTACTGACGAAGAAAACTTTACAACTAACAATTATAAAGTTAATTTTCACATGTGTTTTGTATGAGTCAACCTGTAGAATTGTTGTTTTTATCTCCTCTTGAGCATGTGTCTATTTCTGCCAGACATATTGTTTATCTATATTACATATAATCACCTAACATGCCTTCCTTTATCAATTAAATTAATATTTATCTAAATAAATTGATATCAAAATAATTCAAAGACAACTGTTTCTTCCCAAATTTTTTGCATTGCTTAAATGATCAAAGGAATTTTGAAATATAATGATTTAACAAGAGGCCCCTTTATGGTTTCACCTGGGATCTATGGGACTTATGCTTCTGCAATATTTGATAAACATGATAGAGAACATGGTGCTTTAGCATTATAAGGGTCTATGTCACTTGATAAACCCCTTTTCTTAACTCAATTCAGGAAAAGATTGAGCAAGGTTTCAATTCAAGATCAACCACAGATTTTTAAGTATGTACTTTTTGAATAAACAAACATGACTTAACAACAACAACCCTTCCCAAATCTTGTTAGCCAGTCATGCCAGTGGTAAAATGGAAATGATCTGCTCAAGAGACATGCATTCACAGCTGGTTTTTCACAGTGGAAAGTGCAAAGAAAATTTATCTTAACTAACTCAAGTTATTGTGTGACATATGACACTAATTGCTAAAAGTCACATATCTCTGAAATTGCAAACACTACTTTAATCAAAACAAGCTTACTTTTACCTATCCCATCAAAAGGTAACGTTTCAAGTAGACCATTCAAGGCACATGTGAGTGATTGCATTATATGTAACAACTCTTGAAAGATAAACTTTTTTTTCAATATTCAATACAAATTTCATAAAATATTATCAAAGCACTCTAAAGCTTTTAGAGGATATACAAACAGACTCAAATATAAACACATGAAGATGTAAACAGACTCACTGATGAACACACAGATATGTAAACAGACTCACATACCAACACATAGATGTGTCAACAGACTGAGAGATGAACACATGAAAATGTGTAAACAGACTCACTGATGTACACATGGACATGTACACAAACTCACAGATGAACACAAAGACATATAAACAGACTCACTGATGAACACATGGACATGTAATCAGACTCACTGATGAACACAAATACATGTAAACAGACTCACTGATGAACACAAATACATGTAAACAGGCTCACAGATGAACACATGGATGTGTAAACAGATTCACTGATTAACACATGGACAGGTAAACAGGCTCAATGATGAACACATGGACGTGTAAACAGACTCACTGATTAACACATGGACATGTAAACAGACTCACTGATGAACACATGGACATGTAAACAGACTCACTGATTAACACATGGACATGTAAATAGACTCACAGATGATCAAATGGACATGGAAACAGACTCACAGATGATCAAATGGACATGTAAACAAGCTCACTGATGAACACATAGACATGTAAACAGGCTCACTGATGATCAAATGAACATGAAAACAAGCTCACTGATGAACACATGGACATGTAAACAGACTCACAGATGATCAAATGGACATGTAAACAAGCTCACTGATGAACACATGGACATGTAAACAGACTCACTGATGATCAAATAGAAATGTAAACAAGCTCACTGATGAACACATAGACATGTTATCAGACTCACTGATGAACACATGGACATGTAAAAAAACTCACAGATGAACACATGGACATGTAATCAGACTCACAGATGATCAGATGGATATGTAAACAAGCTCACTGATGAACACATGGACATGTAAACAGACTCACAGATGATCAAATGGACATGTAAACAAGCTCACTGATGAACACATGGACATGTAAACAGGCTCACTGATGATCAAATGAACATGAAAACAAGCTCACTGATGAACACATGGACATGTAAACAGACTCACAGATGATCAAATGGACATGTAAACAAGCTCACTGATGAACACATGGACATGTAAACAGACTCACAGATAATCAAATGGACATGTAAACAAGCTTACTGATGAACACATGGACATGTAAACAGGCTCACTGATGATCAAATAGAAATTTAAACAAGCTCACCCACAGATGAACACATGGACATGTAATCCGACTCACTGATGAACACATGGACATGTAAACAAACTCACAGATGAACACATGGACATGTAATCAGACTCACTGATGATCAAATGGACATGTAATCAGACTCACAGATGAACACATGGACATGTAATCAGACTCACTGATGAACACATGGATGTGTAACTTTGTTACAAGATGCATGTGCAGTTAGGTTTCTCAACATTTTATTATTCTTATGGTAATGTAGGTTTTGTTTATTTTTATGGTAATGTAGGTAATAAATAATATCAAAGAATTTCAGGACAAGAACAAAAGATTCAAACATAAATCTGCATTGCTGATGTATTACCGATGAATGTTAATGACTTACTCAAAAATCAACTTTTGCACAATTAAAAATCTTGCTGAATACAGAAACTTGTTTTTGTATATATTTTTTCCCAAATTATATAATGTTCTAACCTAGTAATCTTCTTTGATGATTTATGAAAGTGCATTCTGCTGGCGCGGCTAATACATTCACTGCACTTTATCTCTGGTAAATCATTATAAATATCCAGGTTTATTTATCAAATTATAAACATCAAGGTCACAGGTATCAATTATAAACACCAAGGTCACAGGTATCAATTATGATGTGGATTTAGAATCTTGTGTGATCCTTGGTAAATCAATGTGTATTATCAAGGTCATATATGAATACTCAGAAATCCTCTATTTTTCAAAAGTATTTGTGGTGTTCATGGATTGAAAATGTTAATAATTTCTGGTCTGACCTTTGAAAAATTATGATTTAGCGTTTAACATATTGTATAGAAGCTTGATTATTGTTGAACTTTTAAGGTCATATTTTTTTTCCTTGTGTCCATGAGTTGCTGTCTCCTTGTGATGTATATATCACAGATGTTATTGGCTCTGTTGACCTGAGATATCTTGTTTTCCTTGTGTCCATGAGTAGCTGTCTCCTTGTGATGTATATATCACAGATGTTATTGGCTCTGTTGACCTGAGATATCTTGTTTTCCTTGTGTCCATGAGTAGCTGTCTCCTTGTGATGTATATATCACAGATGTTATTGGCTCTGTTGACCTGAGATATCTTGTTTTCCTTGTGTCCATGAGTTGCTGTCTCCTTGTGATGTATATATCACAGATGTTATTGGCTCTGTTGACCTGAGATATCTTTTTTTCTTGTGTCCATGAGTTGCTGTCTCCTTGTGATGTATATATCACAGATGTTATTGGCTCTGTTGACCTGAGATATCTTGTTTTCCTTGTGTCCATGAGTTGCTGTCTCCTTGTGATGTATATATCACAGATGTTATTGGCTCTGTTGACCTGAGATATCTTGTTTTCCTTGTGTCCATGAGTAGCTGTCTCCTTGTGATGTATATATCACAGATGTTATTGGCTCTGTTGACCTGAGATATCTTGTTTTCCTTGTGTCCATGAGTAGCTGTCTCCTTGTGATGTATATATCACAGATGTTATTGGCTCTGTTGACCTGAGATATCTTGTTTTCCTTGTGTCCATGAGTAGCTGTCTCCTTGTGATGTATATATCACAGATGTTATTGGCTCTGTTGACCTGAGATATCTTGTTTTCCTTGTGTCCATGAGTTGCTGTCTCCTTGTGATGTATATATCACAGATGTTATTGGCTCTGTTGACCTGAGATATCTTGTTTTCCTTGTGTCCATGAGTTGCTGTCTCCTTGTGATGTATATATCACAGATGTTATTGGCTCTGTTGACCTGAGATATCTTGTTTTCCTTGTGTCCATGAGTAGCTGTCTCCTTGTGATGTATATATCACAGATGTTATTGGCTCTGTTGACCTGAGATATCTTGTTTTCCTTGTGTCCATGAGTTGCTGTCTCCTTGTGATGTATATATCACAGATGTTATTGGCTCTGTTGACCTGAGATATCTTTTTTTCTTGTGTCCATGAGTAGCTGTCTCCTTGTGATGTATATATCACAGATGTTATTGGCTCTGTTGACCTGAGATATCTTGTTTTCCTTGTGTCCATGAGTAGCTGTCTCCTTGTGATGTATATATCCCAGATGTTATTGGCTCTGTTGACCTGAGATATCTTGTTTTCCTTGTGTCCATGAGTAGCTGTCTCCTTGTGATGTATATATCACAGATGTTATTGGCTCTGTTGACCTGAGATATCTTGTTTTCCTTGTGTCCATGAGTAGCTGTCTCCTTGTGATGTATATATCACAGATGTTATTGGCTCTGTTGACCTGAGATATCTTGTTTTCCTTGTGTCCATGAGTTGCTGTCTCCTTGTGATGTATATATCCCAGATGTTATTGGCTCTGTTGACCTGAGATATCTTGTTTTCCTTGTGTCCATGAGTTGCTGTCTCCTTGTGATGTATATATCACAGATGTTATTGGCACTGTTGACCTCTAGATATCTTGTTTTCCTTGTGTCCATGAGTAGCTGTCTCCTTGTGATGTATATATCCCAGATGTTATTGGCTCTGTTGACCTGAGATATCTTGTTTTCCTTGTGTCCATGAGTTGCTGTCTCCTTGTGATGTATATATCACAGATGTTATTGGCACTGTTGACCTCTAGATATCTTGTTTTCCTTGTGTCCATGAGTAGCTGTCTCCTTGTGATGTATATATCACAGATGTTATTGGCTCTGTTGACCTGAGATATCTTGTTTTCCTTGTGTCCATGAGTAGCTGTCTCCTTGTGATGTATATATCACAGATGTTATTGGCTCTGTTGACCTGAGATATCTTGTTTTCCTTGTGTCCATGAGTTGCTGTCTCCTTGTGATGTATATATCACAGATGTTATTGGCACTGTTGACCTCTAGATATCTTTTTTCCTTGTGTCCATGAGTTGCTGTCTCCTTGTGATGTATATATCACAGATGTTATTGGCTCTGTTGACCTGAGATATCTTGTTTTCCTTGTGTCCATGAGTTGCTGTCTCCTTGTGATGTATATATCACAGATGTTATTGGCTCTGTTGACCTGAGATATCTTGTTTTCCTTGTGTCCATGAGTTGCTGTCTCCTTGTGATGTATATATCACAGACGTTATTGGCTCTGTTGACCTGAGATATCTTTTTTTTCTTGTGTCCATGAGTTGCTGTCTCCTTGTGATGTATATATCACAGATGTTATTGGCTCTGTTGACCTGAGATATCTTTTTTTCCTTGTGTCCATGAGTTGCTGTCTCCTTGTGATGTATATATCACAGATGTTATTGGCTCTGTTGACCTGAGATATCTTTTTTCCTTGTGTCCATGAGTTGCTGTCTCCTTGTGATGTATATATCACAGACGTTATTGGCTCTGTTGACCTCTAGATATCTTGTTTTCCTTGTGTCCATGAGTTGCTGTCTCCTTGTGATGTTTATATCACAGATGTTATTGGCTCTGTTGACCTGAGATATCTTTTTTCCTTGTGTCCATGAGTTGCTGTCTCCTTGTGATGTATACATCACAGATGTTATTGGCTCTGTTGACCTCTAGATATCTTGTTTTCCTCGTGTCCATGAGTTGCTGTCTCCTTGTGATGTATATATCACAGATGTTATTTTATTCAATTACAAATTAATGCCTTTAATTAATTTTACAACTGTTGTCCTTGAAGGAAATGTGTGTCATATTAGCATAGTTAAATGTGCACTCAGTTTTTGAGGCTGAGCAAGTACACAAATTGTTCCTCTTATCAAAAGTAAAATTAGATCAATCTCCTTGTTTTGAATAAAGTTCTTTGTTGTATGAAATCTTTTAATGCCAAGTGTTTTTTTGTGTTTGTGTCTTATCTCAGTTTTATTAATTCTATTATGTTGATAGACACACTACAAAAATCAACATTCCTTCACTTTTCTGTTTATCTTAGAATGTTAATTTCACACTTTTCTCCACAACATTTTTGTTTATCTTAGAGCATTGATTCAGTCACTTCTTTCCCAAAACTTGTGACAACAACATTATTGAATAATCTCTTCAACACTTCCAGGAATAGAAAAATAGAATTCAGAAAATAAATATCATATAAGTAAACCGACCAACATTGTGAAAGGTGCAATTATGTCTGATGGGTTTTTTGTATTGTTTCTAATCTACTTTTATTGAGATTTTAATAAATGCCACTGTCTGCTCAAAATTAACTATTTCAATGTAGTTGGAGATTTATTTTTTTCTAATGATTTTAAGGAAAAGAACTTGAACAAGGGTTTTAACCATGCAACACTAAAACTTATAACCAAACCTGAAGGTCATGATTTGAAACCTTAAACTACAAGGCAATTCTCTACCATCCAGATACAAAGGGGATTTGTTTTCATTCAAATAGGTCTGTGCATCTGTAATACTTCTATTGTCATTAATTACATCATACCTGTATTAATAAATAAAACCGTTGCTATGGAAATGTAAAATACTAGTTGCTTCATTGGTTCTATGTGTTCCATCTTGTCTTTATTTCACTTTAATCTGAAAAAGAAGATTAAAAGATAAAACAACTTTTTATAACTCTGAAAATATAATTAAGGGTTTATAATATAACAACTTAACTTATGCACCTTCCATATTAAAAGATACGAGTCATCGTCATAGAACATCCTTAACATATCTTCACTTTTCACAACATACACAAAGTTTATCCTCAAGTTATCTGCAATTCCCTCGACCGATATCCCATAAGTTTATCAATAAGTTATCTACAATTTCATGGACAAATATCTCACAAGTTTATCCACAATTTCCCTGACAGATATCCCTTGAATTATTCTTAAGTCACTTAAATTTACTGAACAGATATCTTATAAGTTTATCTGCATGTTATCTGCAAATTCCCCACCAGATATTCCTCAAAATATCCTTAAAGTATCTTCAATTTGGCTACCAGGTATCTTGTTAATAAATCCTCAAGTTATCTTCAATTTCCTGAACAGATATCATTGAGATTTCACAAACAAATATCCTAAAGTTATTTCAATTTTCTAGACAGATTTACAGTAATCCTCCATGTTAATACTGTAAGATACCCCTCAAATTATCTTCCTATTCCTACACAGATATCCCTTAAGTTTATTGTCAACTTCATGGACATAAAATTTGAGTGTCCCTTACAAGACATACAGTTCAGTCAACTTTTAATGAAGCAAATGCGTGAGATTTGGCCAAAATTGAAAAGATCAAAGAGAAAAAAACAATAGATCAAAGGAAAATGCCACCAAAAAAGCATGAACATGCGTGAGACTGCGTGAGACTTGGCAGCCCTGGACATATATCCTTTAATTTGTTACATTTAATGACACAGATATCCCTAAAGATAACAATTTAAGTTTGTGTGTTCCTTACAAGACATATATTCCTGAATTTGTTACCTCCCTGACAGATATCCCAAAGATAACACTTAAATCTAAGTATTCATTTTCTCTGACAGATATCTCAGGAATATCCCTTAGTTTATTTTTACTTTCCATGACAATGATCCCACTATATCCTTTTTTATCTTCACTTTCAACAATATCCCTAAAGACAACTCTTAATTAGTGTGTTCTTTCCATAACAGATATCCCTTAATTTGTCTTCCCTGATTGTGCCAAACACTACCACCCAACCTGTATATTCTGAGACGGATGATCATTTTATTTCCCCCTGATATGTCACAACAACTAACATGTCATAGATCAGTTAACTTCCTTCCTGACAATCGTCAGCGCTTAACCTTGCTATATCTGACAGGTAACATGTCACACGCCCTGTAATAGTATTCTACAGTTGTAATTACTGTTGTCTATCAGTAATAAAATAACAATCAACATTCTAAAGTAATTATCTCGATTACTACATGTATTTCTCACATACATGTACATCATTTACTGCATACTGTATTACACTAGTGAAAAAGTTTCAAATTAAAAACTAGCTCACCTGCGTCTTGTCGTTTTAGGGCAATAACTCCTATAAAAAGTCGTCTAACAGTTTAGATGTCAATAGACAATAAGTAGATCTCATAATTCTGATTATTTTTGGCCCAGTCAGATTTTGCTATCTTAAACAGTTTTCAAGATAATAGCCAAACATTGCAATTTACCACTATGTTCCAATTTCAGGCATGTCTGCCATATTGGTCAACACATTATTTTGATTAAGTACCACAAGGATGATTGTAACCAAATTTGGTCGAAATTAGCCCAGTAGTTTCAGAGGAGAAGATTTTTGTCTCTAGATATTAAATCAATGATATATGTTGGGGAGAATGTTATGCTATCTCAAGATGTTGAATAAATGGGGGAGAATGTTATGTATTAAATTTGCAGATTCAAATCTCCCAGGGAATTTTTCAGATACTATGATTATTCTAGACTTCTTGTTTTTGTGTAAATGACTGAAATACTTCCTGCTGGAATATGATTGCTATAACAGTGAAAAATCCAGAAATTTTCGGAAAAAGGGGGGCCACTGACTGCCTAAGAGAGGGCCTGCTCCATTCATGCTTCAGTGATTCCCTATATAATCAACTAAATTTTTTCCACAAAAGGGTGGCCCAGGCCCCTTGAAAAACTGTCTAAATCAGCCTCTGAATAAGCGAATGATTTTCAATTAACATATATTATTGCTGGTTTTCTGATGCAGGAAAAATACTGCAATGAAAATGTTGTTATATTTTGAATGCATCATCAATTATTTTGTGACCTGTATGTATTCTACAATTTATTTCTGACAAACAAGAGAGAAGTGCAGGTACTTATCCATACATCAAAGTGACATATATTTCATTCTGACACATGCCACCATACAATAACCTATGACCCTGTGATCTGATTGGTTAGTATTTGAAATTAATGACAGTTAAATGCATGTGATGATTCTGTACTCTCTCACTGTCAGGAAGATGTTTGTAGTATCATTCCACGGTATTGTAGGAAAATAAACATTTGTTGTATCATTCTGGTATTGTAGGATGTTAAACCTACAATGCACAATTGTTCCACCAAACAAAGTATTATTTGCAAATCCGATTTATCTTAAATAAGTTGAAACAGTCAAAAGCTTTATTTTTTATGTAAAAATATGATCAATTCAAAATTTCAAATTGAGTGAAAACTTAATTGTGTAGGACTCAAGGTGCACTGAGCAGTTCCCCCAACCCCCACCCATTATGCAACACCCCCTAACTGTACAGGGGCATGATTGGGCTCCCTTTAAATAAAGGTCATTAACTTGGTAAATGACAGCAACATAAATTTCTTGGATAAAAAAGGCTTTAATGTATGTTATTCAGGAATGGTCAAACATAATCCGAATAATTCAGTCATTATAATCCCCTAATCTAGGCTTACTCCATTACTCCTCACAAGTATTAGAGATTGATTACAGGTTATGTTAAACACAAAACATTTGATTAATAAAAGAATAATAGTAATATTTGTTTTTACTTTGAAATAAAGTTTGACCTGAGACAGTGTAAAATGACAAAGGTTAGATCCCCAGTAATCCAATGCTAAAGCTTGACCTGAGACAAGGTTAGATCACCAGTAATCCAATGCTAAAGCTTGACCTGAGACAAGATTAGATCACCAGTAATCCAATGCTAAAGCTTGACCTGAGACAAGGTTAGATCACCAGTAATCCAATGCTAAAGCTTGACCTGAGACAAGGTTAGATCCCCAGTAATCCAATGCTAAAGCTTGACCTGAGACAAGGTTAGATCCCCAGTAATCCAATGCTAAAGCTTGACCTGAGACAAGGTTAGATCACCAGTAATCCAATGCTAAAGCTTGACCTGAGACAAGGTTAGATCCCCAGTAATCCAATGCTAAAGCTTGACCTGAGACAAGTTTAGATCCCCAGTAATCCAATGCTAAAGCTTGACCTGAGACAAGGTTAGATCCCCAGTAATCCAATGCTAAAGCTTGACCTGAGACAAGGTTAGATCACCAGTAATCCAATGCTAAAGCTTGACCTGAGACAAGGTTAGATCCCCAGTAATCCAATGCTAAAGCTTGACCTGAGACAAGGTTAGATCACCAGTAATCCAATGCTAAAGCTTGACCTGAGACAAGGTTAGATCCCCAGTAATCCAATGCTAAAGCTTGACCTGAGACAAGGTTAGATCACCAGTAATGCTAAAGCTTGACCTGAGACAAGGTTAGATCACCAGTAAGCTAGATTCTTCAATGTAAAGAGTTGTCAGGGGTAATTATATGTTATGATGGAGTGCTCAGTCTGATCTTATTTAGATTACCACATTTACTCTTCACTTTATGTCTCGTAACTATCCCTACAGATGCAGATACAGTAAGGAAAACAGTTTTCTTCTAGTTTTTGTAAAATATTTCCATTCCTGAACAGATTGAATAATCCTGTTAAAATACCAACTTGTCATTGTGTCAGAATAAACTCCTGGATTTCTCTTTGTTTCGTTGTACACAACAGACATAAATAATGGCTACTGTGGATTCATTTATTTTTATGGTTACCAAGGAAATGGATTTAGAGGGGGGTGCATTTTTGTGGTGGATTTAATTTCATGGTTTTGAAAAATTCTGTGTTTGAAGTTAAATAAATAAAGGAGTAACTTCATTTTATCAATTACTTAAAGTTGTGTTTTTTTTATACACACAATTTGGACATAAATCAGACATGTGTAGTGTGTTAGTACCCTTGGCTGAGCCACCTTATTCAAGCAGTTAAACAGCCATTTGGATTTATTTAATAAAATGCTAAACAATTCTATTGTTCAAAGTTTTAAAGAAATGTATATATATGTGTGTTCTAAATTGACTTCCTAAACAAAGGTCAGTTGATACCACAATGGATTTACTCTTTTATCTGATCTAGAAATTCAAACTCAACCTTGATAAAAGAACAAGATCTTATTTTCAACAAAACCTATAAAAAAGTGGATTAAAAAATGTGCTGGTGAAATCCCAGTGTAATTCCATCTTAGACATCTGGTCTTTGTAATCTTTATGACCATCATGTCTATTGGTCAAACACTGTAAACTTGACTTTTATCTTATAAACAATAAGATAAAATATAAGTACTTCAAGATGGCAGTTTCAATTTCATTGCGATGGATGGAAAAATTGACTGGGAGAAGGTTGTCATAAATATAGGCACTGAATTGTTTCACATAAACACAGCACATTGTAAAGCTTTCTAAACAATTTTGAGTTTGTCTATTGTGGTAGACTGTATTGTGACCTGGGGGTTGGTTGGTTCACATCTATGGTTTATTGTGACCTGGGGGTTGGTTGGTTCACATTTATGGTTTATTGTGACCTGGGGGTTGGTTGGTTCACATTTATGGTTTATTGTATTGTGACCTGGGGGTTGGTTGGTTCACGTCTATGGTTTATTGTCTATTGTGGTAGACTGTATTGTGACCTGGGGGTTGGTTGGTTCACATCTATGGTTGATTGTATTGGGACCTGGGGGTTGGTTGGTTCACATCTATGGTTTATTGTATTGTGACCTGGGGGTTGGTTGGTTCACATCTATGGTTTATTGTGGTAGACTGTATTGTGACCTGGGGGTTGTTTGGTTCACATCTATGGTTTATTGTGGTAGACTGTATTGTGACCTAGGAGTTGGTTGGTTCACATCTATGGTTTATTGTGGTAGACTGTATTGTGACCTGGGGGTTGGTTGGTTCACATCTACGGTTTATTGTGGTAGACTGTATTGTGACCTGGGGGTTAGTTGGTTCACATCTATGGTTTATTGTGGTAGACTGTATTGTGACCTGGGGGTTGTTTGGTTCACATCTATGGTTTATTGTGGTAGACTGTATTGTGACCTGGGGGTCGGTTGGTTCACATCTATGGTTTATTGTGGTAGACTGTATTGTGACCTGGGGGTTGTTTGGTTCACATCTATGGTTTATTGTATTGTGACCTAGGAGTTGGTTGGTTCACATCTATGGTTTATTGTGGTAGACTGTATTGTGACCTGGGGGTTGGTTGGTTCACATCTATGGTTTATTGATGTAGACTGTATTGTGACCTGGGGGTTGGTTGGTTCACATCTATGGTTTATTGTATTGTGACCTAGGAGTTGGTTGGTTCACATCTATGGTTTATTGTGGTAGACTGTATTGTGACTTGGGGGTTGGTTGGTTCACATCTATGGTTTATTGTATTGTGACCTAGGAGTTGGTTGGTTCACATCTATGGTTTATTGTGGTAGAATGTATTGTGACCTGGGGGTTGGTTGGTTCACATCTATGGTTTATTGTCTATCTCATTGGCAATTATTCCAAAACTTCTCTGATCTCTGTTCAATTTCTGACTTTTATTTGGCGTACTTTTCGTATTCCCTAATCTGAAATAGTTAATATCGATCTGGATATATATCATAAATAAAATGGAAAATGGAAATAGGTCATTTTGTCAAAGAGATAACAACGGACCAAAAAGCAGAAAACAACCACAAGCCACCAGTTGAAAATTCAGGTTTAAACATTTCTACTGAGTTACATATGATTATTTAAAGCTAGGCTGACCATAGGGTGATTATTGTGTTTGTCAGGTGTTACATTGGAATTTGCTGAAACTGGACATGGAGATTATCATGTGATGAATGACGTGTTTGTCAGGTGTTACATTGGAATTTGCTGAAACTGGACATGGAGATTATCATGTGATGAATGACATGTTTGGTCAGCACTGTCCAATAGACAAACTATAAGTGATTTACAAAATGAAGTTTCTCAAGAAGGCTGAGTATTGAAATTCCTGTTATTGATATTTAATTAGCTGACGGTCAACAGTGATCCTAATAGTAATGGAAATCTTAGACTCAAACTGTATACATCTGTCAGTGGGCAGTAAGAGCCAACTGGTCAACACACTGCTGGACATCCATACAGTCACCTGTCAAAATCTGTCAATAGCTAGTTAACTCTAGAATGAACGAGTGTTTTCACAAGATGGTTGATTTATGTGACCTTGGACATCCTAAGTGATATACAATGAACAACATATTTGATATTCTACACTCAGACCATTTCATACAGCTGTTTTCTACATGAAAAAAAAAATGTTTTGAAATTATTACTTATAGTAGCTGACTACCCAGTATATGGTATTTTTATTGTTTTAATCATTGTTGAAGACAGCATGGTGACATTTTACTCACTTTGTTGTTTACTACTATGATCTTCTTTGTTATATGGTGTACTTTGATGAATACTAAGTAGTAGTTGTCTCATTGGCAACCAAGTCACCTCCTTGTTTCTATATATAACCAATTTATATTAAACAAGAATGTGTCCCTAGTACATGGATGTCCCATCTGTACTATCATTTTCGATGTTCAGTCGACTGTGAAAATGGGATAAAAACTCTAATTTGATATCAAAATTAGAAAGATTATATCATAGGGAACATGTGTACTAAGTTTCAAGTTGATTGGACTTCAACTTCATCAAAAACTACCTGGACCAAAAACTTTAACCAGAAGCGGAACAGACGAACAAACATATGAACGAACAGATGCACAGACCAATAAACATAATGCCCATAAATGGGACATAAAAATAGGGCATAAAAAGTTTTTTCGTAATCAATATTTCATACTTATGAATTTCAGAAGTCCAAGTTCTTTAATTCTTGTCTTGAGATGATTGTGTGATTCCAACTGACCAGAGAAGTTATTGACCAACAGATACTAAATAAGAGGATGTAAACAGATCAGGAAAGCTGAATAGCTCTCCCTAATGAAGCCTTATCAGCAATAGTTTATTTGTCTACTTTTTTGTATTTTATTGACAATAAAGAAGAGAAAATATCCTAAATCTGTCTCATCTAAAGTTTTGTATCACATATATCTGAAGCACCATAACAACCAAGAACTCTTTGATGTCTGGAGGTAGAAATAACATCAATGTATAAAACACAATGTAACCGTTCCACTCCCCTACACATGGTTGCACATAACAAACTTTGTTAATTTTTGAATCTCATCTTTAATTTTGGAAGATAATCTGAGCATTGCTGAGAAAGTAATTAGTTATTGTGTAAGATGATTGGAGTAGTGTAATTTGAGAAATGGATCAGAATGAATGTACAGATTGTCATGAAACAATTGATGTTTACCAGGAATCAAGTTGTATCTCAGTAATCCAATAGAAACTGACATAAGTGATGTAAATCTTGGTTCTGAAGTGAGAAGAAACTACAATCAAATCTAAGATGAAAATGTTGGTTCCTGAAAGTTGAAAAAACTACAAACAAAATTTATAAGAAAATATGTTAGATAGAAAGAAGATGTGGATGTTTTTTTAATAGTACTGGTAAAAATGAAGTCATCTTTACCTGAAGAATCAGCAACTTTTATGGAAAATAATTGGCTATCAAATGTACAGAAGTTTTCTCCCCTCAGGACTTTTATTTGAAAAAACTATCTGCTTGTTTAAGCATCATATGTGACAAAAAAAACAATACAAAACAATGATTGCTTGATTGTTGGTTGCTTAATGTCTAGTGGTAAATATGTCATACATGTTCAGGACCAACACAGCAATCATTGACATAATGATATGGAACTGTTTTAGATTGTGACTGCATTCCTCGGATGCCAAAAGATCCTGTGTCCAGACTTGTTTTACAATTTGTGGACATCCTTGATACTTTAATGAGATTGAAGATGTTCAAACTGAGGTTATTACGATCATCATGATCATCCAAATATATAAACCTATCTTTCTTCATCTGATTCAAACTCGGTGCCAGGAGTTAGCAGAGTATATCTAAATATTTATTTGTATTTTCTCACATTCATATCCATCAATTAAATACAGAAATTCTACCAAAATCTGCCGACTTCAAAGAATTCTTACAATTACAAAGAATGATACATCTATAAACAAACAGAATAATCTTTGTATAAATTTCAAAATAGAATTTACTTTGAAGTAAAATCAGGATAACATACAGAAAAAATAAAAAAACACAAAATTAATTGACAATCCATGCAGTTTTAAATTGATAATTCGTTTTTTCAAAAGAGTTTCTTCTTCAGAGGCAAATTTCAAATGCAAGCATCAAATAATGTGCCTGCAGCTGTAGCACAAAAAAACATTGTATTATATATTCTTTGTATAAACATAAGGACACATGGTATGATTGTTAAATCAGAAAACTAGCCTCCAGTTCAAATGTTCACAAATGAAATATAAAGATTGGCTGACATTCTTCGAACATGTTCAATGGTTATTAAAAAAGTTAAAAGGTCCAGTTCAACTAACCATGTTGACTGATGATCATGGCCATGTTGAAATTCAAAAAGTACATTATAACAAAACATTTGAATTAAGATAACTGTCATTATAGATGAATATGTAAAATGCTGGACATGTCAAAATCTCACAACCAGAATTGAAGATCTTCTTAAAAAAGCCTGATCTTATACAATTCACAAATTTTTCTTTAAGGCCTTAATTTAAAAGACCAGCCCCCTTTGAGTTTATCAGTTCAGTATAATTACATTATATCAAACACTGTCAAATTCTTTTGATGCTATTTCAATGAGTATTTATTTCCAATTAAATTCACTTTATTATGCAATCATTGCATGGTAGATTCACTTTTTATGTAATAGAAATAAATAATGCATCTAAAATTGGCTTCATTTTAAAATAAAAATATTAAACATGTACTTGGCAGACTTTTGTATAAACAGACAATATAATGCTTTTGTCTGCTTCTCTGTATCTTATTCATCATTCATTCACATATTAATAATCAGCATCCTCACAATAGACAGTCTTATGTCATAAAGGTGTTATTAATTCTACTGATCATTCATATAAAATTCTCTTTCTGCAACCTCTATTTCAGCAATATTGAATTGTAAAAAATTGCAATAAGATTTTCACTAAAACTAGTCAATTTTTAAAATTTGTTCATCTTGATGTACGGTACATAAATTTATATTCTTGGGCTTTTACTGTTTATATAAGGGGAGATAACTCAGATTTTTGTGTATAAAAAGAATGTAGTATAAAATACATGAAATTTCTTTGTTCTCTATAAATCAAATCAAAGCCTTAAAGGCTGTAAAAGCAATTGCTGCCATGTTAATGTTTGGGGACTTTTATTTTTCATCCACATATATACAAGAATTAAACCTGACATGAGTGTTGTCTAGTTAAGTAAGAAGGTTTTAACTTTATATAAATAAAAGACTTTAGCAGAAAGTCATTTTTAATATGTTTTATATTTCACAAGGAGACAACACGTTTACCAGGCTAAAGTTGGGGTCAAATATACATGTGCTGAAACATATAACTCAAAAAGAAATCATCATGGATTATCCCCTGGTAGTGTTTGTAACTCTCTTGGCAATAATTTCCTTTATTGATTTAATTTTAACAATTTTCATCATTAATTTATATTTAACCATTAACACAAATGATTAAGTTAAAACATTTCAACTTTCCAGACGCAAATGTTAAAAAACGGGAAAGAAATAAAATATCTTACAAGACATAAACATGTAAAGAATAAATGTATATTTCAGCTTAATAAAAATATTTTCATAATGTTACTTTGTCATCATTTTTAAAACTAAGTTCCAAACATTATTGCTCAGTTGATATGTGTCCTTCTGATGCGGTACGAGCACAGGCACTTGTTTCTATCCATAGGAAGGTCGATTATCCATATAAATAGTTTTATATGGATAGTCGACAATCCTATGGATTGAAACAAGTGCATGTGGGTATGAGATAACTACAATTCTCATGCAATCTCGAAAAGGGGGGTCATCACAGACAAACATGACATTAAATCGTTATCACTGAACAAGTATATATATTGTATAGGGGCCAGCTGAAGGACGCCTCCGGGTGCGGGAATTTTTCGCTGCATTGAAGACCTGTTGGTGACCTTAATTCTGCTGTTGTATGTTTTTCTATGGTCGGGTTGTTGTCTCTTTGACAAATTCCCCATTTCCATTCTCAATTTTATTATACGAACAAGAACAAACAGCTCTACGTTGCTTTGATATTTATCAATTTTCAGGAAACATTGCGAAAAATGATCTTCAATATTTCGAAAACATGTGAAATAAAATTGCTAACACGGTGGACCGTCGAGTGTCAACAAACGTAGTAGACTTGTTCACTGAAAAGACGAGGATAATGGTTTCATCTGACATTTGTTATGCAAACCCAGTTTTGATCACGATATTTAAAAAAGACGTACTTTTTTTCAATCTATGTATTAATAAACTAGAAAATTCCAAATTGTAAATATCTCTTCATCTGGTCCGACTTGGCATCTACTACGTTTGGACGGGTCCATTTCATTAGGAAGGTGATCGATAAATATTACGGAGTTTTGATAGAAAAGGAAAACGAACTTATTGTTATGTGTTTTCAACAAGGGTTTCGTCCCGCTAAATTATTTGCGCAAATAAAGTTTGTCTATTTTTAGATTACAGGTAATAATTTGACACTACGCATTAACCTGTGTAGTGATTTTGATTTTACGATAAATGTATGAATGAACGATAATTTTATGAATGAACAAGAGCACCTGACCTCTTAAAGAAACACAAATTAAACATAAAAAAACGTATTTATTAGGAGATAATTCAGTTAAATTTTCAATACTAAATCAACAACTGAAATGAATCCATATTTTGTTGCAACATCGTACGAACGGCGGAAAACGGAATCGCATTTATAAAAATGTACTTTTTTTCACTCGGACTTCTATGTTATTTGATAGTCAAACGGTTGACCCTTTAAATACAAAAATACATCTACAAGAACATATTCTGAAACTTCTTAAATCCACTAACTTTTTTTTAAAGTTTCAAGCTATGTATTGCATTAGAAAACATACATAGGTGTTAAAGAATGACTGACCAGGAGCCTGTTTAACAAAATACTATGGCTTGATCTGGGCGGAGTCTCTGATCTGGGTCACAAAGATGGCCATACGCGACGGCATAAAAGCAATTGCTTTAAAAATGGAAATTACCAGAAAGACTGTACCTCTAGAAAACTTCTACACAAGATAAAATAAACAGTATAAATACATAAGCACCTTCATACACAGTTTAATGGGTGTTTATTTCTATAACTACATTTCTAAGTTTAAACCAGATGTCACTGTTTACTAGATTTACCTGAAATTGAATTTTGATTTATCCTTATTCCCCAATTAATGAGCACAATGATGCAATAATTTGTTTGTTAGTAACATTCTCCATTTTCACTAAGCATGGAACTGACAAGATCACCTGACAAGGTTTACATGTAAATTAAAGGTGCACCTGACTACTCATTCAATGATAATAATTACAGATGTCTGGAATAACCACCCAGTCAGGCAGTTAAAACTATTTCTATTCTTGTGGACCCGTCTGAGTTCATCATTGCTTTTTTGGTGGGGTCCATATCCCTCAAGATTTATTAAATTTTTGTGAAGTGCTTTGAGAACTTTCATTTTTTTGTTGTTGTTGAAATGTCTTTCTGAAGCTGAGACTGAATCTTCATTATTTTTACAAACATATATATAACATTTCAGATAAATCATAAAACTGTAAACTCAATGTTATTTTTCAAAATGCATGGATGAAACGATTACATCATCCAAATAAATTCTTGCTTAAGATATGGATAATTCATTGATAAAATCTATGTAACATATAAACTTGTTTCTAGATTAACCATTGGTTATGGGGATAACAACAGATGGGTATCAAAGGACCATATAATGAGTGTATGTGTGATTATATATATAGTGCAGAATTCTTTATAAATCTCTTTGATGTATTTACCATAAGAAAAGGGGGAGGGTAGTAAAAGAACATGAAAAGGGTTTATGTGTACTCAATAAGAGGCCCCAATGTAAAACTGTTCACCAATAACTGTTATAATGAACAGTAGATCTTTTATAATAATATATATACCAAACTTGAAGCATGATGTTAATGATAATGTTTGCCAATCATTTCAACGGGAGAATCTCTCGTGTTTACACTTCAATAAATGATAACTACAAACTCCTTCATTGTATTGGACTACAAACTCCTTCATTGTATTGGACTATAACAGAACATGACATATTAATTCTATAGAAACACGCAAATTCAATTTGTCAGTAGAGAGTACTCAACTTTTACCCACAAATTACATTCCCATTAAACTTCAAAGGGTTTTATATAAGTTTCTCCACTCGTTGATTTCATAATAAATATGTATCATACAAGTTAGTCATGCATACTGCTAAAAAGCATGCCAGATATTCCGTTATTTTTCCTAAGTTTTTTTTAACTTTTGCTTTAATCTTCTTTACTGTCTGGAGGTAATTTTTTTTATATTGCTCATTTCTGCAACATCAAAAGTAGTACATTCATGGAGGAATCTATAATGTAACGGTTTTATTGTTCATAATAATTGCTTGTTTAATTCTTCACATTATATATCATGAATGTTTCTTTATAATAGGTCTTTACCTATAAATGAAGCTTTGTTGGGATTAGAAGACAGCAGCCCAACAATAATTTAACATGTGAATTGAAAAAGTATGAGATGACCAAAAACCTGCATTCCAATTCCAAAGAGACAGAGAAAACCACACTATCATTTTATAGTTTTCATATTTAGTGGTAGAGACGTCTAATGTTACATATGGCTTTTATTTTCAGGAATACTGTATATACACAAAAATGATATTCATCCCAGTTCCCAGCATGTGGGTTCATTATACTCAGAGGCTGACTTAGGGACCAGATCCCTTTTGTGGGAATAATTTGGTTGATTATATAAAGAATTACTGAAGTGAGAAAGGAGCGTGTCCCCTCTTACCCAGTCAGTGACCACCTCCCCCCTTTTCCCTTATGAAAATTTCTTGATACGTCAATGATACTACATTTGATTCAACAGTTAACCACAAGACATAAAACATTTTAATAAAGCTTTATGTCTTTAAGATGTCTGAGGTCTTGTTTGTTTAACATGTACATTTGATTAGAAATGTTACCCTTGGGAAAACCTTTTAAAATGCCACTTGTTGACAGATCTACATTGAATTCAATGGAAGTTTTAGCACAGTCCTAGGATAGGCACAATAAATAATAGATACAGTCCTAGGACATGCACAATAAATAGCAGTTACGATTCCCATCTGACCCACAATATATTAGTCAAATTGCTGAAACCATTACTTCAAGCCCCAGAGGCACCATGATGTAACAAAGTGGCTAATCAGTGTTACTAAAGTGTTTTAATTATTCTGCTGGGAGTCAGTTGGTACTGCAGTGATTAGAACTAAAGAGGTTTTGAATGAAACATTCCTCTAAATATCATTAACCTTAGTTTACTTGAACCAGATGCTTTGGTCCCTCTTTTCTCTGACAAATCTTTTAACCATGTGGTGATTGAACAGAAAAGCTTCTAGCACTTGATGTATTTAGATCACTCATATAAAATCAAGTGACTCCTGGTGAGATTAATCCTAACAGTAAAAGAAAACAATGATTGTTCAATAATGAAATTGTGCCAAGTCTTTGAGTTTGTAAACAATGAAACATTGTAGTGATCTTGACAAGATATAGCAGACAGCTTTCTGCATCATCCATCATTAGTTAGTGTGAAGATAAATTTGTTTTTGATGTGTCCCCTGGTGGATATCACATGTCAGATAACACCAGACAACTCACTAATTACTCAAATACAGGTCAATAGCAAAACAAAGATCTTCTTTAACTACAGCTTAAAAATCCAAGGCCACACAATAAGAAAGTTACCCCACAGGGACCATCCTCTTTTGCCAAATTGTACCAGGACCAAAAATAGACTAATCAGCTGCAGTGTCTTTACAAAATTGAACTTCAAATGCTTATTGCTATGTAAACTTTAAACAACGAATTATGCAAGTTCCTAATATTTTTAACTTGACTGCTTTGAGTCTGATCTTTTTAACTGAGCCATTCATTTTTGGTCCATATGGTTTTCCATATCATTTTAGATATGCTGAGGTGAACTGTGGTGCTAACAGGGATGTTTATAGATCAGCTGTTATCCTCAGCATCAGTTACATTGTCAGTAGCCATCTACTTTGCTTGTTGAGGCAATTTGTTGGAACCAAATGAGTTAAATGCTTAAGTGTTAAAACTATTAAATTAAGTTTTAACTGTTTATGGTTTAAATTAAACTGAGAGTTAAGGTCTAGCAGAATCAAAGCTGGACTGAGTGTAAAAATCAAAAGATGTGATGAAACATTCCAATCCTGAAGACTGAAGTGTTGAAACAATGGCTCTGGTATTAATTATTATCTAGTTATAAAGCAATTATCACCAGCTCTGACTGATGATTAACTATAGGCTAAAGTATACAACAAGATCATTCATTTCTAATAAAGGTTAGACTAGATAAGTATTTGTCATTACTGTTTCTAGGGCTTGATCTACAAAATCTTATTTTAGGGTTCTCTGTTCCTGGTTCTGATCTTCTTACAAAACATTTTTCTGATCTTATACGAAATAGAAGTACAAGCTAAAATAAAGCTCAAATATTTTTAACTTTACAGATATTTATTTCCATTAAGTCATTAATGATTCTATGTTACAATACTTTAAGTCAGTACACAATACATGGCATTACACACACAAACACACACACACACACACACTTGTTTATCTTAACACTAAACATCTGTTTTTGTATTGTTTTTATTAACCTCCTCATCAAAACACAGAAGCACCAAAAACCCATGTCTATAGCATGATATCAAAGATATACAGGAGATCATTAAATGACTAAGGTTACAGGTACATATTCACTAAGGTTGTAGATGAACATAAAACAGGTTACTTTTGATTGGTCAGTATGCTGGACACTGAAGACCTAAGGTTCACTGGTGAACACTGAAAATTGGTGCTGAGCCTTTAATGTATAATCTACGATATAAAGCAAAATGGAACCTAAAAGACATGTTAAATTAATTGTTCCCATGAATGCTCACACACAAATGCCAAAAATAAAGATGCTGAATAAAATCTTTGTAAAATGTTGTCCACAATAAATGCTTTCTCATTCTGAATTGTATTCATCAAATACTAGCCACTGTAAATTTAGAAATCGTTAATCACTTTATATTAAAGCTATTAATTCAAATAAGAACTGTCTCAGGGACCCCTTATTATCTCAGGGGACCCATTATTATAAGGCTTCCTTAATGTCTTTTAAAATAAGTTTAATAATTGTTTCGATATCACAAACGTCCTCTTCCACAATACAAGTGTTCCCTTGAACTTTATGAAGGTTCATTCCCCATATTTGAATACATCGTGATATTTCAACTTCTGTTTTTTACTGACATTTGGATGCATGTATAGTCCTGACAAGAATTTCCAGCAGTGTCAGATATTACATGTGACCTGTAACACAATTTACTCTTCTGTTACTGCCAAGAGTCTGATGACCTCAAATTCCCACACATTTTATTGATTTTAGAGTCAAATGTTAGCAGAAAACTTGGTGCAAATTAGTTGGCAAGTAGAGTTTCATCCTGACTAAACTTTTTGCTATTCCGTGTTATGTTAGTGTTTATTTATATGTATTGTATAACTTTGTTGTCAAAGAACCTGGATTTCACCCAATACAAGGCTGTTAACACTACAGGTGTTATCAAACACAGATAAAAAATATCTTTTTCTTAACATTATCATCTAACCATTGTTAAGTCAGATAAAAAATATCTTTTTCTAATAACATCCAACCATTGTCTGATCAAAATATTCAACTTCAGAATGTTTTAGTATTAAGTATGAAACTCCATAAAACCACCTTCTACTTGTTAAAATGAACTCATTCTTCAGAGTTTTTCCACCTTGAAGTGACCAGTAAATGGTCCTTTTAGCCGAAAATTTGTAAAAATCCGTATTATATTATATAAAGAATAACTTGAGCTGCGTTGGATAGAAATTAACCTAATGCAAATCATCATCAGACTTCTGTTAACCTATGTCGGTTTTGAAAAACATTTCAATGGAAAGGACTATTTGCAAGTTGAATCGTAAAGTAAATGCTACAAAACGAACCAAACTTTATCTTTAATTTTATTGCATTTCGTATTCAATCAGAATCTTATACATGTACATATTTATGTACCTTTACATAAGGTTGATTTCTATGCAATTAATGATGCAGCTCCCTTTTAATTTATTGAAAACAAGTGTTTCTGAGAAAACATCTTTGGCCAGACATTAGATACTGAGGATAGTTATTCCCTTCCAATTCACTTGAATGAATGTACTGTGTAACATATTTTACAATATTTTGGGTTCTCTGAACATCCGACATCTACATTATTTTCAAACTATTATATGTCCATATTATTGTAGTAGAATTGTATAATATTGTATTGTGTTTCAATTATTACCTTGATTAACCTCATAAAGGTTTAAGAAAGAACTGATAGTGCTTTAAATTGACTTATTTACAAAGATCATATCTTAAACAAACCCTTCATGGCCAAAGTAAGGCTTGACCACTGAAAAAAGTATGACATGGTCAAAATATAAGTCTCAGATTTGAATATAACATGTTTGGCCAAAGTGAGACTTGACTGATGAGGTTACAGAATTATCTTCATGCCATAACTTTACAAAACAAGATTATAACTATGTAGCCCTTCAAACTAATCAAATAAAGTATATATCTTACCTCTATAGGTAATATTTCACTTCTTATCTTCGTAATTCAACTCTCTGAAATAATTATAAGCTCTCTATTATCATGATTATCTCACATTTTACACTTTATCTTAAATTGTGTATCAATGTTGGTCTAAAATAGACCAATTATCAACTGGTTTTGTTTTAATTAACATCTTAATTGTAATTCTGTCCACAACCTATAAATATTATGTATCAGGTTCATGTTAAAATTAATACAAGCTGACTCAAGTCTGATTAAACATCTCATAGGAGGGTTAAATTATTCTACAAGGGTTCAATTTTTAACCAGTAAAATATATATACCAGCCTAATATTAATTTTGAAACCGGTTTCGTGAGTCTATCTTTACTTCCCTATAATAATTTGTTAACAATATCAGTCAATTGTTTACATCTATCTCATAAATATCATCTTGATTTACTTTATCATTTCAAGTTTTTAATTTTTCCTCCTTCTATTATTTTCAAAAATTTCTATAGAATAAAATCTTCATTTATTAAAATGCCTCGTTCACATGGACATTTAATTCGAATTGAATTTGAATCGAATGCCAATCGAATTCGCTAATCGCATTCACACACTCTTTTTTAATTCAAATTGACTCGAATTGGTTAATTCGAATTACCCAATTCGAATTAGAAATACGTTTTTGTTAATACGAATTAAAAGTTAACGTCGTTTGGACAGTAAAGCGAACTTGACGCGCATTGTAATTCGAATTAGAATTGACGTTAGGACGTAAAACGTTTCGAATTAGTTAATGCAAATCGAATTCGAATTACGTGTGAACTCAGCATTAGACTTCTTATGACTACATGTTATAGTTTGTGACAAAATGCCAAATATGTACCAAATTTCAAGTTGATTGAACTTCAACTTTCATCAAAAACTACCTTGACCGAAACTTTAACCTGAAGCAGGGTAGATTAACGAAAAACAGACAGACAGACAGACATATTGACCAACGAACAAACAAACTGATGCAAATACCAAAAACATAATGCCCCTAGCTGGAGCATAAAAAAGACTTAAGATTGGTAAATTTATCGGCTGTTTCTCTTTTTGTTTTAAATTATTTAACATAATTAGAAAGATTTGAAACATACAGTTGTTCCTTTTATCCACCATTTTGATGTAAGCATTCATTATGTAAAGTGTCCTTGTAAAATGAGAATAAGTAATAAAAAAATGAACCTCTTTTTAGGAATCTCCTTTGAAAAACAGAAGTAGCAATGTTGTATTTCTTTCTATTCCATTATACACCAAAAAATATACTTTATTGTAACTTGTTTATTAGACATATATATTTTCAAATATGGAGAGCGATGTCGAAGAGTTACAATGGAGATCAATGACTAACAATATCATTATATCCAGATTAAAGCACGAGCCAAGTGAGGATACAGAGAGCACTGTAAGGGATTTTATCCGAAAAAAACTCGGAATCGTTGAAAATATGAATTTCGTTTCTGTACATCGTTTCAGAAAGCAAAGACAAAATATAATGACTAATTTTGTATCTTTGAAAGATAAACAGTTAGTCATGAGGAACTGTCACAAATTAAAGGGGACAAATATTTCTGTTCGAGCACAATTTCCTGTAAAAATTGAAAAGAAGAGGAAAAACCTATATCCTATTTTAAAGCAGGCAAAGAAAGACCGAAAGAAAGCTGTTTTGATAAGAGATAAACTTTTCATAGAATTGTACAAATCAAACGATGACAGAGTATCAAAACACATGGATCGCAAGGAAATACCGAACAAAAAACAGACAAATTTTTGAAGAAGACAATAAATTATCAGATAAATGTCCTTTAATTAATTCAACTGACCAAGTGATTTTAACTCATGGAATCGTCCGATACCAAATCTGCGGGAAATGCTGAAGCGGAATAGAATTAATTCTGACGAACCTGATACGTAAAGCCTGGCCTATACAAATTAATGCGAAGTGCATGAACTCTATCAATAATCTATCTTGAAAAATTAATTCTACGCTAGTACTATCCTAAACTTATTTCACAGATACTGAAAACTTCTTTTTCACCCGTAGTGATAAAAGGTTTGCGTTATTTTTATTTGTAATATTTATTGAGCAATTTATTATTTTGTATATTACATAATGCTGCTCTTGTTGCACACAATATGTGCCTGAGTGTATTATTAAACTTGTCTTGTCTTGTCTTGTCTTGTCTTGACATTTAAATATCCAGTGGCAAATTAAATGGAAATTCAGTAAATTTGAAACTGCTTTATTCTTGACCTAAACATGCTGAATTAAATTAAAACGGCCAGAAGTAATCAAGCTATATGTAGCATTTATCAGAATGGATAATTAAACCTGTTTTTATAAAATATTGGAGTAAACTGTGTTATGTTGATCATGTTGATGGTCCAAAATTTTAAAATAATCTTCAGTTATCAAAATTATCTCCCCTGACTAGATTTTTCTCATGGCAACAGACAGTGCTGTACTTTAGGGATTAAGAGATGATATGGTTGTTTCAATAATTTTGTGCAAAACTGTTCCTTAAATCTGATAAAAACTAATTACATACCATCAACATTTGTCTCTACAGGTTTAAATTCCTCAAATGAAACAATTGTACAAAGTGACCAACTATTATAATCCTTTGATGTTTGTAACATACAATAAAAGTCCTTCCAACTTTTAATTAATCCAATAACTTAATGTTCTTCTAGTCACTGACACACCCCTCACACTATTAAATTATCTCAAATCATTAATTACACACAATTTTTGTTATCAAAGTCATTTACAAATTTTCTATTACAAAGTTTTCCAACTCAGCATGCAGTTTTACAACAGCAGATTGTGTAGCTGGAAATTGACCAATCAGAAGGCAGAGAATGCTGTTATCACCCATGTGTGAAAATTGTTACAGACTATTCTCCTCAGCAGTTTTGGCAACATGGATTATACCATTGTATCCCATGGGGATGTTATTGTTTTTCTCAAAATTTGACAGACCTGATGAAAAAGTCTGCAGAGCATTAAAAAACACCAGTGCAGATATAAACAATTCCTGTACATATATCTCCAGAGTAAGGTGCAGACTCTATTAACATGCATAGTGCATTTACATTGAGGCTATAAAGTGAAAACAAGTTAGGCTCTGATAACATGCATAGTGCATTTATTATCGGGCACTGAAGTTAAAATAATTGGTGCCTTAGTACTGTGGTTTTATTTTCAAGATTTTGTTTGCTTTTGAGAGAATATATATATTGATCTGGCCACCAAATAAGACAGAATGTCTATTTGGGAGAGGGGAGTTGGGTTATTTTGAAGTAAAAATGTTTTGACTTTAACAGTCAAACATAATTCTGAATCTCAACTTTAGCAGTCTAGAAATCTATTTTTTTTAGGGGGGAGTTGAAGGGGGTTTATTGCCGACCCCACTGGCTGTTGGTATGTGTATGAACCTTACCTTACAAGACCAGAAACTATGACCTGATCGGGGCCATTAATTGATTCCTTGCATTTATTTTTGGCACTCTAACATTGTCTGTTTTTCAGTGGGCGACTACATTATGAAATCACCAAACAAAACAGGTTTAAAAGAAAGAACTTGTTACAAGTACATGCACATTTGCATATTACATAAGACACTGTACCAACACTAGGATATTAAAACAAAGAAAGACAAAGCAATGTATACAGCCAAGTCAGGTTTTTTATTTAAATCATTGCTAACTTTAACCAGATGTGAAAGTCATGTAATATTAGCATTCCTATGTCCTAGCTGTCACAAACATTCACAAGCACAAATATTATTCAATTATAAATTTCATACCCATAGCCAGGGGGGACGAACCCCCCCCCCTTGAAAACAAATAAGCACTTTTAAAGTCAATGTTCTGTTCGAATTGTGACTGTTAAAGTCTAGTCTTCCCCCTTGGAAATTCCTGGCTACGGGCCTGAATTTTATAATTCTCATTCATTTCTAGTTATGAATATCATTCTCAAGAACATTTTTTTAATTTTTCTGTCATTCAAAATAAGGCACTCCTGTTTTTTCTATAAGAACTTCATTTTCATTTTTCAGAAACTGGACTGAAATATAGGTGACTGAAATAAGAACCAGTAAACTCCTTGTATCATACATCGTGGAAACTGCTGCAGCAGTCTAACAGGAGCCACAGTTTTGTATTTTGTAATATCAGGGGAAGTAACTATGGAATAAAAGTACAAATGTCAATTTTCAATACTTCTATATAATACTGAAGTAATGGAATAATTGTGGCTTCAAAAATTAATTCAAATTTAAGTTTATCAAGATATACCTAAAAGTTCTTGATGGGTCTCTGAAGTAATGTTATGTAGAGATATGAAAGTCCTTATACTGTCTATGATTGACAGAGTTTACTGATCATATCAATAATTCATGATAATAGCACTTATCTTTAAAGACACAAATACCCTCTTTGAACTGAATATCAGAGTACTACAAATTCATTAAATTGTTGAGATGTTTCCTTATTAGAAAAATTGCAACAGGAGATTCCCAAAAATAAAACCTTCATCTTAAATGTGTATGCACTATCTCTGCAAGCACAAATTAAACTTGCAATATATCATTTTTAAACCATTGCAATGATTAATTTCAAAAGTAACAACTAGAATAACTAGATATCATTGAGATGGGAGCCATCTCTGTGGGCCCCGCTGTGAATAATGTGCATTAAAAAATTGTATCTTTACCATATGACATGGGTTTATAATTTGTCAACTGAAATCAAAGTTTTTGACCTTGACCTTTGACCTATGAAGTTGTAAATAAATTATGACACACCCTTTGGTGTTGGTTTATAAACATGTCAAGTATAAACTTTGAAATGATAAAGGTTCTCAAGATATAGAGCGGACACGATCTTTACCATAGGACATGGGGTTGTCAACTGAAACCAAAGTTTTTTGACCTTGACCTTTGACCTAGGAAGTTGCACATAAATTATGACACACCCTTTGGTGTTGGTTTATATACATGTCAAGTATAAACTTTGAAATGATAACGGTTCTCAAGATATAGAGCGGACACAATCTTTACCATAGGACATGGGGTTGTCAACTGAAACCAAAGTTTTTGACCTTGAACTTTGCCCTAGGCAGTCGTTCATAAATAATGACACACCCTCTGGTGTTGGTTCATATACATGTCAAGTATAAACTTTGAAATCATAACGGTTCTCAAGATATAGAGCGGACACAATCTTCACCACAGGACACAGGGTTGTCAACTGAAACCAAAGTTTTTTTAACCTTGACCTTTGACCTAGGAAGTTGTACATACATCATGACACGCCCTCTGGTGGTGGTTAATAAACATGTAAAGTATAAAGTATGAAATCATAATGGTTCTCTAGATATGGAGCGGACACAAAGTGTTATGGACAGACGGTCGGATGGACGGACAGACGGACGGATAGACTGATCACTATAGGGGACCGCCTTTGGCGGGACCCTAATGAACTAAGGCCTAATGGACACTTAAAAACATGGTGAAACCTCCATACAAACTATTTCATTTATTTAATCAAAAAAGACGCTTACAAGAATTTCTGAAAAACATCAAATAAAAAAACCTTCACATAGGACTTGGTATACTAGCCTTATGGTATACTATTGAATATGATGCATGTAACTTAGTTGTCATTGAAAGGCAACTGTTTAATTTGAAACAAAATCAATCTAATAAAAAATGGCCTTAATTTTCTCATGAAGCAGACCAAGTTTGTGAATCAACAGAAATCTATTAAAACAATTCCTGAGACGATAATACCAATTGTTGTCAGACCAATATTTCACACAACCACCATCCAGTATTTACCCTTAATAGATAACTGTCTTCAAACCTTAATTAATGTATCAAGGTTCAATAGGTTTTTTGTGAGATGTCTTTAATTGTACAAACTGTTTATTTTTCTACAGAGGATATATTTGTCACTTTCTGTAATAGTCTCATGACACTCTTTTGTTAGAGGAAAATAGGTTCTAAGTTTACTATGTGTCATGCATAGTTCAACATGAAAAAATTAAGATAAATGAGTTCCTTCCTTCCTGGAATACTTTAGTGGTTATCCCCCTTAGTATACTTTTCTTACTTTCTTTTTCTTATTATTGACTGGTAGAAATAAGCAGGGTCAAATCATTATTATTTACCCAAACTGTTTAAGCTGATTGAATTTGAGAATGTAAACACACACATTACTAAGGTAACATTTGTCTATTAAATTGAGGGACTGTTCAAAATGGCATTTGTTTAACTACATGACAACAAATGACATTTCTAAAAAAAACAAAAAACAAAAAAAAATTCAGGATGAATTTTTTAGAAAACAATTTTTTAATACAAATTCTTCACCAAACCAAAATTCCATCTGAGTTGAGGGATGTATTTCATTTATTCTCTGAACTCTCAAATTTAGACTTATTTCAGAGAAAAAAAGAATTACCGGTAAATGCAATATTTGTTTTTGTTTTTTTTTGTTCTATTTAACAAGCCAAAGTTGTATGCTAAATCCGACCAGAATCCATGAGATGCTTATAAGTTCAAGAGATGTAAAGACATACAATATTTATGTATCTATCAAGCAGTTGTACTGATAATTCAGAGCTTTCCATAAAGAATTGGAAAGTTTATTCAAACATGATCCCTTCCCATAATTTGTTAAACTTTGGAATTTTCCTGATGAGAAAATAACAATACACAATCCATCTGTCATGTGTCTGGTGAGAGATGTGATAAAAATAACATGACATTAAAGTTTGTATACTCCTTTGTCCAGTGTTAACAAAATGTTTGTTTTTGAAAAGAAAAATAATTATTACATAACAGAAAACCTGTTGATTTCTGTGGACTCATTATTTTTCATTGAATAAATATTTTGGGGTGTATTTTGTAGTTAGAGGTTAATCATGAATTAAATGTTTTAAATAAAGAGAACCTGTACATGATAAATCTGAAAGTCAAACACAGATCCTGCCACAGTTCTGAAGGTTGGCACATAGTTTTCTGTTTAAAGATCATGTGAAAATCAATTCAAATTACGCTAGAATCCTGCATCTATTTTCATAAGAATCATGATGACCCCCCTTTTTATTCATTGTTATGCTGTTTGTTATACATTGATATGTAATTTGAATAGCTGGTCAGTTTCTCCTTACATTGTCAAATCCATTCAATTTAGGTCTTGGAACAACTCACAAAAAAACCTCTTTTTCTTCATACAATTTCTACTTGATTTATCTCTCCCACACAGCTTTGTAGAAAACTACACCATCAGCATCATAGTCAGATTACGTAATCAACACTGTTATATAACTGTTATTAGAGGTAGCAATTGTCAAGGTCACATTTACAGAATGTGGTTGTTCTTCTTAAACAATGAAATTTAAAACAAAATAGTTTTTACTTTACAATGTTTGTTCTAATCTCAGCCATAGTTGGTCCCCTAAGGAAAATAAAATGTTTAATTTAAACCATATTTACAGAGAGTTATCTCCCATTAAAGCAGACTATGAATTAAAACCACTATATGTCCCGTTTCGCTTATTAGAAGTGAATTGTGTACATATCCAGTTTTAAGGACAATAGCAGACTAAAATTTTTAAAGATTTATTAATTTCACATTTTCTGGACAGTTGCTTTACTTTTTCTGTTTTATATGTGAAATCAAATTTTAAAATAACTTGTATCAAAGTACCAAAATTTTGTCATGTAAAATGTACTTTTAACTTTTTACCAACAATATGGTAGAATCTCATTAGAAGTCAGGGTCGTTGAACACTAGTTTTACTTTTGATAAGTTGTAACTATCGATCTACTTCTAACTTTCTGCAATAATTTTCACACAAAAGCATGTAATTTGTTTTGTAAAACAATAGAAATTAACATAAAGGTAAATGACATCACCACAGATATTAAAGCTGTTGTTCAAAATTTATTATGGCACAACATAGGTTTCTGACACAGAATGAATGTGGTCTAAGAACTTGAACTTAAAAACTTAAAAATTTCAAATTGGACATTTACCTATCCAAAATCTAAATACATGGTTAGATTCAGCATATCATAGAACCCCAAGAATTCAATTTTTGATGAAATCAAATAATATTCAATTTTAGACCCTTAGGACCTTAATGTAGACCAAATTGAAAACAGGACCAAAAATTAAGAATCTACATACACAGTTAGATTTGGCATATCAAAGAACCCCCATTATTCAATTTTTGATGAAATTAAACAAAGTTTGTCTCCCTTGTTCCACCATAGTGCAAAAACTAAATGTCTTTGGACGACGACAACGACGCCAATGTGATACCAATATACGACCAAAAAATTTTCAATTTTTGTGTTTGTATAGAAACCAGCATCTATCGGGAGGCAATATTCAGTTTTTTTGAGTAAAAGTTGAGTTGTAT